>NC_091431.1:14353949-14727282 GCF_032191515.1 Phaenicophaeus curvirostris | reverse complement strand
ATTCAATCCACTGTCAGCAGACATGGACTTCCTTCCTGTGGGCTGCACTTCTGGATCATGTAGTTTAGATACAGGCTTCCCCTGCAGCTGTCATTACTTTGCATAATTCATCATTTTAGTTCCGTAGTGGATCCCCATAGGAACTGACAGCTATTCTTTGGTTTGTCACATGTCATTGTTTATGACAGTTACGTCCCAACCAACAAAATTAAAATAGAAAGAAGAAAGTTTGGGAGTTCTAAAATATTTTCTGCATTTGTTGTAGAATCACTGCAGACTTTGGACTCAAAAGCCAGTTTTATGAAACTACTAAAATGGGACAAGGCACAGTTTTAGGTCTAAAGTGCTCCATATCTTGATACAGACCTTCTGACATCTGTGAGCACAAAGGTTTCCGTATGGGTTTGCCGCTAACAGAAGAGATGTTCAAAGTTAAGTCAGCTTTTATTGTGTTTTGCACTGTGTGATATGTCAGAGTTCCTGTGCGTCTGAAGTGTGTCTGTGCCTTCTGTTCTGTAGGCTCCTGGGTGATGAGGAGACCCAGCCTTTGACTGATTAATTTCCATTTAAACCTGATTAGTCTTGATTGTATTTACTTCTCTTTCTACCACTGAAATAAGATAAGCTATCCTTGAAGCAATTTTTGCTTGCATGTTTGGCAATGCAGAAGCGTGACTAGCAGGGACAGAATTCTGCTGAAATGGCGGTCTGCTCCAGCAACACTCTGGCACTTGATTCTTCACAGTGCAGCCTGCATTTTGTACATGTATGTAAGCAATTTTCTTCAAGAATATCAAGAAGATATTGCCTTCATCTACTTCTGCAAGCAAAGGTTGTTGGTAATAGAGATCCATCTCAGTACCGAAAGCACAGTAAAGGTATTATTGAATTATTTTATTTCATTCTTCATCCAGACAACCCTCTTAAGCTCTCTGCATCTTTGAGCAACTAAGGTATTAAGCTATAGCCTCCTTGTTCCTCCCCCTGCCAACTATCCTTATTATTCTTGTTATGCGAACTATTTTTATTTTATTTATGACTTTTTAAACAGTGATTCTGCAGTACCAGGATGCCATTACTCAAGCATGCAGATAAGCAAAATCTTGTATTTCCATTGCTCAGGGCTGGTAGATTCTTCAGGGCTCTCCCTCAGCATCTACCAGTGGTGCTACTCTCACAGCAAGCATGTCCATGCAGAGGAAACTAGTCCTAACTTGCTCCACTGAAATCAACAGCACTCAGATGAATAGTATGGACTGTAGGCAGGCCAGACTTACCCTACCTTTTAGTGCTTGTGTTGCCCTACCACCTGTTGATACTCTCTGTGTATCCATAATGCCCTGATGCAACACACAGTCGTAACACAAACCACCAATCAACTTTGTAGCATTGTGAGATGCTTAGCACAGGAGAGCGATGCAAGAAGTAGTTCCTATTGCAAAAGGCTTTTGTCAGCAGGAGTACCTCCAGGCCTTGTGTTAAGTATGATACGCACTGAGCAGATTCTGCGTCCTTTGTAACCGTTGCAGTTTCTTTATAGGTTCTACTACCCAAGAAACGGCAATGGTTGAATAGATAAGGGGAAGTTTTGTACCTTAGAACTAGTACAAACCAGTGGAGATTAAGCTGTTGCTCACTTATTAGTTGATGAGCTCACTAAGCACGCCCAGAACAAAAGTTCACCTAAAGGACAAGATGAGGAAGACTATGGGTGACCACTAGAGACCCTCAGAGGACCACTGACTCAAAACACCACTTATACATGAAGCTCATGACAATAGTAAAATTAGTTATGGAAAATAATCGAATATGCATGAGATTTCTGGGAAATGTTATACATATGCATATAGAAGGGAAAAGTATTCTGTGACCAGCTCTTGCTTCAGTGGCCATGATAGGAAGAATTATCTGCTGTGTGTCCAGCACTGTAATGAAGGATACCTGCCTTCTAAAACTCAAAAGCATGTCTTAAGCATGTTCACTTGCTGGTATTTTTTTTTTATAAAGAGCACCACCATGGAAAAAGAGTTACAAAACATGGAGTCTGCCTTGACCGACAACTGTTCCTCCATGGGCAGCTTGCAGATATCGCTGCTCTGTCCCCAGCCTCTTATTTTTACAGAATAAATCATTGTGCTTTCTACCTTCTGATACTCAATTTGAATGTTTATTTGCCATGGAGGTTAGAGGGAATTTCAACAAACAGTAACTACATGTTTGTTTTCTCTCATGCCAGGTTGTATCTCTCCCAGACTTTTTTTTTTTTCTGCTAGGGTGAATGCAAATTCAACCCACACTTTGACTGAGAAGAGCAAGTTTAGTTCTTGGTGCAAATCAAGGGCTCAGGAACTTGTGTTAAACGGGGCTGAGTCTTTTAGTATGAGTATGGAGTGTTATAATTGAAAGTGGTAATGTATCCTTCTGGGGTTTCTGCCATCCTAAATAAGACTGTGAACTCCCTAGGGAATTTCCCTGGAAAGGCTCTTAGAGCACAACTTTTATAAGAGCTGCTGGATTAACAGGACTTCACTACCTTCATTGCAAAGCAAGAAATCATTTTCACTTTGCATCCTTCTTTCTGGCAAAATGCAAGAAATTTAGGTACACTTCACTCTTCTTTTTCCTCCAGAGAGATTTACAGATCTCAGTTCCAGCTTGATGAGATATGTATCCTTTTTTCCTCTTTCATATCTGACTATTGCCATGAATACTACTTGAGTACTACTACTACTCAAGAAACTTTAAATTTGGGATCTTGCTAAAACGTTAACATACACACACATATACAAAGAAATGTGCACATCCCTTCCAGACTTGTAGTTTTTTTTTACCTGACAACATTAGAAGGATGATGCAATTTTAGGACTGAGCTAAATACTCCATTATCTTCTCATTATGAACTGCAAGTGGACTGGTAATTTGAAAACCACTTCTGTCTCCTTTCTTCTAGTTGTTTTTCTTGCTTCCCTTTTTTTTTTTTTTTTTTTTCCTAGCTCCCTAGTCTGTGGGTTATTGAAACTTAGCCTTAACAGCTAAGATAATTGCATTTCAGAATGCTGCAAGACTTTCAACTAGCATAGTCTGGAGCAAGTATCATACATGTGAAGCACATATTCTGTAACAGAAGAGTAACTAAGGAACTAGAATGATACTTCTTTGTTTCAGCATTTTCTGTGCTATATACTAGTTTGAGGAGACCAATTGGGCAGTGCATGATTACAAAATTTATATTTTCACACAGTGTGGACTAACTCACTGTAATTGCTTCCCTTCACGTCATGTTCCACAGGTATTTTCAAAAAGTGCAAACCAGTAGTTCTTTATCATTAGTATGGATTTTCATGGAAGTGGAAAGTAGTTTGGCTAAGATAGCCTGAACCCTATTTTCTGTTCCACTGTTCAGAAGCTTTTTGTTCCCTAGTACGGATTTCTTTCTGCACAAAATCTGAAAGATATTTGTAAAAACTACTAAATAGCGAAAACTACTTAGGGAAGAATGGAGGGTATTTGGAACAAAAGTGTCAGTGTAAGGATATGTGCTGCAGCATCTTTCACTAGCTTTTGCATGGTCATAACGTCATGCATTGTGCGTGTTCATTCTCACCATGACCTAGGGGTTTCAAAAATGCAAAAGGCAACTATAACATAACACGCTGGATATCAATGATAATTTTATCACTGAAATGTGATGTTACTGGAAGACTGGCTTTTCTGTCTACATTCAATACTGTATTTGTAGTTTGCTTTCCTAAAAAATTTCCCGCAATTATAAGGCCTCTTAATTTTCTTGTTCCTGCATTCTCACTTTAACCATGAAAAACTGCTGACAGGAACTTCTCTTAGGTGTTCAGTGCTGACTTAACAGGACTACACAAACTCAGCATTCATTTGCGATTTGATCTCAGATGATACTGCAATGCACATTCATGGCTAGTAGCACCTGTTTAAATGATTTACCTTCAGTTTCTGCATTACATCACTTAAAAAACGGAAGAGTTTTTTCTTCCCGCAAGGAGTTTATATTCTATACACAACCTCTAAGAACTGACCACAGGAAATCTCATTACTTGCTTTATTAGAAGACATTGATTTCACAGGTTTCCCATGCTTCCTTTTGCTGCCATTAATGCAGTCATTTGCCTAGGAAAAAAATAATCTGCCCACAGTGTCTTGGCTTTGAGCTTTGGATGGTGCATATTTAAGATGATAGAGACAAGTGCTGGCTGTCCTTTATGTGTTAGTAGAGCACCTACTGCAGTGTTCTCAGCACATCACTGTCATCACCTCCTTAAGTGCGTTCTTTTTTACGTGAAAATACTAGAATGAACCTAAGACTTTTTGACCAACTGGAGAGCCTTGTTAAAGATCCTGATTCCTTCTGAATGGAATATTTCTAGTCAGAAGAAAAGAGCAAAAACTATCTTACAGCTGGAAGTTCACTTTTTTGATTGGCGACTTCAGCATCATTGCTGTATGCTTTACTAGAAGTCATGGATTCCTATTTGAGCAACGTGATATGATTTACACACGTCACCATGCAAAAAAACCCTAACGATTTAATTTCTTTTTCTGATAAAGCCAAGTAATTCAACTTCTATTTCTTCAGAAAGAGCAGAGAAAATGTCTTATTGGTTTTATGGAGGTAAGAAAGAGCCATGATTACTGGACTAGATGGACATTGAAGTATCTTTGTTGTATCAAAGGTTACAAACAGGCTGAAGGCAGAGGAAAGAAGGTGACTAAATTGTTCAGATTACTTTATGAGGTGAAAATCTTTTCACATATTTGAAATAGCTGATGACTAGCACTTGTGACAGTTGTGGAAAAGGCTAGCAAACTGGATTTCAGATCTACAAAGATGATCAGATGCAGTCTGTAGAACAGTTCATAGAGAGTCAGCTTATAACATATGGAAATGCATTATTATTTTCCTTATACTTTTAGAATTTTTATTACTGACATGGTGGTTTTAAACTAGAATCACAGAATCATAGAATTGTTTGAGTTGGAAGGGGCCTTAAAGGTCATCTAGTTCCACTCCCCCTGCCATGGGCAAGGAGACCTCCCACGAGATCAGGCTGCCCAAGGCCCCATCCAGGGATGTGGCAGCCACAGCTTCCCTGGGCAACCTGTACCAGTGCCTCACCACTCTCATAGTGAAGAAATTCTTCCTTATGTCTAGTCTAAGTCTGGCCCTCTCCAGTTTATACCCATACCCTAATGACCAACATGTGTATGACAAAGTCCGAGATTTACACCGTCATCTTTGGAATGAATGCTTAATTATTGAGAAGGCACAGAGGTGCTAAAAAGTGTATTCTACTATTTTTATTATTTATTAATTATTTCATCTTAAAATTTCTGTGTAGCAACTGAATCTCGTCACCTCCTGGAGCTTTTCCTTTAATTTTTAAGATTTTCCTGGGAAAGGACAGAGACGTCAGGATAAAGCATTCTGGAAACTTCCTCTGGAAAAGCCAAGCGTGGCAGAAGCAGCGAGTCCTGCCCCTTCATAGCAATGCCTGAAATAGGATCATGTGATTGTTGGTTGTGCGTGTCCAGGTGTTGTTGCTGGGGGTTGCAGTGGTTCCCTTTATGAGAAGAGGTCAGGGGCTGCACTCATGTTGGACAGTCAGTTCCAGCCCACGGTGGACCACGCAAGCACAGATATTCACACTGCAGCCTGTGGAGGACTCTACACTGGAGCAGCTGGAGATGCCCTGAAAGAAGCTACAGCCCATCAAAAGTGCATGCTGGATTAGGTTTATCCTAAAGGACTGCAGCCCATACAAAACTGATGGCGGAGCAATTTCCTGAAGGACTGCAGTCCACGGAGTGGGCTCACACTGGAGCAGTGGAACTGTAGGGCAGGAAGGAGGAGCAGGTACAAGCTGTTATGAACTGACCGAAACAGCCATTCCCTATCCCTAAACTTCTCCTTGGAGTGGGTTAGTTGAGTTGGAAATGAAGGAATGAAACTGAGTCTGGGTAAAAGAGGGGTGTATGAGAAAGTATTATAGTTTTTGTCTTTGTTTCTCACTATCTAAATCTTTTCTAATTGGCAGTAAATTAGTTTTCCTGAAGTCAAGGATTTTTTTGCCTGTGATGGTAATCACTAAGTGAGGTCCCTGTCTTTATCTGTATCCACAAGGTTTTTACCTCATTTTCTCTTTCTGTCCTGTTGAGGAGGGGCAGTGAAAGCAGCTGGGTGGACAGCTGGGACCCAGACAAGGTGAACTTACCAGTTATACCAGAAAACAAAAAATTGTGTCATTTTTAAGAATGCATCCCACCAAAACTGGTCAGCCCTTGCCTCAGTCATCCCTGGAGAAGCTGAAGGTGAGTCAGTCGAATGAGGCCCTGTCTGTATGCATAGATGTTTGGGTCTGGCTACAAGGAGGCTTGTGCAGGGAATGGATAGGAGGCGTGGTCGTGAAGTGGTGTGCTACACATGTCTTGGATCATACAGAGGGAAATTTTACTGGGGCTCCAAAATGCACCTGTGTTTTATATTCCTGAGCATCATCTACTAACGCTCCATGCCAGCTAATTAGTCATGTGGTTTTAATGCACAAAAATAACCTAAATACAATACATACTTATCCAACTGGTAAATAGTAGCACGTCATCTATGCAACACTGCCATGGCAGTAGAACTGACATTCTCTTAGTGATTATTACTTGCTTTCCTCTTACAAATATTTTAAAGAAATGAGGTAATTGTTTTGGAACTTTCTAAACTGACGTGTAACTTGTTGAAATTATTATAATGTGAAATTCTAGACGTAAATTTAAAACCTAAGGTTGGTCACAGAACAATGATTTTCTGAATATGTTTTGAAAAAAAATAACGTAATATAGAATTAAACTAACCCGTTTTCCAGATGATGTTTTATCTAGGAGTTAAAATACAGTGGATTAATTACATACACCATTTTGGACTGTGTAATTTATTTGATGAAGCATTCTCTTTGTTAATGTTGGTCCAACCTAATTGAATAGTTTTTCCTGTTTACTAAGGCCACATCTCGGTGTAATCTGCTGAGGCTGATAAAATGACTTCCATGTATCTAAACAAAAGACACGTGCTAATAAAACTAATGCTTGCCTCCTGCCTTAAAGTGTTTGTCTTAAAACTTACTTAGAAATGCACAGTATGAGACTATACCTATGGCAACATGAGCATTGTTATGGATTCAGTGCCTTTTAAACCCCATCGAATTTAAATTGTAAATGTTGACCAATCTCCTAGTGTTTATTTCACAGTTTTAGAAGATGTTTGCCTTATTCTAGAGCCATGCCTTTCTGTGACATACAAATGTTTGGACAGCAATGAATCATGGTAATCACAGCATCGTCTTTGTCACTGTGTTGTGGTTTCAGTACACTTTTGTTGTGTACTACCAAAAGAAAACTTGGCATTTGTCGTATATGATATTTTGAGCCATATCAATTATCAAGATCATTATCATAAAGTCCTCATGCACAATGTAAAGCACTTTCCAGGCCTTAAAGTAAGTAGAAATAGAAGTGGAAATCAATAAAATGCTCATCAGAAGACTACTTTTAGCAGATTTATGCGCATGCACACACACACAGAGTCAAATACTCTGGTGTATAAACCAATTAAGTATGTAATAGGACAGAAGCTTATATGCTCAGCAGGAAATATAATGCACCCTTTTGAAAACAGGCAATAATGAAGATGCTGCAAAAGGCATAAAAGTAAAGCTGAATGATTATGTTTGGGCTATATCAGGTTGGAATGTGCCAGTCTTTCAGGCTGGTTGCAATATCCTCTGTTCTGATGATGGTGAGAAACAATGGCATATATTTTAGCACTGTGAAATCTTTCAGGCAGCTGTACATTCTGTTCATCATCAAAAATAAACACTTTTTTTAAATTCTCCTAATGGTTATTTGGATATTTAAACACAGTGAAGAAAACAATAATGGAAAATCACTAATAAAAGTGCATATTCCTAAATTCTTCTTTAGCATAGTGAACATCTATATTTTGTATATGAGTATGTGTATATATATACGCACACATAACTACATATTTATTCAGAAAAAGTACGTATTTAAGCAGACATGAGTACCTGGTCGACTCTTAAAAAATCTGTTTCCACCATAATATATATCTCTGTAACAGCTAAGCGCCATAATTCTTGTCCAAAGGACTGAAGGAAGGAACGCAGGATTTCAGTGGTTCTTCTAGTCCTTTTTATGTTTCTCTTTTTCATTGTCTTCTATTTAACCATCAACAACAGCCATCTATCTTCCTTACTTCCTTGCTTTCCAGTTCAAAGTAGTAGTTTTATTTCTTACGTTTTCTAGTATACAAGCCCTTCATTTCCCTTATTAGAAGGGAGGCCTAACTTTTAGAATCTGGAACTTGGACTTGTTAAATCACTGCCCAATGCTTCACTCTATTCAGATCCCTGTGTTCATCTCCTGCCTCCACATCATTTATAAATATATTAAAAAGGACTGTCCCTAGAATTGAGACCTGAGAAACACCACTGATGACTAGTTCCAAGCCAGATTTAACCCTACTCACTACAACCCTTTGAGCTCTGCCCTTCAGCCAGCTCTTCACCCAATGCACGATGAGAGCCCTCATTTCACAGTTGGACAACTTGAGTTCCTGGAAAGAGGACAAGATTTTGTGGCTCTGTCTTTAGCTAATGGAAAATGTACAGTTTTAGCAATATTTATTATGAACGTAAGTGTTTACCATTAAACAACTTGCGTTCAAGATCTGTATCACTTTAACAAAGAAGGTTCACGTATAGGAATGTCTTCCTCAGCACTATATGAAAACTTAGATCTCCACCTTCTGCTTTGTATCAGTAAGTGCATTAAGTCAATAGTATTCAACTCTGATCTTTATTTTAAATCTGCTAGCTTGTCTCAGCAGGTTATTTTTTTATAATGCCTTAATTTGACAGTAAGAGTTGTCATAGAATTCTCCAAGGCAGGGTTCAAGTAAGTGCTGCATTTTATTTATTCTGTTTCCTACATCAGCAAGGTTTTCTTTTTTTTCCTTTCCCCCTCCACTAGTAGCCACTAGTGGAAACTATTGACACACATAATAATGGTTATGAAACACCGTTATTGCTTTCTTGAAATTTATGAACTGATTTTAAAAAGAAAATAAAAGTGTATTTTTATAGTGATAAACAGTAGAACCTCCACCCCTTTACATGTGGAGGTGTTTTCTCACATGGCTGTGCTCACTTAACTCTTATTAATGCTAGTGAGAGCTACATCCACATTTCTAGAATAAAACAGATCTGTTAATAGTTCTCAATAACATAAATTTTCAAGTTCCCAGATGTGCAGTGTTAATGTCACTCTCTCGTTTGTTTTTATTTTTTCTGTCATGTGCTAGCAAGCAAAGTGTAAAACCAGAAAGATTCTCCTGGACAACCCATCAATCTTGACTGTAATAAGGAAAAGAAACAGGATGCTAATTAGCAAACAGACCAACCACTTACTTCAAAAACAAACTAAAGTATTTTGCTTTTCAGCTTGATTGGACTGTAATGTCAGCAGCAGAAAAACAGCTGTGTAAAGATATAGTGCATCATCGGATTAAGACAAAATGGATAACTTTGAAGCATAATTCCTTCTCAGAGGTTCAGATGCCTTTAGTTACAGATGCCTTTTCTGTTGGCTGAAATAATACTTCAAAAAGACTTCCTTGGTCCAGTCTCTTTCTTTGCTCCAAAACCAGGAATGTTCTTTGTCAATCACTGTCATAAGAAACGCTGGAAAAAGTCACTGAAAAGAGAATGGGAAGATTTTTGGTGCGTGAAATTCTAACAAGTTGAAGATATCACAATAAATATTTATAGTTTTAGTGCCAAATTTCTCAAACATGTGACTACTTAAAACTTCCAGTTACTCAAATTGCCAGCATTAGCCACGCCCAAAATGCAGTTATCTGTGTAGCTATATAATAATACCATCCTAGTCAACAGAAATACGTGATTTTAATGGATTTGAAATAAAGTCAATGAAGAGCTAAGTGCTCAAATTCCTTTTTTTTTCCTGCAGCATGTACCCTAGTGAAGAAAGCATCTGAACACACTACAGATGTATTCAAAAGCCATGCAGTTGCAGGAATTGTGTATATTAAAAAAGAAACAAAAGGGGGAAAAAAAAAGGGCTTGCACACAATAAGCAAATAACAAATACAGCATGGTGTCCAATGTATGTCAGGTTCAATTTTCACTGAGAAGTACTCTTAATGTCTGTCAGGCCCTGTCAGAAATACATTTACATATCTAACCTCTCATCTCCACTGAAACTTCTTCCCTGAGAGCAAGTCTTGAGTGGTTTGGAAAATTTTGCCTTAAAAAAATCATTTTATATGAAGTTATGGTCAAACAGTGTCTATTTTTAAGATACGTTTTATCTTTCTCATTCACTCAGTCTAGGACCACTAGATGTCACTGTGGCCTAAGGAAGAAACTTAACCACAGCTTCTCAGTCTGCTTTCAATCCAGAGCATAAACAATTTTAGAAAGCCTGTGTTGATTTAAAGACTGTAATTTCTTTAAGTGTTTTTGTGACCAGACACAGCTATACTGTTGATAAGAACGATTCCCTGAAGCACAGAGTTTAGCTCAAGAGGGTTAAAATACTTTGAGTTGTCACAGCTGTTCGGGAACTAGTGTTAAAAGCTGATTGAGTTTTCAGGCAGGAAGAATCTTCCCTGCACAGCAGGAACATTGCCTGCCAGCAATCCCTGCTCCATGTAAGGTGGCAGTTTCTGCTTTCTCACTCTTCCTTTCAAAAGAGCTGGTAATGAGTTTGTTGCAACATTGCCTATCTGTTTCTTAGCTTGCCTGTTAACATGATTGGTTGAAACATAGTGTTATTTTTCCGTGTAAATAAGGTGGCACAAGCTCATACGTAAAGGCGTGATGCCTCCTTGCAGCTCACACTGTAAGGCTTTTGCAGAGCTGAGTTTCTTGGAAATTATCTATATTCTGGAAGAATTAAGACCTTCATGTAAATATCAGGAAAATAATGTTATTCTTACAACCTAGTATGAACAGTAAAACAGCACATTTGGCATTGAACTGTTTAAGTGCCGAAATTCCGATTTCTGGGAACCATTTATAATGATGTGTAACCGAATGATTAGAAGGAGAAAAACAATCTTCCTGAGTTTCCAGGAGGAGGAGCTGGTTAACCTAATTGTGCTTTAGTGGCTCTATCTGGTTGTATTGGGTAAAGAATAACAAAACCTAGTTAAAATATCTCAGAATACTGAATCTGATTTCATGATCATGAACTATAAGCCAATACCAGCAAAAGGGACATTGTCTTTTTTTAACCTTCTTAAAAACTCATTTCGTATTTTCTTGGTGACGTGGACCTTTGGGGAAAAATAATCTGTCCATCAGCACAGAACAGCCAGAATTTATGTCTTGGAAGGCATCTAATGATTTACTCTGACAAAGAAGAGACGTTCCTCAAATTCACTGACATTTTAATAAGGCATATAGATGCAGTATTGCCTGTAACACCAAAATCCTTTGCCGGTACCTATTTTAAAAAAAAATCTTGTTAAAAAATCCATCTGCTTCCATAATTTGATTAGCTGTGATTTTCTGAGACG
This sequence comes from Phaenicophaeus curvirostris, assembly GCF_032191515.1. Taxonomy (NCBI): domain Eukaryota; kingdom Metazoa; phylum Chordata; class Aves; order Cuculiformes; family Cuculidae; genus Phaenicophaeus; species Phaenicophaeus curvirostris. The sequence goes on along the minus strand of NC_091431.1, from coordinate 14,715,644 downwards.
GAAAATAGAAGATTAGGTATTTGAATAGGGATGTCTAAAAAAGAAGCAAAATATCTCCTACAGTGAGGTAACCCCTCTTTTCCCACGCAGGATATTTTGTTTACAGCATAGTTTTTCTTCTCCTGCAACCTTATAATGCTATATAATTATTTATGCCAAAATATCCAAAAACCCAATAATAATAAATGGCAAATTTATTGCTGTTGTGCAGAAATTTTCAAAAGAAAAGTAAGGAATCGGAGCTGCAGGACTGCAGCAACCTCCGTGTGTTGGGAGGGTAGCAGAACCAGGGTCTCTGTGGAGGTGCTGTAAGAGGCGAAGCCCTCAGCAAGACTGTCCAGGTGACTATCAGAGATCCAGAAGCAAGCTGTCAAAAAAAAACTTGGGTTATGGCAGGTTATTGAGACAAATCCTGATGGCATTTCATGCTGAAATAATGACAGGCTGTATTATTGAAACTCCTGTGGAGGTATTTAGGAAGCAGGCTTCATGGATATCATTAGGGAATTTACATAAACACAAAAAGCAAAATTTTACAATGTGAATACTCTGGAATTATCAAAAACTTGTTGCATATTGAGAGTCCATAGGAAAAAATCTGCTAAAAATAGCAACAGCTTGCAGGAAGATGAAAATTGTACCTTGGTGCTTGAACACAAAGGCACACACTTTTCTCCTGTACTTTGCTTGTTGTTCTATCAATTTGTGGTTAGAGGTTCTGCTGTCAAGACATTGTATTGAATATAAAACCTGCGGCCCGTGCTATTCAGTCACGGAATACTCACCCTGTTCCTAGCCACTACGGAGATGATAAGCCAAAAATACTTCTTTGAGCTTTTTCTTTTTTACCAAGTTAAAGATGCAAACAACTGTCCCTACGCTATGACAAAAATAATCAAATACCTTTCCAAGCATTGTGTACCCAGTTTATCACAGGCACATAATGTATGAAATAAAAATAATAGGTACAGAAGTGGTCTATTTCTCATTACCCATTTAATTCTTAACATCTAATACAAGTTTAAAGTCTGTTAGGTTTCTGGAAATATTGTAGGATCTTTTAGCTGGTCCTTGGAAAAAAACCTCTGCAAAGTGAACAGAAAATACAAGCACAGAATGCCAAGTTGGAAGAGCACTTGAGAATCATCTGATCCAATCTTTAAAATACAAAGAGTTGCTGTGTAACATTTTAGAATTTAACCTGGTTGTAACTGTGAAATCCATTCATTCTCAAGTCTGAAACTCCTTATGTACGAAGGAAAAAACTCCAGAAAGCATAATTTTGTTTGTAAAGACCATTCCTCTGGCACCTGCTACAGCAGCTAACTAAAGAAACAGAAGCATTTACTGAAATAAATAAATAATGAACACTAGTAAAAAAATAAAAATATCCACCAATATGTGAAAGTAATTTTAAAATTTTTTGGGACATTTAAATTGGTTTCATATACTGAAGTGTTTTTATGTGTCTGATGGTATTTTGCACATTTGCTTAGAAAACTTTTCTTCAGATACAGTTACGCTATTAACCTCATACACTGACCAAGTAATTAATCCTCTTATTCCAAACACTGAAAACTGCAATGAAATATCTTGGGGCAAAATAAGTCTCTTAAGTTATATTTTTATCTTTATTTTACACCTTCCCTTTCAAGGCTGTGATATCTCACTTGCATCATCCTGCACAACGAGACCTTCACCATCCAAAACTTGAATGCACTGGGGTTCACTTCCAGCATCTCTGCATGCGTGGGCAGCTTTCCCTCTAGCACTGAGACACGTTTGCCAAGGTATACATCTGTAAGAGGGGAGTAGGAAGTGCTTTTGGGGCCATTGATTTAAACACACCCATCAAAACCTTAAATTATTTCAATGATTCCAGATGTCCTATTTAAAAAAATTATTTAAGGTAGGATAATTTAGCTCTTGAAAATAAATTAAGTTTATCTTGGAATTTTGTTTGTAAGTACAGTCCTTGATTACATAGGATTGAAATGACTGTGATTAGCCATTTGAGTGTGCGTTGATTTACTTTGAGTAATGCAGTTGCAGTAACTTACCTTAGAAGGTCACAAAATAAGGAAGTATCGTAAGTAAATATGTTGATAAAACTATAGATGTTGGAGTAGATACAGATTATAAAGGTAGGTAAAATAGCACACGCCATGAAAATAGTTTTCAGGAACTTCTGCTATCCTAAACCACAAGAACATTGGGGTACTTTAATACGATAAAGAGGAAATAAACATTTTTTCCACATATAATGCTGTCACAAAATGTCACCAGTTCACAAAATTACTTCATATATTTTGTTGGAGTTCTAGGCAGTGCCTCTTAGAAGCAGGATAAATTCTAGTATGGATATCAGATTGTTCCTATTTGCATGAAGAGGTGACTTTTGGAGATGGAATACCAGACTAGATTGTCTTAGGTGTGGTGTGACTGGGAAATCCTGGTATTTCCCATTAGACATGCAGCTTAAATACTGCATCAATGCTTTGTCAAATTAAGGACAAAGCGAAAAGAGAGGTGAGGTTTGCAGAGTGGAGACTATGCAGATGTGTAGATACTAAAATGTCCTACAGATTTCCTGCTGCAAGAGTTTAATTTTAAAAGTGCAGTTTAATTTAAAAAGTGCAGTTTTTAATCAAACAGGATAGCAGCTGGATTTATAGGTGGTGCAAGCTTTTCTCAGTCTTAAGATTTGAAAGATACTCAAAGTTCATGGGGACAATCCCTTACAGCTTTTTCTCATGCAAAAGTGCAATTGACTTTAAATGAGTGTTTTGGCAGAGAAAATAACTTTTGTCAGATTTTATATTTAGCAATAAAGAAGAAATAGCTCTAGGCAGACTGTACAGCAACAACAAAGAAACAAAACATATTACAATACTAAAAAAATTGTTTTAAAAATATCTGAGAGATGAGATAAAATACTTCAATTAATATCCAGAACTTATGTGAAAAAATGCATTGGAAAATTACATTAAAGCAAGCAATGAGAGGAATCCGAAGGCAAGAAGTAGGTTCATGGTATTGTGCATAGCTGATTCTCCGGCAGCTAACCGACCCAGACAGTAATAACATGGTAAATGAAGTGGTATTCCAGTGGCAACCACTGCTTATTCTTTGCTGCTTATCAAAACCACTATACTGCTCTTCATTGTAAGTAAAAGCCAGTGGAAGACTGTTGCAAGGCCTGGAGAACCCAAGAAATGTGATAGAGAGAGATCTTGTTATTGAAGGTTATTACAAGCTTTGGGTTTTGTTACCCTTTCAATGTCATACTGGATGAGAGAAAACAACTTTTTATCTCTCTTCCAATCCCTGTCCTCAAGAAAATTGGCTGTTGTACAAAGCAATGAGGTAGATTTCTCAGGCAGATTGACAAGTGCTTTGAGGTGTTTAGTTGGCACATTATAGTTGAAAAGGTTTTTTAATTTGATGGCTTTTTGTACTTGCAGGTGGAGTTTCAGAGACAGAAGCATGTAAATTAGTCACAGGTAACACATTAATACACAGAATGAAAGAGAAGAAAGGGGAAATTTTCTTGTACATGAGCATAGGAAAAAGTTAAATTAGCTAGCTCTTATTTTAAATTCCCCTGACACAGTTTCTAATGAAGACGTGAAATGGAGACCTCACTTTAGAAATACTCTTAACAAACTTTAGTAACTCTAAGTCTTGTACAATACATCTGGAAAATTTCTGTTCAATATTTCTGTCTCCCTTTATGCTATTGTTCACACAATTCCATTATTAGATAAGGGAATATATTGAATTCAGCAACATGAAATACGTGGAATCTTACATTCTGAGCCAAATTATGTACTGCAATGAAATAATGTGGGAGAGTGTTCTTTTTTTTTAATTGAAAAACCTTCTTTGAAAGCTTTTTTTTAGGTTTTTGCTTCCTTCCACTTCATTTTCTTCCTCAAAAATATATTCTGGCTTTGCTTCTATTCTCCCAAACTATTGTCCTAGTTCCTTGCGATAAGGCTACTATTAACATAACAGTATCTTCATGATCCTCCCAGGAGACTTTCAAAGCAAAAGGAAGCTGTGCAGATGACAAGGCTTCCTGATGCCTCATTGAGTTGAAAGGATTGCCATTTTGATAGTCACTTCCTCATTTTCATTGGTAATGCATTAAAACTGAAGGAATTATCAGGAACTGTGCAGGAAAGGGTTGTATGATAATTTATTCTTACATAAATACATGTATGCAAAAACACACACATACTGCTTCCTTTGTTTTTAATGCTGGACCGATCCTAGGTACAAGAAACACAAGGGAGGTTATTCTCCCTCCGTACTCGGCACTGGTGAGACCGCTCCTCGAATCCTGTGTTCAGTTCTGGGCCCCTCACCACAAGAAGGATGTTGAGGCTCTGGAGCGAGTCCAGAGAAAAGCAACAAAGCTGGTGAGGGGGCTGGAGAGCAGGTCTTACAAGGAGCAGCTAAGAGAGCTGGGGTTGTTTAGCCTTGAGAAGAGGAGGCTGAGGGGAGACCTCATTGCTTTCTACAACTGCCTGAAAGGAGGTTGTAGAGAGGAGGGTGCTGGCCTCTTCTCCCAAGTGAAGGGGGACAGGACAAGAGGGAATGGCCTCAAGCTCCACCAGGGGAGATTTAGGCTGGACATTAGGAAAAAATTCTTCACAGAAAGGGTCATTGGGCACTGGAACAGGCTGCCCGGGGAGGTGGTTGAGTCACCTTCCCTGGAGGTGTTTAAGGCACGGGTGGACGAGGTGCTAAGGGGCATGGTTTATTTTTTGATAGGAATGGTTGGACTCGATGATCCGGTGGGTCTCTTCCAACCTGGTTATTCTCTGATCCTATGATTCTATGATTCTATGATTTCCAGACTCTGTAAGCTGCATTGTTTCTGGAGAGCAAGTTTAATATAATTAAGACACAAATTATTTTTCTCCAAAGCTATTATGACTACTGCATACATCACACCTACATAAAACCTAGAAAACCAATGACTAAAAAGTCAAGTTTCCAGGCATAGATGTATATATATATCTTTACATGTAGACAGTCAATTTACTAATCATAGAGCTATTGGTCTACAGAGCGTACTTGGTAGTTTGCCTCCCTCAAACATGCTTTCTGCATGTGCTTTTCTACTTCTTCATTACAAATAAGAGTGTGTGGGATAAAATAATAGAGAGCACTCTGAGAAGTTGTTTACAGTATCTGGTCATACTTTGCAAGGTCATTCATTACTAGTCTAGATAAAATATCAGGTATATCTGATCCATTTGATCATAATGTTTTTGTTTTTCAGATTTTATGTGTTTTGTTAGGTGGACAAGAATGGTATACAACATAAATAATCCAGTCTTTGGAACTGGCTGAAAAACACCAGAAAGCAGAGAAGCAAACACAAAATCTTGTTGAAGCTGAGAGAATAAATAAATCAGTATGAGGTCTCAAGATTAGCCACTAAGTGTGGTATTGCAGCAGCCTGGTGTGTTACCATCTGGGAGAGTTCAAACAAGCTGTAAATCCCAGGCCCTCCAGGCTGTGGGAAGCTGGATTGGAGAATTTCTTGTTTTGTTTCTTGGGAGGTAGAGCAGAGGCTGACTAACTGATGCTATAAGCATTCCCTGCTGTCTGATCAACATCAGACAGAAGACTTTTCTTAACCTGTAGTCAAAGATAAGGCCAAAATGAGAAAACTGTTTAGGAGAGAGAAAGCTTTTGCTGAAATAAAAGAGAGAGCTAATGATAGAAAAAAATCATGCTAGTTAAAAAGGCCAATGCCTACTGGTAAGAGGATTAAGATTTTTTTCATGTAATTACCTTGTGTTATGCTGAACCCTGCAAGTCCTGAAGACCAGATTTTTAGAAGAACCTAGGAATTTAAGTGAAATGGGCACACTGGTCACCTTCACGTAGGTTTCACAGTAACTAAAAAAATCTAGTACATAGACCAGAAGGGCAACTCCATGAAAGAGTTGGGCATAAATGTGAATTGAATGGGGACCTTTAGGCAGTCTAAAGAGTAACTCATAGTGAAACTGTCTAGTGACTGAGAGGCAAACAAAATTTGTGCCAGTGAATTCAGATGGGAACTACCTAGGGGCAGCCAGTAGAAAGTACTAAGTACAGGAGTGTATCTGAACTCTGAAAACATCTCACTTCATGGTCATTGTCTACCCAGAATACAGAATAAAGCAGCAGTTTAGACAATAGGTGCCTAAATACACTGGGTTACCTCTCTCTATAGCATATCTACAGGGGGTGGCAGTAGTGGTGCTGAAGTGCTCTTGTATAGCTGCTACTGCTTAGAACATTTGCAAGTGGGAGATATTGGCTCAAGGTGTTCTTTTCTAGAGGCAGTCAAATCCACCTTCACAGGATATAGCCTTAACCACGAAGCTCACAAAAGGTTTCTGTGTGGTGTATCTTTCTTTTCAAGTTTGGCCAGTGCCAATTCAGGAAAGTAAGAACCATCAGGATAAGAAGCAAGCAAAAGACCGTAACTTAGGCACAGTATGAGAATCTCTACTGGGCTGGCTCTTTGATAGGCTTAGTTAGGTTGGGGTGGCCTTCTACCTCACATATGGATAACCTTGGTTACTAGGTACTTAGCTCCCCAAATGAGGAAGTGTCTGAGTATGGGTGGAAGCCTAATTTTAGTGGTAGGAAATATTGCCATTCAGGCAGGAACAGACAAAAGGAATTTCTGGACTGTATTTGAATTTTCATGCTATTATCCATTGTAAAATCTACTTTTAGCTCTGGATCTCACTTGATGTGAATTTCCTAAATTAATTTAATTTCTAATCTCTATGTCTTTAACTGAATTATTCTTGCTTTCATCAGAAATCAGTATGAGTTTTCTGAAGTCATTGTAATCCTGATGCTGTGACCCAGATCTAATTTTTTCTTCTGGCAGCTTCAGGTTTTTACTGGGATGGGAAAATTAACCTCATATTTAGGTAAAGTATCTGGACAGGCAGTATCAAGTTTCTCCCTTGCTCCTCAAATCTAATAGGAATGTACGGATCATGTGTTCAAGATTCACCAGAGAACCTTACTCTAGTTTAACTTTCATTTGAGTGCTTTTTTCAATCCACTCATTTCCCAATGTGTGAACTGCACATCAGAAAGAGTTGAGGCAGAGCAGAGGTATCAGAAAAGATTCAGACAGGCAGAGATAAAGCTGACTGTGGCAGCAAGCATCACATGACAAGACAGTAGGCATTAGTTACCGTGAGACCAGAAAAGCCATACAGCACCAGAAGACAGTGAGCTTTGGTCCAAAGAACTGACAAAGGGGAGGATGTGAGCACATAAAGTGTTTTCTGGGAGTGTGTTTACAGACTTTCAGCAGCTTTAGCTGAATGCTTGTCTTGCATTGATAGCACCTCATTGGAGCCAGTGATTTAATGAGAAGGACCACACAAATTACATCAACTGAAATAGCAAAGTTGCAAAGCAGAATTGATGTGATGACCCACAGTGGCCTACTTTGCTGTTTCAGGATTGGAATTTTTCTGAGAGTCTTAGGCTGCTCACTGAGAAGTGTTGAAATGAAATTAAAGTAAACATCCCACATTCCTCCACTCTGTTTTTCACAGTGATGTAGAAGACAGTACATTACTGAGTAAGTGCCAAGTGTTTGATACTATGTCTTTGTCACTGGTTTTCAGATAAAAATGGCTTGTGAAAATGAATCAAAAATACTGAGTAGTTCTGGCATAGACAATTTGAGAGACAGGTGCTTTTTGAGAGCAGCATAATTTGGTGCTAACGCAGTAATGGATGTTGTAAGCTACAAAACCAGAACAGATCTGTAGGAAAAAGCGACTGCATACCCAGTCTCTAGCACTGAATATTTTACAGAGATTTTTTTGCAGTACTGCCTGATGGGTTAGATCAAATTAACTCTACAGTTTCCAACACCATCCACAACAGTTTAAATACCTAATCTGAGCTGTAGGTTAGATTTTTGTGCTAGCCTATGAAATTAGGTTCCTCAAAACTTCTGTCTGCCTGTTTCTAACAGGTCTTTAGACAGATAATATTCTATTTCCAGATGTGCCTTGGAGCAATTCCTATTGCTAACAGTAGGTCCAGGAGGGTGCCGTCCCTTGTTGGCTTGCTCACCAGCTGTGTGATGAAGTTGTCTTCCACGCACTCCAGGAACCTCCAGGACTGCTTCCTTTCTGCTGTATTATACTCCCAGCCGATATCCGGGAAATTGAAGTCTCCCACGAGGACTAGAGGTAATGATCTTGAGACTACTCTCAGTTGTTTGTAGAAGAGCTTATCAGCTGCTTCTTCTTGGCTGAGTGGTCTATAGCAGACTCCCATCACAACACCTGCCTGCCAGTGGGCTCCTCTGATTTTTACCCACAGGCACTCAGTCGCTTCCTGACCGTAATCCAGCTCAAGGGTATCAAAGCCCTCTCCAACATAGAGGGCTACCCCGCCTCCTCTTCTGCTCTTCCTGTCCTTCCTGAAGAGTTTATACCCCACCATGGGTACACTCCAGTTACACGAGTCATCCGACCACGTCTCCACAATGGCAACGACATCATAGTCTCCTTGCCCTACCACAGCTTCCAACTCCTCCTTCTTATTTCCCATGCTGCATGCATTGGTGTAAATGCACTTCAGGTGGGCTGGCGAACCTATAGCCTGTGGAGAAGTGGTTACGTGACAAAGGACACGTTAACATGCATGAGATGCGCTGAGCTGAGAAGGCCAAAATGACCTTGACGAGAGTATTATACCATAAAAGTAAGACGACCTTGACAAGAGCATTATACCATAAAAGGATGTTGTGGTTAGCAGTAAGAAGGAGTTAGTTGGCAGAAAATAAGGAACTTATGTAAATGTAACCAATAAGCAATAACCAATGATTAATCATGTATGCTAATGTTAGAGACATAATTAACCAATTAGATTTTGCCAAATGTGCTTATCAATGAACCTGAGCAATATAATGCGTGCCTTCTGATGAATAAACGAAGCTTGCTTATCAATCATATTGGTTGTGCAAGTCTTCCCTCCGGCAAGAAAATAGCGACAATAGCCCTCATAATAGGTTTTCTTCCCAATTGAGTGGTCCTTGGGTTAACTAAGGCCACCGTACCAGTTTCCTGCTTACGATCCCCATGTGCACTCGCCCTCTCATGCTTAGTGGTGATATATTGGCAGTCCTCGCCAGCACACCACCCCTTTGACACTGAAGTCCCCCCTTCAGGCTCACTCCCATCTGGCCTGGCCTCCATCCCCTCCCCCCTCACATCTAGTTTAAAGCTCGATTTATGAGCTTAACTGGATTTTTAGAGAGGGTTTTAGTCCCCCTAGGAGACAGGCGTGTCCCGTCCCTAGTAAGAAAGCTTGGGGGTGCGTGGGCCTCCCCATGATCAAAGAACCCGAAGCCCCTCTTTTCACACCAGTCGCTGAGCCAGGCATTAATCAATTTCTTCTTCCTCACTTCTTGCTCCTCATTCCTTAGTATTGGAATGGAGCTAACTACTACCTGTGCCCCAGAGCCCTCGATCATTCTCCCTAGAGCCCTGAAGTCCCTCTTAACAGCTTTAGGCTTCCTGTGCTCCATGTCCTCATTGCCAACTTGAAATACTAAAAGTGGGTAGTAATCTGTGTCCTTGACCAGGGATGGAGGTTTTCTAGTAACGTCCTTTACTGATGCTCCTGGCAAGCAGCAGACCTCCCTTTGGAGCAGGTCCGGCCTGCAGATGGGAACCTCCATTCCTTTAAGAAGGGAATCCCCCAAGACAATCACCCTCCTCTTCTTTTTTACAGAGGATGTTTTTATGACTGTCTCAGGATGGCAAAGCTTTGGAAATGTTTCCAGGCTGTGGGTGCAGTCCTCTTCATCCTTAGGGATGGGGTGCACCTGCAGCACCTCATAGTTGTTCCCAGGGGCACCTGGGGGTTAGTTGTCTGGGTGGGGGGAGCAGGTTTCCTTCTCCAGACAGGAGCGTGCTGCCATTCCCTATCTCTCTCTCTCCCAGCCTTGCAGCTTACCAGTGGGTGGTGCACAGCCTCACTAGCTCCGGCAGCCTGTGAGAGGGCCCTGCTCCACTGATCTATCTCCCTCTCACATTCCCTGATGGTCCTCAGCCTTTCCACTTCTTTCCTCAGCTCTTCCACCATATGAAGGAGTTCCCCCACCCGAGCACAGCTGCCACAGGTGGAGCCAGTGCCAAAGGTGTGAGCCGCTGTGGGAGGGGGCACTGCCTGCAGCCCAGGGTCTGGGTAGCTGCATGTGCCCACTGGGACTCTGGCTGGGTGGCAGCCTTAATCTTTTGATGGGTAGCCACCCTTGTCCTCAGTCCCTTCTGGCCGTGCTCCATCCCCTCTCTGCGCCCTCCCTGCTCGAACTGCCGCTCAAACTGCCCTGCTTAATGTGCCCCGCACCTCTCGGCCCGTGCTCCCTAAGGGCCGTTTAAATCCCCCGCGGTAGCTTCCTAGACTGCCCCCTCCCATCAGGCACCGCGCGGGATCTGCCGCGGCCCAGGAGCCCAGCGGCGTCCCCCACATCGAATTTTTGAGGCCTTTCCCCACTCAGAGAAGCGCCTCGCCGCCTTCAATGGCCGCCGCCACCACAGAACTCAGCGTCCTGGAGCTGGATGCAGCTGTATAAGCCTAGTGGGTTTATTATGTAGAAACTTAATAATGTAAATAAATTACAGTTAAACCAATTTCTGTGTGCAGAAAAGCTTTAAAATACTTAAAGTGCTATACAATGCTTTCATTTTTATTACATTATTATGTCTGCTTTTCCTCTGCCTGAAATGACGGTTCCTTATATAAATCCTTGTATTTATCTATCCGTGGAAAATTATTCTTAGTTTCAATGATGGTACAAAAAAACAGTAGTAACAATATAATTGTTTTAATGTAATTTTAATACCATTAATTTTATGTATGTAATAGTAACAATACAAACCTAAGTACTGATAGACCTACAGTTTAAGCATTTTGATCACTATAGTCATTAAACAGTGGTAGTAACAGACAAGATGTGTCTCTTTTCTTCCTGGCACTATGCTGCTGCTCTCAATGCACATGGCACAATTTACAATTTCTGTTTTCACTTCCTTATCCCAGAGCTTTTCAGTTCCAGCACATGCCAAGCTATGAAAGTCCATGTGTTCCTAGAGTAGAGTCTGTTGCAAAGGGGAATTATTACTAATACTAACAAAATTCTTTCGTAAATAAGCTGATACCATTAAGCAGAAATATTATATAGGGTATAGCTTTGCATGGTGTGCTTTACCATAACTTTGATCATGACTCCCATTTCTTGATGCTCACTAAACACTAAGGATTTATCAATATGATTATAGAGTAATTAGTTTAGATTTTACAATTACTAAATTAATTTTGATAGTTAGGGTTGTTTTCCCTGAATTGGTCCCTGTGTGGTTTGTTGTCCTACTTGTTTGAGAAGACCAGATTCTCTAGTCACTTAATTGTTTGAGTGGAAGCCTAATCTTACTCCTAATTCTCATCTGAACCTTACCATATTTGCTATTCCCCCTTAGGACGGAAGTCAGATCAGAGAAGTGATAGAGTTGGCTTAGAGAGATATATACCACCTGCCCCAGCTGGCCTTTACAGAACTGCTCTTTTTTAGGGAATTTAGAGGTGTTTACCTGTAATATGAATCAGATCCAAGATTTCAAGTAAAGCAGGTCCTGTCTCAGAGAACTGAGTGCTTTATTAACCCAGTTTCTACTGACTCAGAGACTTCAGAGCGCCTCCTCTCCTCCCTGTGCGCATCTCTGGCAGGGAATTAAATTTCCCTATATTGCTTCTGAATTATTTTTATTATGAACTTTTCCACTTAGTAACTACAATGATTTCAATACAGGATCATCATCTGATGCAGTTAATTATTTAAACTGAATTTGCACCTCTGTACTGGGTCAGATAGCTTGGCTTCAGGCACATTAGTAAACTGCTGTACATAGAAAATGCATCTACTCTAAACCAGTTCTCTTAAATTGGAACTGGAGAGTCTCATACCCCATGATAAAATAAGGGTCATTCGGCTAAGGAAAGAGATCAGAATTGAGTGCTATTTTCATAAAATCATAGAATAGTTTGAGTTTGAAGGGACCTTAAAGATCATATAGTCCCAATCCCCTTGGCATGGGCAGGGACACCTCCCACCAGATCAGGCTGCCCAAGGCCCCATCCAACCTGGCCTTGAGCACCTCAAGGGATGGGGCAGCCACAACTTCCCTTGGCAACCTGCTCCAGTGCCTCATCACCCTCATAGTGAAGAAATTCTCCCATATGTCTGGTCTATTTTCCGTATATAATGTATGACCTGTCAGCATATAATTCATTATTTTTACTTTAGTTTTCTTCTGCGGGACTGCCACCCCTAAGACTCAGAACACAGCCTAGGGGAGACAAGGACTAGGTTATTCTAGTTAAAGAATTTGGTTAGAAAATTAATTTCCCAAAGGTGCTTATTAAATTAACTTGACCTGAATGACTTTTGGACAATGCTGGAAATTTTTTCCTAATAAACTTAATCACCATGAACAGAACACCATTGATAATACGAAAGAACTCCTACAGGTGCAACTTCCTTCACCTTCAGGGAAAGATAAGGTAATATTTTCCATGAGGTGCTGTAAGCAGTGCACTACTGTTAACCTGCTTTACATAGATTTTACTGGAACACGGTGGTGAGAAAACTTTACTAAATAGATAGATAAGAAATAAATGTGGAGGAGGAGGAGGAAAGATGGGAGATTGCCAAATGGACCAGAGCACAAAAGTAAAACACCCATGATGTAATTATTCACGTTAAATGCTAGGCCTTTGTGAATTCAAAAGCTCTTGTGATTTACAAATAGTTGCAAGAATCATCTTTAAAATATAATCCTGAGACCAACTCTGTTCTGAGTAGCAAAAAAATGTGATTGAATGGGTTTCATAAAGGCGCAATATAGAATCATAGAATCATAGAGTAGTTAGAGTTGGAAGGGACCTCTAAGATCATCCAGTTCCAACCCCCCTGCCATGGGCAAGGACATCCCACTGGATCAGGCTGACTAAGGCCCCATCCAACCTGGCCTTGAACACCTCCAGGGATGGAGCATTGACAACTTCCCGTGGCAACCTGTTCCAGTGTCTCAACACTCTCATGGTGAAGAAATTCTTCCTTATATCAAGCCTAAATCTGCCCCTCTCTGGTTTATACCCATTCCCTCTTGTCCTATCACCACAAGCCTTTATGAATAGTCCCTCTCCAGCTTTCTTGTAGGCCCCTTTCAGGTATTGGAAGGTGGCTATAAGATCTCCTCTGAGCCTTTTCTTCTCCAGGCTGAACAAGCCCAACTCTCTCAGCCTGTCCTCACAAGGAAGGTTCTCCAGCCCTCAGATCAGTACTCCAGATGAGATTTCACAAGGGAGGAATAGAGGGTCAGAATCACCTCCCTTGACCTGCTGGTCACGCTTCTTTTGGTGCAGCCCAGGATATGGTCAGCTTTCTGGGCTGCGAGTGCACACTGCCAGCTCATATCGAGCTTCTCATCAACCAGCATCCCCAAGTCCTTCTCTGCAGGACAGCTCTCAATCATGTCATCCTCCATCGTGTGCTGAAAATGGGAATTGCCCCAACCCAGGTGTAGGACCTTGCACTTGGCCTTATTGAACCTCATGAGGTTTTCACAGGCCCACTTCTCCGGCTTGTCCAGGTCCCTCTGGATGACATCCCGTCCTTCTGGTGTGGACACTACACCACTCCGCTTGGTGTCATCTGCAGACTAGCTGAAGGTGCGCTTAATCTCGCTGTCAATATCATTGATGAAGATATTAAACAGCATTGATCCCAGTATGGGCCCCTGAGGGACACCACTTGTCATGGATCTCTATCTGGACTTTGAGCCCTTGACCACTACTCTCTGAATACGACCCTCCAGTCAGTTTATTATCCACCATAGCATCCACCCATGAAATCCAGATCTCTCCAATTTACAGAGAAGGATGTTGTGGGGGACCATGTCTAAGGTTTTACAGAAGTCCAGATAGATCAAATCTGTTGGTTTACCCGTGAACACTGCCAATCACAGAAAGCCACTAAGTTGGTCATACAGGATTTGCCCCTAGTGAAGCTGTGCTGGCTGCCGTTAATCACCTCCATGTACTCCATGTGCTTTAGCATAGCTTCTGGGAGGATCTGTTCCATGATCTTCCCAGGCACAGAGGTGAGGCTGACAGGTCAGTAATTCTCAGGGTCATATTTTCTGCCCTTTTTAAAAATGGGCACAATGTTACCCTTCTTCCAGTCACCAGGGACTTCTCCTGATTGCCAGGACTTTTCAAATATCACGGAGAGTGGCTTGGCAGCCACATCTGCCAATTCCCTTGGGACTCTGGGATGCATCTCATCAGGTCCCATTGACTTATGTATTTTCAGGTTCCTCAGGTGGTCACAAACGTCATCTTCCTCTGCAGTGGGAGGAGTTTTACCCCCTCTGGTCACCGTCTTCCTGTGCCATGACCAATGAGGGGTGAGGAGAGCAATTATCAGTAAAGACTGAGGCAAAAAGTTAAGTACCTCAGCCTTCTCCTCATCTGTTGATACGAGGTCACCATTCCCAACCATCAGTGGGGGTATGTTCTTGTTAACCTTCCTGTTCTGATTGATGTACCTGTAGAAGCCCTTCTTGTTAGTCTTCACTTCCCTGCCCACGTTCAGCTCCAGCTGGGCCTTTGCCTTCCTGACTTTATCCCTACACAACCGGGCAGCATCCCTATAAACGTTGCAGGCTACCTGTCCCTGCTTGTATTGCCTGTGCAGCTCCGTCTTCTTCTTTAGTTTAACTAGCAGGTCCCAACTCAGCGACGTTGGTCTCTTCCTTTCCCTGCCTTATTTTCTACACATGGGGATTGAGTGCTCCTGCACTTTATGGAAAGCATCCTTGAATATTTTTCAGCTCTGTTCCACTTGTCTTGGAGGACCATGTCCCAGGGGATCCTATTGAGCAACTCTTTGAAGAGCTGGAAGTCTACTTTCCTGAAATTTAGTGTCCTGACTATACTCTTCATCTGTCCCATATCCCTCTGGACCCTGAACTCCACCACTGCATGATTGCTGCAGCCCAGGCTGCCTCCGATCCTAATGTCACTGATGAGTTTGCTTGTATTTGCTCTATCAGGTGGACTAAGAAGTTATCCATGATGCACTCCAGGAGTCTCCTGGATTGCCTACAGTTTGCCATGCTACTTTTCCAGCATATGTCGGAGTGGTTGAAGTCCCTGAGTAGAATGAGAGCTTGTGAGCATGAAGCCTCCTGTAGATGGAGGAAGAGGACTTCATCAGTTGGTTCTCTTTGATTGGGAGGCCTGTAGTATACACCAACCCCAAGGTTCCCATTGGTTCTTCTGTCCTTAATTTTGACCCACAAGCTTTCAACCTGTTCATGGCTTCTCTTAAATGACAGCTCTTCACATTTTATCCCTTTCCTGAGATAGAGGGCAACACCTCCACCCCTCCTTCCCAGTCTGTCCCTGCTGAAGTGCCTGTAGCTGTCAATAGCCACACTCCAATCTTGGGACTATATGTACATGTAGTTCACATTAACTGAAGGATTAGGTAACTTTTATATAGATATTTTGTTAGAGAGTTTAATTTAAGTACATTTTTATTCTTTTATTATGTTTTTATTTGGTTAGATTTATTATAACTTTTTTTAAAAAAATATGGGAAAATCTGTTTTCTCCTTTGTAAATGTAAAACAGGAGGCATCCTGCAGACTGAAGGGAATTTTCTGCCCCCTACAGCAACTGCTTTACACAGCTGATTATCTGAGTCATTATTGCTCTTAATTGTTGCTGTGGTTTTATAATTTCTGAATTAGACTTGCTTTCTGTTCTCATGTTTGAAGTGGTTTTGCTCACGTGCTGACTTTTTGAAGACGGTTTGATCTGTGATTTGAAGTAGTTGGTGTTTCCTAAGTGACTGAGTGATTTTTGAGACTCAGGCTTTACAGATCTTGTAGCTTTCACAAAATTTGATGTTTTCCAAGGTTTACACTACAGGCTAAAGTGTTGACATTTTCAGGAGCAAGGTAATGGAAGTTGGTGAGAAAGTAACTTCGTGGGAAAGTGGATAGGAAGGAACAATGAGCAGTAAAACTGGACTCCTACAGTATTGCTGTTAGTTGGCTTGAGACTGACAGGTCTGAAGTCCAAACACTTCTTGAATCCTGTCAAGTACAGGCTTTCTTTGGACTTATAACTTTGTAAAGGAAAAATATATGAGACCTGTACTTCATATCACACTTCAGCCTGGTTTTATTACAGCAAAGCTGGGACAAGGGGAAGTTCTTGCAAGTTTTGTTGAGGGTTGTTTTGTTTTCTCCTGTAAAGCTCCATGGCTATGTTTATTTCAAAACTGTTAATGGTGTTTGATGCTTCTTGCAGCTGAACATGTTGAAAATAAGTTTCCCTCTCTACTGAGCTTTAGTCATTTCTTTCAGGTCAGAAAGGTCCTTGAAGAGCTTTTTTCTCTTTGCCAGAGACAACTGGAAATCAAAACAACAATGTCGTGTGTAATATGCAGACAGGAACAAATTTAGACTATCCTAATCTTCAAGTTTAATGGGAAGTAAGATCTTGTTTACTGACAGCAGTGCCTAGCAGGGTAGGGTTAGTGAATTACTGCTTCTTTCAGGCCTTATCTTTCTGCCTGCAGTCAGTCAAACTTCTGCTGAACTGAAAAAAAAACCCCAAACTTCATGCAGGTGTATCACCTCTTTTAAGTTTGCAAATTCAACACCAAATAGACACTGTGCAGGCTTTGGTATGAACTCACTTCCCCAGTGTGTAATAATTACAAACTTACACTTCCAAGCACTCATAAGAATGTGTAATGTAACCTTTTGGTTTTGTTATGCAGTTTCAGAGAAATTAAATTGTAAATGTGCAGGTTTTCCAGTGGAGTATTTATTTTCTCCGTGATGCTATTTGACTTTCCCAATAGATGGGCTGAATCCGAGGATCCATCCATGTAGATGAAAATCAAAGCTTATCTTGAAGAAAAGCTGGAAATAACAAATTCATTGCAATACTTTAATTTATCTATTCAACAATTAAGTATTTATATCAAATACATCAACACAAATGAAGAAGGGGAATTCAGCTGGCAGATAGGATGTGTCTATCACATTTCTGTCAAGGCGCTTATAACCCACACTGTCATACCTTCTGTTCAATTCAGTGTCTAAATACAGTACATATGTAGTTTCAATACACAGAAGTCATGTGACATAAGCAGGTATTAACTCAGTATTTTGACAGAACTATTGTAATTTGTGTTAACATTTTTGTGGTAAGTGCATAAGATACTCATCCTGAGCAAACTACCAGAGAAACACTTAATAAGGTAGCAAAGTGACATGAAACAAACATGGAAAATTGTCCCATGCAGTCTCAGGAGCCAGTTAATATACCGTCATTAACAACATCACAAAAAAATAGAATACTTAAAGCCTCAATGCCTCACTTTAATTAGCATACTTACTGGTGGTGCAATACAATTTTAAATTCATTCAGGTGCCATTTAGTCAGGGGTGTGGGGAAAAGCTTTTATTTTTAATTAGAAATTTATGAACTGTCTATAAAGACGACACTTAAAGTAAACACTTAGTGAAGTGCTTTTCCAATGGAGTTTGATCCAAAGCCAGTCAGAATTGAGGGCACCTTGCCTCTTAGAGAGGAGACCACTTCTTTGCCTGTTCCTAAAAAACTGGATTCTTTGAAAGCCAGGAAAAAATGGGAATAGAGAAGTATTTGGGAACTAATGCCAATTTTGCTCCTCACTGGGTTTGTCACAACAGAAATGTGCTTGGTTTCTACCTTGTAAACCAACAAGCATAATGAAGACTGGCAGGCAGATATACTAGAAATGATCTTGAAACAGAAGAGCACATTCTAAGAGAAATAATAATTGAAATGGGTGGTAGGTACGACACGAAATCCTGACATATCAAGGTATCTGCTGGTGGAAAGGGAAGTTATTGTAAAGTTATTCTATGAGAGCAGGGGCAGTGAAAAGGCTATTGTTAATTGGTTCAAATAAATGGTTTCCCTCTAGTAAACAACTAAATTATAAATGATTCTCAAGTTTATAAAGCTGTTAAAAGAAACAAAATCAAACAAAGTACAGTTATGTGCTCTTCTCAGTGAACACACAAATTATTCAGAGCAAAGAGAGCAGAAGTGACACAAATAAAATACCTGAGCAGAGATTAAGAACTTCAAAATGATTTACTCTAGAGGAAGAGCATACCCATGTGACACACATGATCACAGGCTATAAATACTTTCAAATTAATAGTAAAAAGGAGAATTATTTATCATCTCTGTTAACAGACAAGCATTACAACTTGCAATGAGGAAAAGATGTAATGTTAAAAATTTATTATTAGCTTGAGAATCTTGTTTCTATCTGGAAACTTAACCGTTGCTGTTGCCAGTGCTCTCCCCTTCTGCAATAATATTTATTGTAGCCCTGTAGTCGTGGAAATATTGTATTGCTATCACTAGTATCAGTCCACAGGCTTTGTACTGCACTTGTGAGACTGCAGATTGAGGCATGTCAGATTTACTTTGTTTCATTTTGTCTTGACTTGCCTGGAGCTTTGTTGTAACTTGGTTTAGCAGTCACAGTGATCTTTCCAATGACCAGGTGGCTACGGCAAATTTGTCTTACTTTTACTTATTTTTCACAGTGTAATCACAGGTTTTATGTAAGGCAGTAGTACAAGGTAGTTGTTCTGTGAAGAATGAAATATTTATTACTCCAAAGCAGTGTAGAGTTTTATGACTGCATGGTGCAGGGCAGAGGAGTGCAGGCACAGTAGGAGAGCAGTGGAGCCAAGTTGTGATGTAGAGGAGAACTCATGGGGTGGTACAAGACAAGGCAGTGGCTGGCATTGGAGACCCACAGTTACAAACAGCCCATCTGTGCCCAGTTAAAGAAATGCAGCCCAGGAGTTGGACAAAACCCCTTCTGGAGTAACAAAGAGAAAAATCAACACTATTTTACATAGGTAAAATTCACCATATGCAATGAATTGGGATGTAACATGGGCTAGCAGATCAATGAAGAGCAGAGTGTAACAGCATGGTATAATAGAAAATAGGCAAAATACCTCATTCTAAGTGAGCCAAAAAAATCTTGAAAGCAAAGAAGATAAATAAAGCTCATCATATTGAAACAGTGTTACTGGTTTTTGTAACTGAGATTTTTACATAATGATGTTCTTTATTTCAATTTCCTTTATTTTTCTGCAATATTTTAATCTAGGCTAATCATAATTTTTACATTTACTACTAAGACAATGAAGATTGCAATTATAACAATAATAATAAAGTCTTGGCTTTAAGTCTGCAAAGTGTTCCCTTTTTGCCCACAAGTTTTATGAACACGAATATCAGGGTTAGGAATTTACTTATTTTAATGCTTTAAATATCAGGACATATAGTATAATGATTACTATATGAGACAGAGGAAGTTCTTAAATTACCCTCAAATAATAAACTACATCTTTTCATTTGAATATCAGTGATTAGGAGAAAGCAGCAGCAATGGATTCAAGCAGCTTATACAGCTGCATCCAGCGCCAGGACGGTATGTTCTGTATTGTTACTAAACACACCACCTATTCCCATGTTATAACTTTGTGCCAGAAGTTACTTAGGCCTAGGTAAAGTAAGCCCCTATTATTGGGACATTTGAAGACAAAAAGATATAATTGTTTTTCAAAATTCACTTGCAGAGGCAAAAGTAATACATAAAGTAAAATGTGTTACTATTCTTTTCTTACTAAACTTTCCATGGATAAAACATCTTTAAAATAATCTTGTACGCAAGTATTCAATTAAAAGTTTGTGTGGGTGGATTCTGATTGATGAGTTTTGATGATTATTTGCTTTCACTGCATCTTTAATTATTTTCTGTTTATTTGTTGTTTATTTCTGTGACTGGTCACCAATACTAGCTGTTGTCATACTTACTGCCAATCTCTAACTATTCATTCTTCAGTTATATAACTTGAATATGTGAGCGTCAATCCATACTTTAAAAAAGGCTGGCTTCTTAGCAACTAAATTAACTTTTTACAATTGTGGATGGAACTGCATTGACTTTGATGATGTTGCCAACATGTAATAGTGTGGAAATTGACTCTAATGCTGAACTTTCCATTCCAGAGTAAGGAAGCACCAAGATAATATTGCTACCTGTACCGAAATTCTTTCCCAAGTGACTTTTAAAGTGTATCACACTAAACTATGAAAAAAACCCTGTAATAACATTTTATTTATGAGCTAAGAAAGGGTTTCATTCACTAACCACTGGCTTGAACAATTTTTACACTGGGTGCAACAATTTTTACACTGGCTGCTATAGTTTGACCTCATATGTGAGATGACTTTATTGACTTAGAGATTCTGTTGTGACAGAAAATGGCAAATGTAATGCTTGAGAAATTAAGGTAGATGGAGAAAATACCCTGTGAGCTATTGAAGAGAACTGTAGTAGGTTAAAGAAGAGGGTGAGAAGGAGAGTTGGAGGGAAGGAAATAACGTTAGTGAAAAGTTACAGCCAGGAACAGGGCATAATTAGAACTGTTAAAACAAACAACGGTATTCATTCATGTTGGCAATGAATCCCAGCCAAACTAAACAACTCTAAGACCTTTAATCTTGATCTCTGTGGCACCACCTTGTTCTCCTCTCCAGCATACAAACGCAATGCATCAAGCCTCCCTGGAAATTCACAGCTGCATAGCGTCTGTCTAGCCTTCATCTTTCTCTGGACAAACACTTCTTTCAAAATTCAGAACACATCAAAGTAATCATTCAGGACCCTGAGAGCCTTCTTTGTTTTCCTGTGCTTATTTGCAGATTTGGCAGCATGAAGAGTGCTAGTTTTCATTCAGTGAAGATACTTTGGGAAATACAGAGTGCACAATCTATTCATAACACATTTTAATGTATTATGGCATATAGCAAGGATCAAATAAACACAGTTGGTACTTCTTTTATTTTTCATATAAGGCATCCATATTAGATATGTGAACATCTGCAAGAGGTTTTGTTACCTTCACTTCCACAGATGTTCTTGAAATAAGAGAAAAGACTAGTAGGCCTGTATTTCTACTAAGAATGATGTCTCTGAGGTGACAAATTTGGCAAAAAATAAGTTAAGAGCCCTTAGTCACTCAATGGACATCGATATCCATAACAACTCACAACCTGAGTGCCCTGACATTACAATGTAAATTCCACTGTAGTTGGTCTTGCAGCAAACATCAGAAGCTTGTGTGAGACAGAATCCATCTGAGAACTGAATACATTCTTTATTCTTTTACCGAGGTTTCTTTTGGACTCGCGAAGTTCTCCAAACTCCTTATTGCTGTGGTTTAAATAATTGCAATGCCATTCTGATGCCTTCATCCTTTGCATCTCACATTATCTAAGTCAATTCCATTATTACATTCTTATTTCTTCAAATCCTTCATTATGTCATGTTGTTAACAGTGATGTGCACTGACAAAGAAACCAGCACACAATGGTTTGTTCCTCATTTAGCTTTTTGAGATGCCAAGAGAAGCCTATGCAGTGAGCTGAGAATGAGGTCAAGCAACACAGACTGAAATATTTTTATTACTTAGGAAATAAACTTCATTATTGATAGTAACTCCTAAGCTGATGTAGGATCTATCCGGGCTATATTAAAAAAGTATAGCTAAAGAATTTAAAATGTGTATATTATTTCCACCAGAACTACATTTCTGCATGATATTTAACCAGTCAGATAATTTCTGTTCCTTTCACTACATAGAGTGACTTTTTTGAAAACAGGACTTCTTTAATGACTCTGTCTACTTCACTTTAAATAGAATTTTATCTGATAGTCCTGCTAATTCAGTATTATAGCTGACTGTCAAGTCTTGGGTAGCTGGTTTGGTGCCCCTTATAACCATGCTGTTTAAATCAAGAAGTACAGGCGGTGTATGATGCACATCTAAAGTAAAGGATCGGTTCCTACTCTCTGTCATAGCATTGTATGTTTTTACTGGCAAAGGATCCCAGAATTTACTGGAAAGGATCCCAAAATTACTAAGGATTTTTCCTTAGTAATACCGGTAATACTACCGGTTTTTGGTCCTGTGTCAATTTGGTTTGAGTCCACCACCAAAGCAGCAAAGCAAATTGCTCTGATATATCGGCTGACTTTTCAAGGGTTTCTGTTTCTGCTCTTTAGCACCAAATGAAGTACTATAAATAATCCTTCTTTTTTCGGAGGGAATTTGAAATAGTTTGGAATTAACTATTAAAAAATAATCCGACAGTCATAATTTTAGGAACAAGTTAAATTCAAACCCAAGTGCTGAAATTCAAAAGCACAAGTTTCAGGTGCTTTTGTTATTGCAGGTACACACCATGAAGTGTTATTTTCCTCTTGAAGAGCATATTTTATTCTTTCTTTTGGTTATCTCTATGAATTGAACCTTTTGAATATAATCCCTTTACCTGTGATAAGATAGCCATTTGATAAGCAAGCACAGTGGTCTCTTAAACAAAGTTGTCAAGCAAGTAAAATTCATAAACTTGAAATCACATGGCCCAGCACCAGCTGAATTGTCTTTGCACTCTACTTATCTTGGAGTTCCTTGTTGCAGTGAACAACCAAATGTAAGTTTAACATTCAGAGCGTCATCAGATTTTATTTGTGAGACAGAACACAAACCATTGCACAAACTGCATTCAACATATCCAACTCTAAACTTGGGAAATTCCTCATCTCCTTTCCTCACAGTTTCTCGAGCGTGAGAAAATACCACTAGCTGATAACATCTGACAAAGACAAATGAATAAACTGGGAAAGCACAGCTATCAAGGGAGTTAAATTGCTCCAAGGCATATTTGTTGAGCATATTAAGAGGACAACTCATAGAAAGCACTGTAGCTCCATAACTATTTAGTATCTTGGAAAAGAAATCACCTAAATCTCTTTATTTTAAATTAACAGGCCTCTTTAGTTAAATGGAAGTGTTTCAGTTGGTTTCATGGGGGCATCTGTAAATGCCATGAACTATCCCAGAAGAAGCCTTTGAAGTCTGCTATAGGCCCGCTAAAGCACGAGAAGCCTATTCAAATCAGTATGGGAAAAAGCTGAGAATTAAGTAAAAAAAAAAAACCCACAGAAAGATAACTACAGTTTACATTCAGTCTCATGGAAGCTATCCTCTTCATGTGATAAAAGTTGCACTGACCCTGCTCACAGGAATCTGCTGTTGCCTTGATTGCTGTTTTGGTAGATGCAAGTCTAGCAGGAGACTTCTCTACACTCCTGCTGCATCAGAAACAATGACATTAAATTGCAAGAGAGATTAAAAATGCTTCTGACGCTGTATTTGAACCTCTTCAGCTACCTTCTTGTTTGGAAGAATATTTTATGCATTTTGAAAGGGAAAAGGCTCTGTAGGGCCCAGTTCTTATTTTTCTTATTTATTGCTTATGTAAGTGTTTTATGATTGTAGGATTTGGTGCCTATATGTAGTACTTCACCATTACTATTGTGCATATCAGTCTTCATGGGACAGATCTTTGGAGTACCATTTTTTGTGAAATACAAGAATGAAAGTAGTTATAGTGGTTTTGAAGCATGACTGTTCCAGTGAACCGTTGGTTCTTGTTTGAAAGGAAGTTTTCAAAGGTTAGTTGATACATACTTGCATAGCTTTTTTAATGCAACTTTCCATTATCAAATTTATTTTAGTTTTCAGAATTAAAAAAAAAGAATAATTAAAAGAGTAAAAAGGTTTCTTGTAAACAGCTGCCAGATGGGTGAAACATTATTGCGGAGTGTCGTATTTCAAACATCTGTCTCACTTAATCGTGACCTTTACAAGAGGAGAGAACACATGGCTGAAAACAATTGAAGTTGTTATGCTGCATCAGTTAATTACGTGAAATAATTGGACATATTTGGAGATTATAGGGAGAAACAAAGTCTTGTGAAGAATATGTGCTATTACTGAGGCTCTTTTTTCCAAAGAAATTAATTAAAAAGTTCCTGTCTGGGTTAGAAGGCAGGTTAGATAATTATTTGGAAAGCCATACAAATCCAGTTCAAGCTGCAGAGGTTGAAAACGCAGGTAGCAATTCTTTCAGCTTTCATTTAATCATAGAATCATAGAATCATAGAATCATAGAATAACCAGGTTGGAAGAGACCCACTGGATCATCGAGTCCAACCATTCCTATCAATCACTAAACCATGCCCCTCAGCACCTCGTCCACCCATGCCTTAAACACCTCCAGGGAAGGTGACTCAACCACCTCCCTGGGCAGCCTGTTCCAGTGCCCAATGACCCTTTCTGTAAAGAATTTTTTCCTAATGTCCAGCCTAAACCTCCCCTGGTGGAGCTTGAGGCCATTCCCTCTTGTCCTGTCCCCTGTCACTTGGGAGAAGAGGCCAGCACCCTCCTCTCTACAACTTCCTTTCAGGTAGTTGTAGAGAACAATGAGGTCTCCCCTCAGCCTCCTCTTCTCCAGGCTAAACAACCCCAGCTCTCTTAGCTGCTCCTCGTAAGACCTGCTCTCCAGCCCCCTCACCAGCTTTGTTGCTCTTCTCTGGACTCGCTCCAGAGCCTCAACATCCTTCTTGTGGTGAGGGGCCCAGAACTGAACACAGTATTCGAGGAGCGGTCTCACCAGTGCCGAGTACAGAGTTTTTCTTAAAGTGCATTCATTTTAAGAAGAAAAAAAAGTACTGTTCTGTCTTACTTCATTGATTTCATGTTTCTCCAAAAGAATGGAAAGCAGAGTGATTTAAATTTCTCTATAGGCCCTGCATCTCACCACATACTGCCTATGTTCAATAAAAACTTATTAAGTGCCTCTGTGAATGGCCTCTATAAAGATGCATGTGGTGTTAGAGCTGTGTCTCTTGAGTTTGTTGGATTTTCCCTAACCTTCCCACAGTCTGCTCTGTAGAAATGACCTGATTTTCCTTTCCTTTCTCATTGGGCAACGTTGTTGGATGTTATACAGTAGTGACAGAAGTGAAAGAGCTAATGATGTGGTGCCTGCGGGTTATGTTTATCACCTGTATAGATACATGTCCTGTGAAAGTGCCCTCTGTCCTAAGGCTGACAGAAGCTTAGGGATGGCAAGCTGATCTTTGACTATGCAAGTCATGTGGTTGCTAAGTTGTGTCTCCCTGGTCTTCATGTTTCAGAAAACCTATGTAGGCCTGAGATGCATTCAGAAGAAAACCTCGAGGTGAAAAATTAAGAAAGTTAATCAGGTGCAATGGTTTCTTTGTCTTTGACTGTAAATGTTTTACTGAAACACATGACGACAACAAGTGCAAGAGTAGCACCTTACACAGAAAATGGGAAGGTTTCTGACTGAGAGTCACATATTCTTTTGTTCTTCTTCAGCAAATGTCACATCTTTCTTAGGAGGGCAGCAGGTTGACAAATTAGTCTGCATAGTTTACATTCAACTGTATTTTAAGATGTTTCTTCTTTGGAAGAAATTCACAACACTCCAAAAACCTACTTTCATAAAGATTCATAAAGATTTACAGAAGCTCTCCCAGTCTTTACCTATTGAGCTACTACAAGACTTTATTCAAAGGTCATTGACCCAATTGACAGCTCTTTTGTGGATTTCAATGCATGCTGGATTGACTTCATGGATCTTAACTACATCATATGAAAATATTTAAATAGTTCACATGAATGATCATTTATAATGATTCAAATCATGATGTGCAAAAATGCAAAGCATGGATTGCCTAAGACATTTTTTACTATGATCAATAGTAAGATATTTTATTGTTAGATGGACAACATTCATAGCCTTGGAGATACACGAAACCAGATTATATCTCCCTCATCAGACTGGTGATAAAAATGAGACTGTAGCAATCAAGTGTATTGAAACTAACTATACATTTAGGGCATTATCACTGAAGGAACTTAGAAGGGTTTGATTTGTGTATTTTCTTACCCATTCAATAGTTTCTCCTAGCGTTTGTTACACACTGATGTTCAGGAATATTGATCTGAACATATTTTATTGTTAGGAGGATCTGATGTACTTTAACATCTAAAGATTTTGTTCTTAGCACATTTTTTTTTCACTATTTTTCATTTTTTGCCCCCAGTATTTCAGGTCTATGACAGTCTGCAAAATCATTTATTCTTAAGTATTTAGTTTAATCTGGAGGGAGGGGGTGTGTGTGATCTACATTATCTTTTAGTTAAATGATGTCAAAGGGTCCAATCCAGTCAGATACTCTTAAAGGCCATACAATTTTGCTACAGACTTCCCAAAATAGTGTATTTGACTTGAGTAGTCAGAGTCCTGTTTCACAGTTTATTTTAATTATAACTTGCACAGCTGTAGTAACTCAATCACTAGTGGCTACGTAAGCATAGAGACAAATAGTTGAAGAAGTAGTCCACAACTATGATTTCTTTCATGTATGTGTTCCAAGATGATGTTTGCTCATCATTGGAAGTGCAATCGACTTTAAGATGGAATTATTTTGAAAATGTCTGGGAAATAGAATATACACTGTTTCTTATTGTGACTACACAACTTAGCTAAACATAAACACAAGTGGCTGCGGTATTCAGTTGGGTACTTAGGAATCCTTACTTTTGGAGCCTCTGGAACGAGAGATTTAGAGAGATTGAGTTAGTTTAAGAGCTAATGTGTGGTGAAATTTGTTTTGATATCATTTACTTTCTCCCTGAAGTCTTATGAAAAGTAGAACTTGTGAGTTTCTTGGTAATTTTCAGTCTTCTGACTCTTCTTAAAACTCCAGATTTTAAATAGAGGCATGCTAAAAATAGAATATATTTCCTACATATGCAAATCATAATAGCGATAATCAGGTGCTGTCTTGTCAATTTTGGTGTGTTATTAAACTGCCTAAGTAAATTAATTTCTCTATTTTTTTTCTTTTTTTTTTTAATTTGAGAAGACAGATAACACTTTGCGGGTAATATTAATTCACTTAAATTTATTCTTACACTGAGCTAGCCAAGTCTTAAGTTCATTGTCAAAGACTTCTTTACAGTTGATAAAAAGAAATTAATGATGCCTAGGCTTGCTTTTCTGACTAGGAAATTAGCCTGACTAAAACCTTTTGCAAGGAATTCACTTATGCATAATCATGCCTAGATTTTTCCATATTGATGATTATAGGGGATGTCCTGTATGAATTTACTTTTAAATGTATAGTGGACAAACAAAGATTAAGACACGTGTCTTCAAGTTAAAATAGTTGGATGTGAAATAATATTCCTTGCATTCTTTCCCAGCTACCCAAGAGCATCAAAATAAGGTAGTTTTCTAGTTCTTGTCATGAAGAGGTGTGCTGAAGTATGACAATGAAATAAATTTAAGAGCAATGAATATATATGAAACTTGACAGTTCCAAGTAGCTTTTTGTTTTGTTGCTTTGGTTTGGATATTTTTCAACTACCCCTTGTAAACTTTGTTTCAGTAGAGGTAAATTAGAAACATGGTGCCTGTATTTCCTCTGTTTCCTTCTTTGTCTTCCTATCTCTTGCACGCTTTCAAGTTACCATGATGTTTATTTTTGGCACAATGTGAAAGGGTGTCTGTGCTTCAGAATAACCCATATCTACAATGAAAGAACATATGGGTTAATGATATTCCCCATCTGTATCAAAGATTTTATTAAGATAATATTTATTTCATACACTTCCTTTGGGAGCAATGCTTCCTACTGAGTCAAAAAGCCATGTTCTCCTGAACACATTTTGAAGAAAATGTGCACATCATATTTGGAAATCATTGTAAATTTCATATAAAATTATATCTTTTGAACACTGTGAAGACATTTTTCAGTCTAACACAACAATTCTTTTTTGTACCTAATTCAATAAAATGATGGAATGTTAAAGTAGCATAAGCAGGGATAAATACACCTACCTAAAAATATTAATTCTTATAATATCTCTTAGCTATTTTTGAAGCATCCAATTGCAGTATTGTATGTACAGTTTAATGCATAGGACTAAAAAGAAAATATCTAATTTTAGACCAGGCTTTTTCTCTGCTAATAGTCACTCAGTGCTTGTCTTAACTGGCGTCTAACTGGTAGAGTTATTTTCAGAATACAGTAGCAGTTTGCCTATTAACCTCTTCTTCTCTTGGCTATGCTTCCAACGTATCTTATCCTTGGGATTTTGGCATTGTTCTGTCCAGAACAATGATCCAGATCAATCCAGTTTCCTGGTGTGTAACATGTCCATTTCTTAGCAACAATCTGAACACACCCCTAATTTAAAGGAGCACAACAGACTTCAGATGTCCCCATACATCAGACTTCAATGGGCTAATTTTGAAACATTCAGTATCAGTGAGTTGGATTTTCATGTTGCAAGTGGCAAGAAAATCAGCAGATTTATGGGCAACATTTTATGGTCCTGTAACTAAAATAAGTATCTTCTCATTGAGACCCATTTAAGTCTTAGAGGTAAATCTTTATTCCCTCAGAAGAATTCAGGCAGGTGGAAGTGAAGGAAAGAGCTCATAATTTTTTAGACTTTCTAGTACTTTTATGAATGATTTTATTAGTGGAAATCTGACAAATTTTAAAATGTCAGATTGGTAGCTACTGTGGTGTAATATAATAACAGAAGTACATTAGAAATGGAACACCTTGGTCAAAAAATCCCTGTTTTTTTTCTGAAATGAACAAAGGCGTGATCCAGAGACAATTTTAAAGGTTCATTTTCAAATATTAAAGATTATTCAAGTATGACCTTCTCGCACCCCAGTACTGACAACCTGATTTGTTTTAACGCTGTACTGTTGTCTTTAGCAAATTAAAGGCTGCCTTTCAAGGAAAGGATAGGCTGTAGCTTTACTTACTGAAGCAGGGAGGATGAGGGACAAAATAAAATGATGTCATAGATTTTAATGTGTTTTATCTTAATAAATGACCAGTGATTTGATGATTAGTGTGAACAGAACTACATAGCCTGGCTTTCAAAAGTTAAGAGAAGTTTAAGTGCTTCAAAAATCATTCAACTTTATTTAGGGGCTTAATTAACGATTCACTGCTTTTGACAGTCTGAAATAAAGGTGCTGTTGACAGGTGGGAATATCAACGCAGTTGTAAACTTTTATCCATGCCTTATTTATGCCTGTGATCGTGTTCACTGATTGTAATGAGACCTAAAAAACCTTCCTATTTGAAAATTAGTTGTTGAATATGAAAGCAATTGCTATAAATAGATGTAACCAATTAGCACAAAAGGACAGAGGTGTTTGAGCTAGAAGCTGGTAGGTAATGCAGTTTCATGACACATGCTGTTTCTCACTCTGTACCAGCAAATATAGCACTGTAGGAGAGGATCAGGTTTGAGACCCACCTAAGGAACCAGAAGGTGCACAAATCCATGGGACATGGTGAGATGCATCCACAGGTCCTGAGGAAACTAGCAGATGAATTTACTAAGCCATTATCTATCATATTTGAGAAGTTGTAGCAGTCTGGAGAAGTCCCTGCTGACTGGAAAATGGGAAACATAACTCCCATTTCTAAAGTAACAATGAAGACCTGGGGGACTACGGGCTGATCAGTCCTCACCGTTGCACCTGGGAAGATCATGGAGCAGATCTTCCTGAGCACTCTGCTGAGGCACATGGAAAATAAGGAGGTGAGTGATGGCACCCCACGTGGCTTCACTTAGGGCAAACTGTGCCTGATAAATTCGGTGGCCTTCTATAACAGTGCTGGAGCATTGGTGGATAAGGAAAGAGTAACAGATGTCATTGACCTGGACTTGTGCAAAACATTTGACACTGTCCTGCATGACATTCTGATCTCTAAATTGAAGATATATGGGTTTGACAGATAGAGCACTTTGTGGATAAGGAATTGGATGGTTGGACTCAAGGAATTGTGTTCAATGGTTCAAGATCCAAGTGGAAACTGGTAATGAGTGGTATTCCTCATGGGTCGGTATTGGGACTGGTGTTGTTTAACATCTATGTTGGAGATGTGGACGTTGAGATGAGTGCACCCTCAGCAAGTTTACTGATGACACTAAACTATGTGAAGCAGTTGACATGTTGGAGAGAAGGCATGCCATCCAGAGGGAACTGGACAGGCTTGAGAGATGTGCCTGTGCTAACATCATGATGCTCAACAAGGCCAAGTGCAAGATCCTGCTCCCAAGCACAATTACAGGCTAGGCAGAGAATGAATTGAGAGCAGCCCTGAAGAGAAGTACTTGGTAGTAGTGTTGGATGGGAAGTTCAACATGAGCTGGTAATGAGTCCTTGCAGCCAGGAAATCCAACTCTATACTGTGCTGCATCCAAAGAATTATGGCCAGCAGGTCAAGGGAGATGATTCTGCCCATCTACTCTGCTCTCATGAGAACTCACCTGGAGTCCTGTGGTCAGTTCTGGAATCCTCAAGACAGGAAAGACATAAATATTTTGACGTAAGTCCACAGGAAGGTCATGAAGATGATCAGAGGAGTGGAACACCTCCCTTACGGGGACAGGCTGAGAGAGCTGTAATTGTTCAGCCTGGAGAAGAGAAGGCTCTGAGGAGACCTTATAGCAGCCTTCAAGTACTCAAAGGGGGCCTACGAGAAAGCTGGTGGGTGTGGTGAGGCAAAGGCATGGTTGGCCAGAGAAGAAGTTATGGATGCCCCATCACTGCAGGTGTTCAAGACCAGATTGGATGAGGCTTTGAGAAACCTGACCTAGTGGGAGGTGTGCCTGCCCATGGCAGTGGGATTGGAACTAGATGATCTTTAAGGTCCCTTCCAACCCAAACTCCTCGATGAAATATCTCCTAGCATATAGCAAAGACGTATGTTATATGGAAGCTGTTGTTATCTAAAACAAGACAGTGAAAAAGGATCCCTACCCTAATGCTGGCATCTGCTTCCTCTGCTATTTATTTCTTTAGAAGGAACCATATGTTCCATTGTCATGATTTCAAATGTGCTTAAGTTGAACAGAGCACACAAGAAGAGGCTTATAATATATTTCAGCAGAAATTGTTATTAGAGCAGACTCAAAAATTTCTGACATAACACAAATCCTTAATATCAACTTAAATACCACACATAGGGTAGATGTGCTAACATATATTGTAGTCATAGAATCATAGAATCATAGAATTGTAGAATGGTCTGAGTTGAAACTGACCTTAAAGATCATTGAGTTCCAACTTCCCTTCCATGGCCAGGGACTATTCCCACTAGATCAGGCTATTCCCACCATCTAGCCTGGTCTTGAACATTTCCGGGAGAGGGCATCCACATCTTCTCTTGGCAACCTGTTCCAATGCCTCACCATCCTCATTGTGAAGTCTTTCTTCCTAATGTCTAGTCTAAATCTTCCCCTCTCCAATTTAAACCCATTCCCCCTTGTCTTATCACTACATGCCCTTCTAAAAAATCCCTACCCAGTTTTCCTGTACTCCCCCTTCAGGTACTGGAAGGCTGCTATAAGGTCTCCCCGCAACCTTCTCTTCTCCAGGCTGAACAATCACAAACCTCTCAACCACCCTCATAGCAGAGGTACTCCAGCCCTCTGATGTACTACATGATTTCATCAGAAAGGTCAGCAACCTTCCGTATGAGGAAAAGATGTTTATTACTAAGTCTCACAGAATTGTGTCTTTAGTCTTGCGATGAGCATCCCATGGTTTTCAAGTACAACTGATCTGTGACAAATTTCTCAACCAGGCATTAAAGAAATTAGACGGAGGCCATTAGTGCATGTTTAAAAGTACAATGTAGAGTGAAATCTACTGCAATTTAATTGTCTTACTGATTTTATGTCTAATTTGCTGTCTAGTGGTACAATCTGTTTCTTAAAGTAATGAGTTTTAATGAAAAGTGTAAGTTAATCCAGAGAGATAAGTAGCGATTATTTGTTAGGCAAATGCTGTTCAGTCTGAGTAGCTATTTTGGATTAAATTGGGCTGTTGTGTTTACTTTCATTTAATACAAAATGTTTGTTTCTTTCTTTTGATTTTTCTCAGTTATATCTTTTGAAATCATTAGTTTTATCCTTGATGGCCAGCACTTTCTAGTAAGAACTGTACTGATACTCTGATAAATACCACTGTGACTGTGTGCCAGGATGACTGACACTTCTCCACCAATTATCAAGTAGGTTGAACCTTATTGCAATAATTTTTCTGTCAAACTCCAAACACCTTAATAGACAGTTTGAAGTATTGTAAAGATTTATTTTATATTTTCAGCTGCCTCTGTGCGAAAATATCTCAGCTTTATTCATTCTCCAGTCTGCTGGTCGACTTTTAAATAATTAGGTAAGACTTGAGGAGGCACTTAAGATGTTTTTGAAAATGTATTTCTGCCATCTTCCAGGGCCCTTGGTTCTCTGTGTGCATTTTCTCTTTTCTTCACTGGTCTTCTTTACAGGATATGAGTTGTGTAGCTTCACAACTGGCAGTTTTTCACCTTTAACATAGGCTTTTTTAACCTATATTCTAAATCAGGAGAAGTGAGTTAATTTGAGGAACTGTTTAAATGAAGACTAATGTCTTCAAAGCTTAGCAGCTAGCTTCATAGAGAATGAAATTACTGTCAATGAAAACCTTCTTGTGTGGTGTGTTCTCATTGTGATGATGCATTTTAATGCAGGTTTACTGTTCTACCACAGCAAGACAATTATTAAAGTATCTCCTCAGCTAATTAAAACCAGTAATTTTCCACATATGTGTGCTACAAGGAGTTGCCCTTTGCTACCTTCTTATTATCTATATCTTTTTTTCTCTGTTCTGCATTTATTTTTTGTATGTTCAAAAGAAAGAAAACTGAATTTAGGCATTGGAAAATTCAGTTAGTGGTTTGTGGGCTCTAATCCCAGAAAAATTTTAAAAGCAAAATTAGCTTTTTACATAAACGTATCTTCTTATGAAAAACAACCAACCAAGCAAACAAACCCCCCCAAACTTAAAAATGGCCATTAATAAATGACAGTGTGCCTGCTCTTGTTTGCTCCTAGGAAGATCTTTTATTTTTATTTCTGTATCATCTACTGATGAACTACAGTTTCTGTCTAGCTTATCCAACTTAAATGGCAACTGCTGAATGCATAAATTGATGTCTTTTTGGAACTGAATATAAAAACTTCAGGGTAACTACACAGGAACAATAGGAAGAAATTCATTAATATGGAAAGTTCTAGGCATACTTGCGATACTCTGCTATTGTGTAGTAAAAAGCCCCTTCTGCAGAGACAGAGATACTGTTTCTATCTGACATCTTTAACCTGGGAGCAGAAGTTGCTACTTGGCCACCAAAGTAACAAAGGGCTTAAACCAGGTGGGCGAAAGGTATTTTTCCTTCAGTTTTTGCAGAAAGTGTCCTCTAAACTGGTTATAGTTGAGTAAATACTTTCATAGCCTGGGAGGACTAAGTGCTCCTCATCCCAAACCGATTCTACCGTAAGGAGAAAGTAAAGAGTTAAATGCCACTGAAACAGTAGCACTGGGGTCCAGCCTGTGGCATGCGTGCAGGGAAGACCTGTAGACCTGCTTGTTGTCACTGTCAATGCAAGGTCCTTCATCTTAAAAGATTTCTGTGTGGATGTAATGATACTACATTAAAAACTAAGGGCATTTCTGTGTGCGGACCTAGCGAGAGACCTGAATGTAAAGAGGACCTGTAGCCTCTCTTATCTATCTTCTCCAGAAGACTTAGAAGTCTCATTACTGGTCTGCATGAGTCAAGGCTAAAGGAGGAAATACACAATGAAGCAGACCAGAGGATGGCACTCCTCTACAGTTCACCTGTTTCATGAGTCCCAAAAGAAAAATTTCTCATTTGTAGGCAGGAATGAGGCAATTGGGATTGATGACAAATGCCTAGGCTCTTGTTGACACGCTGGCTTTATGTTGGATAGCTTTTGTGTGCAATAAAGTCAGCGTGACAGACTATTCCATGTAGGACTAGGCTGAAGTATAGAGTAGGGTACTCAATTAGTTTTGATGAAGTCTAATAGACACCTTGCTTGAAAACTGCATACTTTACATATACTTTACATAGCTACCTTTATGTGGATGCAGACAGGACACAACTTCAGTGAAACTTGATTTCACTCTCTTTCAGTCTTCTCCCACCTTGATGTCTCAGATATGTCAATGTGACTCCAGGAAAAGAAACTTGTAGTCTCCACCTATGCTAAAGATGCCAAGTGGCAAATACTACCTTAACTCTTGGTAAAAAATTATTTTTTTCCATCATGCCTCATCTTTTTCTGACACTCTTGTATATATCATTTTTTTTCATGTTACTGAATAAGTGCAATTTTTATGTCAGCTTTAAAATTATGAGAAAGGAAAAAGAACATTTGGTGTAAAGCTTAGCTGACTTCATATCACCTGCCTGTTTTCAGAATTATTATTAGTGCTACAGACATATCTACAGGCTTCTGCAAAAGGCTTAGAGCTCATCATACTCACTTACTCCTTATTGTTCTCATGATGCTTTAAAAGTAAAAAAGTATCTCTCAATCTCTTTATTAGGATTCCAAAGATTTTAATGCTGGTCACTGGAAGACTGCATTGATTTGAAGCTGCAGGTTACGTGAACTTTAATTTTTAAACGTACTCCATGCAGAACACCTGAAATTAAATTTTAAGCATATTTTTGAAGAGGGAGTAAATTCAAGTCTCAGCAGCAACATAATTAAAGCAGATGAATAGGGATTTGTATAGGTCCCTTTGAAATCTGTAAATGAACTTGTTCCCTCTTAAAGTCTTGTCTTGGTTAAATATGTCGCTTATTAAAACCGAATTCTAATACATATACTTTTATTACTCATATGTCCGCAGGAAGAGATTGGTAGATGAAACTATACACTACCTCCATAAAATCCTGCTTGAATGAGGTTGAACCATTTAATGTATTTTTGTTAAATCCTCAAATATGAAGCATTTGTGAAGATCACAATGCAAGAGTTTTGGTGGGAGAAAAGGTCGTCACTAAATGTCACTGAAACACATTTTTAATCACTAGAAAACATGTAAGACTATTTTTTTATGTTTTAGCTTTCTTTTTATCCTCCTCAGGTCAACACTAACACACAGAAGATGTCCTGCACAACATCAGTTTTGCTCTTTACTTTGTTTCGGTTTGACCCTTGATTCATTCACTACTCAAAGTGCAATGAAATACAATTACTGGTTTACCATTGCTTAGTGGTGGCATTTCGTTTTTTACTGAAGAAATACAGGAGGTAAGGCGATGCAGATGCGGGAGATTGATTGTCAGTGCTGTGGGTGAATTTTCACCTAGGAAGCCGTGTTCTTCCACAAACCTCCTTCTGCTCTGCTGAGCAAGTCTGGGGCTGGAGGTGGCCCTCCAGCTGAGAGCCCAGCCTAGAACCTTTCTATTTACCCCAATCTTCTCTGTGCTTGTTGTCACTTCAATGATAAACATGAACTCAGTGCTCTCCTATTGAAGTAAACTTCCGTGTAATATGATACCTGCGTGGGCACATCCTTAACTTTTCCCCCAAAATTGGACCCACTATGATGTCAGTTTTTTTAAAATCCTCTTCAATAGGTCTAAGCAAGGCTGAATAGGCCCACAAGAAATATACTTATCTTTGAGGTCTTAGTCTCATTGCCATAAAGAGCCAAATGCTCCAGCTAAGCATTCCTTATAACACAACTCCTCTAAAGTTCGGAAGTGTTAAAGACTTCATTGGGCTAACAGGGAAAAACATGTATGAAATCAATTGGCTTTCTTAGTTTATTTTTGTTAGCTGGTGGTAATTAAAGGGAGCAAGAAACTCATCTGGGAGTGATGGTAATTCAGGCTTACAAGGTATTTCCAGCAATTAGATTTGTATGAACTGAGAGGGTTCAGTGACTCTACTACTTCTCAGGCATTAACTGCACAAAATATATTTATTCCTCAGGGGGAAAAAAGGCCTAATGTTAAATATGCTACCAGCTCAAAATTTATTTTATTATTTTCTCCTTCTTGCTTGTTTTCTTAAGAACATTTAAGATTGATTAAAACTAAAGCCTTTTTTCCTATGTCTCTAAAAATATCAAAAGTAAATATCATGGGTAAATTTGATTTCTGACAACTTTGCATCTTGTGTATACATAACTTTTGCCTAGCTTCTTATACCTCTTCCAAACAATTTTAAAAGAACCTTTTGTAACTAACAGAGATCCCAGCAGCCCACCTGCAGCACCTTTGGTATGGCAGCACTATGCAGAGTCCTTGAAATTCGAGGTACTGTGGTGGTGTCTGCTCTCCCTGCAGCATTTTCCACCTGTGTTTGCTTCCTGACCATGACAACCACAGCAGCTGCAGCCAACCATGAGACCTACTGTAACGTGGTAAACATCCTGCAACTCTGTAATGCAACCTCCTATGTCATGTATCCTGATCAAAGAGGAGCTCTTCAAAAGGGTGGTCCTAGCAGCTCAGGAGAAAGCCATCCCCGTGTTCCGGAAAAAAAGCCGGCAGGGGAGAAAGCCAGCTTGGTTGAATAGAGAGATCTTGAGGGATATCAAGAAGAAGAGAAATGTTTGTGGGCTCTGGAAGAAGGGACAGGTCTCTTGGGTGGACTACAGGAGGGAAGTGAGATTGTGTAGGGAAAAAATCAGGAGGGCTAAGGCTCAGCTAGAAATTGGATTGGCCAAGTCTGTGAAAGAAAACAAAAAATCTTTCTACAAATATATAAATAATAAAAGGAAGACTAGGGAGACCATACAGTCCCTATTGGACACAGAAGGAACAACAGCGACAGGCGATGAGGAAAAGGCTGAGGTACTTAATGCCTTCTTTGCCTCAGTCTTTAGTTGTAAGGAGGGTCGTTCCGTCTGTGTACAAACCCAGGAGCTAGAGGAGCATAATGAGGCTCCCGTGATCCAAGAGGAGGTGGTCAGAGCCTTGCTAGCCCAGCTAGACAGCCACAAGTCTATGGGGCCGGACGGGATTCACCCTAGGGTACTGAAGGAGCTGGCGGATGTGCTGGCCAAACCCCTCTCCATCATCTTCCAACAGTCCTGGAAGACTGGGGAAGTCCCACTGGACTGGAGACTGGCTGATGTCATGCCCATCTACAAGAAGGGTCACAGGGAGGACCCAGGAAACTACAGGCCTGTCAGTCTGACCTCAGTGCCAGGGAAAGTCATGGAGCAGGTGATCTTGAGTGCTATCATGAAGCACATGCAAGAGAACCGGGTGATCAGGCCCAGTCAACATGGGTTCACAAAATGCAGGTCTTGCCAGACTAACCTGATCGCCTTCTATGACAAAGTGACTCGGCTGCTGGATGAGGGAAAGGCTGTGCATGTTGGACTTCAGCATGTTGGACTTTGCTGGACTTCAGCAAAGCCTTTGACACAGTTTCTCACAGCATTCTGCTTGAGAAACTGTCAGCCTCTGGCCTGGACAGGCGCACACTCTCCTGGGTGGAAAGCTGGTTGGATGGCCGAGCCCAGAGAGTGGTGGGAAATGGTGTGAAATCCAGCTGGAGGCCAGTGACAAGTGGGGTTCCCCAGGGCTCAGTGCTGGGTCCAGCCCTGTTCAATGTCTTTATCAATGACCTGGATGAAGGCATTGAGTGCACCCTTAGCAAGTTTGCGGATGACACTAAGCTGGGTGGAAGTGTCGATCTGCTGGAGGGTCGGGAGGCTCTGCAAAGGGATCTGGACAGGCTGGACTGCTGGGCAGAGTCCAATGGCATGAGGTTTAACAAGGCCAAATGCCGGGTCCTGCACTTGGGGCACAACAACCCTATGCAGTGCTACAGACTAGGAGAAGTCTGTCTAGAAAGCTGCCTGGAGGAGAGGGACCTGGGGGTGTTGGTGGACAACCGACTGAATATGAGCCAGCAATATGCCCAGGTGGCCAAGAAGGTCAATGGCATCTTGGCTTGGATCAGAAACGGCGTGACCAGCAGGTCCAGGGAGGTTATCCTCCCTCTGTACTCGGCACTGGTGAGACCACTCCTCGAATCCTGTGTTCAGTTCTGGGCCCCTCACCACAAGAAGGATGTTGAGGCTCTGGAGCGAGTGCAGAGAAGAGCAACAAAGCTGGTGAAGGGGCTGGAGAACAGTCTTACGAGGAGTGGCTGAGAGAGCTGGGGTTGTTTAGCTTGGAGAAGAGGAGGCTGAGGGGAGACCTCATTGCTCTCTACAACTACCTGAAAGGAGGATGTGGAGAGGAGGGTGCTGGCCTCTTCTCCCAAGTGACAGGGGACAGGACAAGAGGGAATGGCCTCAAGCTCCGCCAGGGGAGGTTTAGGCTGGACGTTAGGAAAAAATTCTTCACAGAAGGGTCATTGGGCACTGGAACAGGCTGCCCGGGGAGGTGGTTGAGTCACCTTCCCTGGAGGTGTTTAAGGCATGGGTGGACGAGGTGCTGAAGGATATGGTTTAGTGTTTGATAGGAACGGTTGGACTCGATGATCCGGTGGGTCTCTTCCAACCTGGTTATTCTGTGATTCTGTGAAAAATTATCTTGTCAGCTGCAAATGTCACGTTCGCAATGTCTGGCCTCTGTGAGGCAGCACATGGTAAGTGAAGAATCCTCCCCTCACAAGGAAGGGTGTTGGCTTTGTGACTGACATAGATTTTTGGATTCTGTGCGTAGTTTTCCAGTTCAATTAGAAATGCAGGACAAGGGGAAAGACATTGAATAAAACCAAAAGCTTTGTGGATATAGGAGCGTCTTTGTTTAAAAAGTGTTAATGAACTGGGGGGAGTGCTCTTTTCCTATTTGGTTCAAATATAACATTCTACTCAAAAGGTTCTAACAAGAGAGTTTTGATACTCTTTTGTTCTTACTCACTCTGTTACCACTAAGGTGGTACTTAGGGACATGGTTTAGTGGTGGACTTCTCAGTATTAGGTTTATAAGTTGGACTTGATGTTTTTAATGGTCCTTTCCCATCTAAATGATTGTGTAAATCTATGTTTTCCTTGTTTCAGGTGGAACAGTGTTAATTCCCTTTCCAGAGATGCAGTGTTTTGTATGTAATACAAACTGATAATGCGTATTGTTTTAGTTGTTCTGAGGTAATGTTAATGTTTGGCTGTGATACAGTTAATTTTCTTCCCAGCAGCTCCTGCATTTTACAGCTCCTATGAGAAGAATGTTGATAATACACTGATGGTTTTAGTTGCTGCTCAGAAATGGACGTTTGATTTCCCATGCTGTCCTAATGAGCAGGTATACAAGCAACTGGGAGGGAGCATAGCTAGGCAGCTGGCTCAGGCTGGCCAAAGAAATGCTCAATATCATATAATATCATGCTCAGCAGATAAATGGGAAGTTGGCCAAGGGCTGGGGTCCACTGTTTGGCCATCACTGCTTGGGGATGGGCTGGGTATTTATCATTAGGTGATAAGCAATTAATTGTGCATCATTTATTTTGTACATTAACTGTTATTGTTATCCTATTCTCTCTTCCTTTTGTTATTCCAGTAAACTGTCTTTACCTGTCTTTATTTTTTCATTTTTATGTTTCTTCTCCCTGTCCCACTGGGGACTTGGGTGAAGACAGAGTGAGAGTAGCTAGGATTATAACCACTACGTATGTGAAGGTCTTGGTAACATCTTCCTCCTGAAGCGCTTGTTGACCTCAAGGGGAATACTTCCTGTCCAGAGAGAGAAGACACACAGCTTTACATGGGTGGAGAAATCTTTCTTCTTAATGAGTGGCATGTCTTGCTTAGTGTTGGCTGTGGAGAATGAAACTAAAGGACTCTTTCTCCTCTGTAATTGTTAGTGCTTTTTCCTCTTTCCCGCCACTCTCAATCTCCCCAACACCTTTACCTTGCTCCAGTAGCCCTGTGCCTGTTTTGTTCCGTCCCATGGGTTTGATGCAGTTGTACTGATTCCAGGCTATGTGGCTGTTATGCCTTTGGTAGCTATTTTGTCATCTGCTGCCATGCTTTTATTTCACCTTTCTTGTTCACTTAGCTTGACTAAGTGCCTGTAGATGTGCATCGCTGATACCTTGCAACCAGAACCTTTCAGGCTGAAGAGTGGTGTTGTCAAAATTCACCTTCCTCAGGCTCTGGACAGCCTGGATGGTGTAGGACAGCTTTAGTCACATGTCTTTATTCCACCCGAGCTGGCCTCCATGGTGTCTTCCTTGGAGAAAGCCAGCCCAAGGCTTCTCTTAGAAACACAGGTTATGGTGAACAGATGTATTGCACTTGCTCTCCAATGAGTATGCCAAGGGTTGATGTTTTCTCCTTTGATAAAATAAACACACAGGATAAAATAAGCACACAGAATAAAATATAGATTAGGCCTGAAAGTAGCACATCTTGCTGGAGGAGACCATTATTGTATATTTTTACAAGCAGTAACAACATGCAGGTTTTTATTTTTCAATGTCTTACTAAATGCAAGTACATTCATACTGAATTGGGAGGGTAAACATACAAAAATGAATGTGGCAGCATGCTTTTCTTGGGGAAAAAAACCCCCACTCTGTTATTTTAATAGATAGAGACACCTCTAAAAAATCTTAGGGAAAATGAATACACTTTATTAATTAAAAATGCTCGAAAAGGCAAGTATTTTTAAATAGATACATATAATATGAAAAAAACATTTATTCAACTCCATTATGATACCTTTATCTACTTGTAGGCCACAGCATAATCTAGGAAAGGAAGGATAATAAAGGAACAATCTGAAGAGCAATGTTTCATTCAATGCTCGTCTTGTCACTTTCTCATGCCCTTTACCTGTTGTTACATGCTACAGCATAGATACTGTGTCACCTGTGCTAATTTAATTTTTAGGATATGACAGAGGAAATGTCATTTTTTTTCTCCACAAGTGTATATTCATGGCTGAAAATTCAAGGTGAAAAAATCTTCTATTGAATTACAGGACATAACACCCTACAATGTCAATGACTCTGGAATATTTTACTATAGTAACTTTTTCCCCATATGGATTGCTGATAGACACTTTTAGTCATCTAAAGGTAGGTGAATAACTCACAGTCATTTCTTCATGTTACAATTTTTATCTCTCACTTAATGAAATGGTTGCAAGTGAATGAATTATCAAACCTAACAGAAAAATTTGGTCCAATCCTGCAAATTAAAATAATTGCAGTTCTGCTGAACAATGGAGGAAAAGGAGGGACTTGTTTAGCTACAGCAATTTATAGTGACTTCAACTTCCAATATGCAGAGAGGCAGGGAGAAGACTCCATCTTCAATTCCTTGAGACTAAATACTAAATTAGAACTTTATGGTGTATTAATATATTGGGCCAGTGCTGTGAAGAGGGTCAGACTTACAGTTCTGTTACTGCCCATTATTTTAGCAATTACCTACCTCCAGTGAGATCAGACAACTCCATAACAGCCAAATATTACTTGCAGCCAAGTCTTGCAAGGATATGAGTATTGCTGTAAAATATGACAACAACTTCTTATGCTGCAATGAGAAGAAATGCTATGACTGAGCTGGGATGACAAAACACATCTTCTAGAGATTATCGTCTTATCGAGACAGTAATCCTTTTCCTTGTTAGAAGTCCCATAGCTAATATAGCAGTTCTATGTGAAGATATATCAAATATTCTGGACCATCTATCAATGAACCATGTGTCTGTCATTTTACTGGATTTAACGAAGGAAAAAATTACAAATATCTATGATGATTATGTGACACAACTATGTAGCTATGGGGGTTGTAACAGGACCAGCCTGGTAGGTTGGGTACCCAATGGTCAGTTGAGGCAACCATCGGCTTTTCTGCCACTCTGAGTCACGACCACATCTGGGAGAAGGGCTCCATTTTTCAGACTGCTGTTACTACATATGTTAAGTTTTGACAGACACTTGATATTTCTCTTCCCTGATGTTTCTCCTCAGTCCTTACTATTTCCACTTTGTGTCTGAAAAGAACTGCCCTCTTATAACATTAGTAAATGTTCTCTGGGTCTTACCTGTACTCAAAGCATGTTCATCCTTTCTCCACCTTTTCTTCTCTGAGCTCTCCTCTTTTAAAGGACTCTAAAAAATCCCTGGTTCTTCCAGATCTCTAAGCATACTGCAGCTTCAGCATGTGGCTGAGACGCTTGCAGGCATGTCTGAAAATAATTTTATGGAGGTACCTTTTATGGACTAACAGTTCTCCATTCTTTAGTTCACTGTTTTTTCCTTAATGATATTTTGTTGGTTTTTGGTTACAGGCCACAGTCAATCTCTGATCCTTTTCCTCCCAAATTTTGCATGTGCTGCTACCCAAATGAACTCACTGTACTGCTTTTCCTTGTAAGCAGGTTAACTCCTGCCTCTCATCTCACTGCAGCCTGCAGCTGGCCCATATCTGGCCTCCAGCTCCATTCTTGGGCTATGCTATTGCAGAAGTCCTGCACAGAGGACCTGCAGCTTCCCATGGTCTGATGCATATTGCTTTCCCTTCCTCTGCTGAGTCAGAAGAGGAAAAACAGAGTTTGAAGGATTGTGTCCAAAGTGGAGATTCCCTCCACAGCAAATGCATCACTGCTTGTTTGCATATGTAGAAAAAGCATAGAATCATAGAATAACCAGGTTGGAAGAGACCCACTGGATCATCGACTCCAACCATTCCTATCAAACACTAAACCATGCCCCTTAGCACCTTGTCCACCTGTGCCTTAAACACCTCCAGGGAAGGTGAATCAACCACCTCCCTGGGCAGCCTGTTCCAGTGCCCAATCACCCTTTCTGTGAAGAATTTTTTCCTAATGTCCAGCCTAAACCTCCCCTGGTGGAGCTTGAGGCCATTCCCTCTTGTCCTGTCCCCTGTCACTTGGGAGAAGAGGCCAGCACCCTCCTCTCCACATCCTCCTTTCAGGTAGTTGTAGAGAGCAATGAGGTCTCCCCTCAGCCTCCTCTTCTTCAGGCTAAACAATCCCAGATCTCTCAGCCGCTCCTCGTAAGACTGTTCTCCAGCCCCTTCACCAGCTTTGTTGCTCTTCTCTGCACTCGCTCCAGAGCCTCAACATCCTTCTTGTGGTGAGGGGCCCAGAACTGAACACAGGATTCAAGGAGTGGTCTCACCAGTGCCGAGTACAGAGGGAGGATAACCTCCCTGGACCTGCTGGTCACGCTGTTTCTGATCCAAGCCAAGATGCCATTGACCTTCTTGGCCACCTGGGCATATTGCTGGCTCATATTCAGTCGGTTGTCAACCAACACCCCCAGGTCCCTCTCCTCCAGGCAGCTTTCTAGACAGACTTCTCCTAGTCTGTAGCACTGCATAGGGTTGTTGTGCCCCAAGTGCAGGACCCGGCATTTGGCCTTGTTAAACCTCATGCCATTGGACTCTGCCCAGCGGTCCAGCCTGTTCAGATCCCTTTGCAGAGCCTCCCTACCCTCCAGCAGATCAACACTTCCACCCAGCTTAGTGTCATCCGCAAACTTGCTAAGGGTGCACTCGATGCCTTCATCCAGGTCATTGATAAAGACATTGAACAGGGCTGAACCCAGCCCTGAGCCCTGGGGAACCCCACTTGTTGCTGGCCTCCAGCTGGATTTTGCGCCATTTATCACCACTCTCTGGGCTCGGCCATCCAACCAGCTTTCCACCCAGGAGAGTGTGCGCCTGTCCAGGCCAGAGGCTGACAGTTTCCAAAGCAGAATGCTGTGAGAAACTGTGTCAAAGGCTTTGCTGAAGTCCAGGAAGACCACATGCACAGCCTTTCCCTCATCCAGCAGCCGAGTCACTTTGTCATAGAAGGCGATCAGGTTAGTCTGGCAAGACCTGCATT
The DNA here is from genome assembly GCF_032191515.1 of Phaenicophaeus curvirostris. NCBI lineage: Eukaryota > Metazoa > Chordata > Aves > Cuculiformes > Cuculidae > Phaenicophaeus > Phaenicophaeus curvirostris. Next base: position 14,671,795 of record NC_091431.1, on the reverse strand, counting down.
TTGTGAACCCATGTTGACTGGGCCTGATCACCCGGTTCTCTTGCATGTGCTTCATGATAGCACTCAAGATCACCTGCTCCATGACTTTCCCTGGCACTGAGGTCAGACTGACAGGCCTGTAGTTTCCTGGGTCCTCCCTGTGACCCTTCTTGTAGATGGGCACAACATCAGCCAGTCTCCAGTCCAGTGGGACTTCCCCAGTCTTCCAGGACTGTTGGAAGATGATGGAGAGGGGTTTGGCCAGCACATCCGCCAGCTCCTTCAATACCCTTGGATGAATCCCGTCTGGCCCCATAGACTTGTGGCTGTCTAGCTGGGCTAGCAAGGCTCTGACCACCTCCTCTTGGATCATGGGAGCCTCATTTTACTCCTCTAGCTCCTGGGCTTGTACACAGATGGAACGACCCTCGTTACAACTAAAGACTGAGGCAAAGAAGGCATTAAGTACCTCAGCCTTTTCCTCATCCCCTGTCGCTGTTGTTCCTTCTGCATCCAATAGGGACTGTATGGTCTCCCTAGTCTTCCTTTTATTATTTATATATTTATAGAAGGATTTTTTGTTATCTTTCAGAGACTTGGCCAATCTGATTTCTAGTTGAGCCTCAGCCCTCCTGATTTTTTTCTCTACACAATCTCACTTCCCTCCTGTAGTCCACCCAAGAGACCTGTCCCTTCTTCCAGAGCCCACAAACATTTCTCTTCTCCTTAATATCACTCAAGATCTCTCTGTTCAACCAAGCTGTTTTTCTCCCCTGCCGGCTTTTTTTCCGGAACATGGGGATGGCTTTCTCCTGAGCTGCTAGGATTTCCTTTCTGAAGAGCTCCCAGCCCTCATGGGCTCCCTTGTCCTTAAGTGCGGTCTCCCATGAGACTTTGCCAACCAGCCTTCTGAAGAGTTCAAAGTCTGCCCTCTGGAAATTTCATGCTACTGTCCTACTAACCACCCTCTTCACTTCACCTAGAACAGAAAACCCTATCATCTCATGATCACTTTGTCCTAGGCGTCCACCTACTGCCACATCCCCCACAAGGCCTTCTCTGTTCACAAACAGCAGGTCCAGGAAGGCACCTTCCCTTGTCAGTTTGCTCTCCAGGTATGGGAGGAAGTTGTCTTCCACGCACTCCAGGAACCTCCTAGACCGCTTTTTTTCTGCTCTATTTTACTTCCAGCAGATATCAGGCAGATTGAAGTCTCCCACAAGAATGAGAGGCATTGATCTAGAGATTAACCCCGGCTGTTTATAGAAGAGCTCATCAGCTGCTTCTCCTTGGCTGGGTGGTCTGTAACAGACTCCCATCACAAAATCCACCTTCTGGTGGGCTCCTCTGATTTTAACCCACAGGCACTCAATCTTCTCATCGCCACAATCCATCTCAACGGTGTCCAAGTCCTCCCTTACAAAGAGGGCTACCCCGCCTCCTCTCCTACCCTTCCTGTCCCGCCTGAAGAGTTTGTACCCCACCATAGCTGTACTGCAGTTATATGAGTCGTCCCACCACGTTTCTGTGATGGCAACGACATCATAGGTTCCTTGCCCTATGACAGCTTCCAGCTCTTCCTTCTTATTCCCCATGCTGTGTGCATTGGTGTAAATGCACTTCAGCTGAGCTGCTGAGCCTTCAGACCTCTTAGAGGGAACAGAGTTCATTCCCAATTGCCTGGTCACTGGAGTAACTAGCGCCAGAGTGCCCGTATCTCCCTTAGCACCCCCAGGTGAGTTCTCCCCCACTTTCTGTGTGGTGAGGTACTGGTGGTCCTCACCAGCACACCCTCTCCCAATCACCATTGCCCCACATCCAGGCTCGTTCATGTCTAGCCTGGGCTCAACCCCCTCCCCCTTCACATCTAGTTTAAAGCTTGATTTATGAGCTTAGCTAGGTTTTTAGCAAGGGCTTTAGTCCCCCTAGGAGACCCACATGTCACATCCTTAGCAAGAAAGCCTGGGGGTGCGTGAGCCACCCCATGATCAAAGAAGCTAAAGCCCCTCTCCTCGCACCAGGCTCGGAGCCAGGCATTAATTGAATTCTTCTTCCTGACTTCCTGCTCCTCTCTGTTAAGCCTTGGGATGGAGCAGAATACTATATGTGCCCCAGAGCCCTCCATCATTTTCCCAATGGCCCTGAAGTCTTTCTTGATGGTTTTGGTCTTTTTGTTTACTAGACCATCGTTACCAGTTTGGACTATCAGAGGATAGTAGTCTGTCTCATGGACCAGGGAAGGAAGTTTTCTAGCTACCTCCTTCCCTGATGCACCCGGTAAGCAGCAGACCTCTCTGTAGAGCGGGTCTGGTCTGCAAATGGGTCCCTCCGTTCCTTTTAGGAGGGAGTCCCCTACAACAATCACCCCTACAACAATCATCTTCTTAATGGAGGATGTTTTTATCTTTTTCTGAGGATGGTGCAGCCTAGGGAAGGATTCTAGGCTGTAGGAGCCATCATCCTCATCCTCAGGGTTGGATTCCACCTGCAGCACCTGGTACTTGTTCACCAGGGGGATCTGGGGTTTTGCTGTCTGGTTGAGGGGAGCAGGTTTCCTTTGTCTGGCAGGAACTTGCTGCCATTCCCCATCTCTTGTTCCCCCAAGCTCGCAGTTTGCAGGTGGATGGTGTTTGGAGACACCAGCTCCAGCAGGCTGCTGAGTTAGTGAGAGGGCACTACTCCACTGGTCTATCTCCCTCTCACACTCCCTGATGGTCCTCAGCCTCTTTACCTCCTCCCTTAACTCCTCCAACATATGACGGAGTTCCCCCACTCGAGCGCAGCTTTCACAAGTGGAGCCAGTGACAGAGGCAGGAGCTGGTGTGGGAGGGGGGCCCTGCCTGCAGCCCAGGGTCTGGGGAGCTGCTGCACCCACTGTGGCTCTGGCTGGGTGGTAGCATCCATCCTGCCTGCTGCAGCACACGGAGCAGCTTTAGTCTTCTGCCGGGTGGCCACCATGGTCCTCAGTACCTTCTGTCTAGTCTCTAGGTCCTCTCTGTGCCCTGCCCGCTCAAACTGCCCCACACCTCTTTGCGGGGCTCCCAGGGGACCGTTTAAATCTCCCGCAGTAGCCGCCGGGGCCGCCCCCTCCCGTCAGGCCCCGCGGGACCAGCGTGTGGGGCTGTCAGGAGCCCTGCCCCCACTTGGGTTTTTCCGGGATTTTCCCGGCTCGGGGAAGTTCCCACCGCCTCAAAAAGTCCCCCCACCACAGAACTCACCGTCCTGCTGCCGGGTGCTGCCGAAGAAGGTCACAGACTGAACAGATGACTTATGTGTGAATGAAATTAACATGAAAATTATGAAGTGCTGTGACACCTCTGAAGCTGGCAGTTGGATGAGACGTCCCCAGAACACAAGAAGATGCTAAATGTTTAGCTCCCCTTCCTCTGACATACACAGAAGCATTCTGGGGACGGATGACCCCCAGACACTTCCAAACACTGTTGCAGTGAAAGGACACCTAGAACTGAAGGTCAACATGTAGATTTAATGTCTTAATTAGAGGTGGCACTAGAATGTATAGGTACCCAAGCCAGATTTTAGCAAGGTATTGGAAGCAGTCAAGATATCGCTGTGTGCGGTTCAATGTCATCCAATTTATGCTGCTTTTTAGATGAAAACTCTATCCTAGGTCTATGTAGTTATCTACTTCTAAGCCCTCTTCATGTATGTATGTATAATGACAACTCTTCAGTATGGACGCTTGTGATGATCTTTGCTGTAGCACAATGACACAATAGAAAAAAAAAGAAGTCTTAACAAGAGATTTTTTTTTTTGTGAAATAATAAAAAACAGAGTGGAAAACAAAGATGATGTCACAAGGTCACCTAGTCAATGTTCTGGTCCCAATTATAGTTAAACCGTTTCTGACAAATGTTAGTCTAGCTCTTATTTTTTTCATCCCAGTACGTCTTTATTCTCTATCTGCACAGAATCAGGCACTATCAAGTCTCCATAAAAGATTAAAAGTTGTCCTTGAATAGAAGACTGCATGTTGTAAGACAAATGTTGTGCAGAAGACAAGAAAGAATTTCAGAAAAGAAAATATCTGACCTAGAAAGTGCTGTCATGACTAAAAGATCTTGGAAATTAATTTCTGATTTAATGGATAAAATAAACATTACACTATACACTTAGACTTTAAAATATCCTTACTAAAATAAAAGCAAAATAAAAAAAAATTATACCCTGAATGGTGTTAATGTGTCTTGAAATCTCACAGGAATAAAAAGTTAATGCTTGTTAAATAAAACCCTTGGCTGAAAGACACCCCCAAAATGCATGCTATTACTACTAGAAAGAATCATATATATGTTTTCCAGATTATATTGTACAACTGCTTGAAGGAGCAGTTTTTCCTCTTTACATGCAGCTATCTTTTGCCCTCATTATAGACACTGTCTTTTACACAAATCCAGAAATCTTTTTCTTGGTGTTGACTGCAGCCTGGTAGATATCTACACCTCCCGCATACAACGCAAAGCAACATTTCAGCTACGTAGGGTTGCTGGAATTATTTATTTTTGGCACAATGTCTCTTCCCTGTGGTGCACTAAGGGTCGGTAAAAGAGAACATTATACTTAGAACCTTGCAGAAGTTGAAGGCATGCTGCAGAGGGCACTATTTCCTAAGAAAATTTAAATTAGCACGCTGGGGTTAGGACGTAAACAGCACTTATAAAAACATATAGGGTGCTTTGATCCATCTATTTTCTTACTCATTTCCCCCGTCTCCCCCAATTCATCTATCTGGGAATGTGCAACTCTGACTTTTCTCAGGATAATGTAAAATCCATTATTATTTTTTCAGGAAAAAGCAATATTTACTAAGATTATATTATCTGACACAATCCTATGTCTGAGACAGGCAGTTTTAATACCTTGAATTTATTCTGGTCTGCAATAAATTGCTGGAAAATGAAGGAAAGTCAAGATATAATCTCATGAAGACCAACATTATACTTCATTTTTCAACAAAAAAAAATCCCAACAGTAATAAAATGACTAAAAAAGATAAGATGGTCAAGCTCACTGTTTTAATGTTCTCAGAGAAGATGAGCATATCAGTCTGTGTCTATACACAAGGTATTTTGTGTGCTGATTTAAATGCAGTGATCCTTCTGATAACAGTCTACATATTGTAAACTCTCTAATGGATGTTACACAATAAACACACTCAAAATTTTCATGGGAATTAGAAGGGAGGTGGGAAGTTATACAAGAAAGAGAATGAATATGTGTTGTAAGACATGGAGCTCTCAATATCAGTGTATCACAGTATTCTAGTCAGAGCCTGACTGCATATTTTATCATGGCAGGTAGCTTTAAAAATTATTTATGAGACTTGCAGAATATTTAGTGTACCAAAGAAAAGACAAATCACTTCTACTCACTATATGCTTATGCTAAATTTTAACTGGTCTGTAGCAAGTTTAAGGTAAAGCTTCTACTCTTTTCTTTCCGAGGAAGCAATACAAATGTGATAGTGACAAGTGTGAGGCATTTAAGAGTTCAGCACCCATGCACTTGGAGAGGGCTGGGAAACAGTTTCTCTTCCAGCTATGCAGCTATGCAGTGGCAGTGCAAGCTACTTTGTTTTGTCAGCAGGAACCAGTTCCAGTGGTGGGCTTTTTGTGGGCTGTGATTTGATAGAACTAAAAATGAGGCAACTAGCAATCAGATCAATTTTACGAGTGTTAATTTGAAAGGAAATCCAAATCAGGTCAGATCTTTAGCTGTTGCTAATAAATCCAGAGAGTTAGATTTGATCTTAGCTTGGAGACTGAAGTAGACTCTCTGTCTTGGGATGGTTCCGTTATGTTAATCAGGAAAATTTGAATGTTGGTCCAGTCACAATACATAACCTCCATAAGTGATTCCTGTGCTTCCTGAAAGTCCCGTAAAGCAGCCAAAACCAAACACACAGTAAGATATCCAGGACTCACAGGAAACCACATCATTCCCTCATATGGTAGGTCCTCTGTTTTGGCTGGAGATGGTGGGCTCATTTCTTCAAGGAATGCAGTGACAAGTGCCAGCTATGTAACTCGTATAAGTTGTATTCTATTAACAGCAGTAATTCAGCAGCTGAGGAAAAGAAGCCACCACATAATCTTATCAGTGTGTTACTGGAGAAGAACTCAAATTCCCTATGCTTCACAAATATTTACTACTTCTTGTTCATTTCTACTTCATCAGTCATAGGTATCTACTACACATATTCACCAATTTCTTCCTTGCTTTGTGTTATATAATAAAGTGTTTTATGATTCCCTGCATATGAAGATTTCTGGTGATTTTAGTGGCATTTAAAAAAAATGCCAAACTGTCTGAGAAAAATATTGATTGTTACAAGGGAAATAATTGCCATTCATGAGGAAAGGTTGCTTTCTGAATGTTGCAAAATGCAATAAAAATTTCTGATGTGCTGCCTTGTTGGAGTAAAACATATCTACATTTGAGAATGTTCTCAAGAAGATACTTGTAAGATCATTTTGACACTAACAACGATATAAACATGGAATTGGTACAGCAGTAAGATAGTTAATTTTTAAGCAGTGGAATAGAAGACCCTGAATGCGTAGAAGTGGTAAACAGGTATGCAGATATGAAAAATAGATATTTTAGAGGAATGACTGCTTTATAACTTCCTCCAGGATGAATCCTTTCCTGTAGTTTAATTTTCCGTTTCTGTCAGAATGCAGGACATTATAAGAAGGACAGAAAAATGCTTACAAGATTTTCCTTTGTAACAATGTAACTTTAGCTTTAGTAATAGAGTGCCAATTTCTGTTTTTCATTTCTGCTTTAAACTCTGACTTCCTATAACAATAGACTCTGACGTTCTGAGCACTCGCAGTGCTCAGAAATGAGGACGGGAAGGCTTCATCCTGTGAAATCACATAAGTTAATCGTAGAAGAAATAGTTACTATTACAAAAAATGGAATATTTTGATTTAAGCTAAAGTAGAATAAAGTTTTGCCTAAATAACTATTTTTTAAGTTAGACAGAATGTCCCTCAGATAGCATGTGTTTTTATAGCATGTTTGGTTTTATTTTCAAATAATGTTTTTCTAGACTGTTCATTCTTTGGACATGATAACGTCTTGTCTTAACTATGATCTGTGCTGAACAGATGTATCTTCTTCTGAAATCACCTCTGTTTGCAGTGTCACCCTGTCACTCCCTCACGTTGCCCATGCCCAATAAAGGGTGCCTGCTTTCTAAAACTCCAAAAAGAGTCTCAGAGTGTTTATTTGTTGGCATGGCTGGTATCATTTTAGCATCCCGGATGGCACTTGCTTTCGTGACTTTGGATTTGTGGGAATTCAGAACACCCTAGCTGGCAACCAAGAGTGTCTCAGGGGGTACTTCCGCACCCCCCAGACATCATCTTGGGAGCAAGGATTCCACTGGTAAGAATTAAAGAATTGAATCATGCTTTCTGGATTATGGTTTGGTTGCCTCTTCATCAGTCTGAGATGAAAGCCTTGCAGGGCTGGAAAAGTGCCTAATTTGGAGTTAGAGTTCCCAGTTTTGATAACATTGATATGTAATTCAGATTTTGGGTTGAAGTTAAGAGTCCACAGATTTCGCACATAATTGTAGTTCTGGTTTCAGTTTGCTTGTGGTTTGTAATAGTGTGTGTAATTGTCTCTGTGAGAGACTCTCTATTTGTAGTAGTCTATGTCATTGGTGATTGTATGAAGGGTAAAAGTGCTAACTGGTTTAAGTCTGGAAAACTGATTTTGGCATGGTTTGCTGATCTGTTCTGTCTAAGATCTTGAGACTGCAGGGACTGTGGTTGTGATTTGTTCTGGTTTGTTTGTGATCTGTCAGCAATTGCCTGTTTTTAATATGAGTGTGGGATTATCTCAAGGAGATGTCAGTATTGTAAAGAAATTCCCTCTGGGGTGTGTTTCAATGCATTGGAAGCAATTAGGTGGGCCTCCAGGGGGAACGGCAACCAAAGAAAATTTAATTAAATACTGTAATAAATGGTGGCCATTGTATAATTTAGATGAAGGAGAATGATAGCCTGTTAATGGGTCATTGAATTACAATACTTCATTGCAATTATTGCTTTTTTCTAAGAAGAGAAAAAATGGGATGAAATTATGTATTCAGATATGTTTCATATGTTATGGAATCACCTGGAATGGCAGAAATAAAATTTGGCACCTAGTGATTCTCTGGTATTAACCTCAGAGAAGGATAAAGGAAAGGTTCTAAAAAGATGTTGCGTTGCCTGTAGTATCAGTCAGTGGTGTTTAAAATTATTTGAACAGCAGAAAGATGACAACAATATTGAACTAATGGTAGACCTAGGTATTGTCTCAGTAAGTGCCCAGATGAAAATGCTGAAGTAGGGAAAACAAGCGGTGCTCCAAGGGAGCTGCAGCTGCAGGCTTTAGTTCAGTGGTAGGACAGACAAGGGCTAGACAAGAAGTAATCCCAGCTCTCCTGCAGCAAGCTGTGGGGAAGGAAGGATCAGTAATTGTGAAGGTTCCCTTTTCAGTTACTGACCTTAATAATTGGAAAATGACAGCTGGGAATTATAGGGATGATCCAGATTGGGCAGCAAGTGCTTTTGAAATGATGATTAAAACACTGGATCTGTATTGGAAAGATATTGAGGCAATAATGTATGTACCATTTGATGGGAAAGAGAGAGAAATGATTAATACAGCAAATAGATCACAAGTGGAAACACAAGTCACACCAGGAGCTCTGCAGGGTACAGCAGAGAATTATTTTCCCTCTGTAGATCCAAACCAGGATCCTAATGTGGATGGAAAGAGAGGACTCCTGACAATATCAGTTTGTGAGTTAAGAATTCTTCTTGGGATGGTGGGATGGTGTCAGTCTTGTATTTAAAGTTATGGACTGTTAGTAAAACCAGATGAAGTGTTGAAGACATCAACACCAGACCATCTGGATTGGACTGATAATAGCAGGGCAGCCTACCAATACTTGAAATTTTCTTTAATGAAAGCATAATCACCTGGGCTCCCAGACTTTACAAAGCCTTTTGAGCTTTTCACACATGAAGGACAGGGGATAGCCCTGGAAGTGCTATCTCAGTTTCTGGGAGAACAATAACATGCAGTGGGTTATCTCTCAAAACAGCTTGATAATGTCAGCCAAAGATGGCTGGGCTCCCTGAAAGCAGTTTCTGCCAGAGTAATGTTGACCCAGGAACCTTGCAAATTTACAATGGGTCAGAAGATGGCAATATATGCACCACACATGGTCATCAGTGTCCTGGAACAAAAAGGAGGACATTGGCTCTCTCCTAGTTGAATGTTAAGGTACCAGGTGGTATTATTAGAGCAAGATGTTGTCCTCCTTAGGACCACCTCAGTTGTTAACCCAGCAGTTTTTCTTTCTACTAACCATGTAGAAGGGATTCCTGAGCATGATTGTTTGCAGACTATTGAAGAAGTATATTCTAGCTGCCTGGACCTTAAAGATCAAACACTTGAGAGTCCAGGCTGGGAATTATTTATGGACGTTAGCAGTTTTATGTGAGGAGGAAAGAGGCTGTTATGGTCTGCAGTTACCACAATAAGCTTTATGGTGTAGTGGAATCTTGTGCTTTGCTATCAAAAACCTCTGCTCAGGAAGCTACATTAATGGCCTTAACTAGGGCCTTGGATTTGAGTCAAGGAAAGAGCGTCATTATATAGTCAGATTCTAAATATTCCTTTGGAGATGTACGTGCTCATGGAACCACATGGAAAGTGAGGCAGCTTTTAACAGCGTAAGGGATGAGAAAACAGGAAAAAAGTCAAAAATTACTAGCCAATATTCAGAAATCTACAGAAGTGGCTATTATGCATTGTAAGACACATCAGCTGAAGAAATCTAATATTGGACTGGGAAATCATTTGGCTGATAAAACTGCTGAAGAGTCTGCATAAACAGACATCATGGCTTTAGTGACTGAGAAAGAAATAAAATCACCAGAAACAGCTCCTAGATATGATAATAAAGACCTTAGATTGATTAAGATATTGCTGTCCAAAGAACTGAAATTGGACACAGATCATTGTTGCATCCATATCCCAAATGTAACAGATAGAACAAATTCAGGCTTTTGCCTGACAAGCTCAGGATCTTAGAGAGGATGTAGAAAATAATTGGCTGAATAAAATTTTAAGCCACAAAGGTGGAATATCATTGGCTGGATGACTGGCTTGCATGTTGCAAACTTTTGTGTTAATTGCTATCATAATAGGTATTGTCTTCTCATAGTTTTGAAAAGGGTCATATTTCTAGAATAAAGGTAGATAACTGGTGTTGGTGTTATTCTGCCTTGCTTGTTATCCATCCAGAAGAAGGGTGGTGTGGACCTTTGGATGGGAATGAAAAGTCCAAAAAGAAAAGCAGAGGTTTGAAGTAGTTACTATTAAAAAAAAAAAAAGTCAACTATTTTGATTTATCTTAAAGTGAAGTTTCATCTAAGTAACTGTATTTTTGCTTGCAAGATTTCCCTTTTTAACAATTCAACTTGCTTTAGTAATAGAGTCCTAGTTTCTCTTTTTCATTTCTGCTTTAAACTCTTACTAATACTAGCAGTTAACAATGCCTTCTGTACCTTTTTGCACGCTCCTCTTATGCTATATGCAGCTGAAATAATGATTGGGGATGTATACCTAAAATTGTGAATATATTATTTCTTCCTGAGGGAATGAAAATATATTCAAACTGTGAAACTAAATCATTGTCACAGCATAGGTAAGGTAATTGAAAGAAGCCTTAGAAGTCAACTAGCCCCGGCTGCTAAAGCAGGATGAACTAGCTCTAGCTGTAAATGGACTGATTACATGAGCAGATGTATGCATTTGGTCCACAGCTGTTAACAATGAAGACAGCAGTCTGCCAGTGGCTGAAAGGTGTTATCTGCATTCAGTCTTAAGTTAACTAGGCAAATCTTCACAGAGATTGAACAGTTTTAATTGATGAGTGTGAGTTGGCTTTTTGTCAGCTTTGTTTTGTTTTTGCAATCATTTTAAATAATTTTTAAAAACTTTCATTGAAGCAGCAAGATCATTGGTATAATCAAAGTAAGTATAATATCAAAGTAAGATAATATCATATTTCCTTCCCTTTTGCTAAAGTGGGAGAAGAACTGTTTTGCACAGCTCTAGTCTGGCGGTGAAAGTCCCAGAGGTCACTTTCTTTGTGAAAATAGGTATTCAGGCCACTTTACTGTCTCATTGTAGAAGAGTGGCTGGACAGGTTTCCAGCAGCTAGTGCAGGCTCCTAATTGCCTGGAGAAGAAATTATATGGATACATTTTATATACAATGGCAATGGATCAAGTTTGACAGTGATCTTTGACGCACTCTAACATCTAAATTACATACTTCATGCTCAGTCTTTTACCAGCATTTCTTCCTTCACTTTTTAAAGAGTGCATTTGTGCATTTGCTAATAGCTGTTCTAGTACTGACACACTCCATTAGCCACTGTTCTTTTTGTTCTCTAACCTAAAGTTACTATGAAGAACAGTCAACACTCATGGGTGCTGCAGAACACACTCTTTTTGTTGTGTTGTGTGCTTTTGATGCAATGTCTGCTCCTACAAGCTTTAAGCAGATTCCTTGCTAAGAACGAGACGTTTCTTTGTGTATAACAGAAGCAAAAGACTTACGAAATGTACACAATCCAAGTAAAAACAAAGAGCAGAACTTAGTGGTTCAGTGAACTGCACATGTCATGACACTGTCTTTAAAAAGGTGCAAAAGGAAATTTTATCAGGTAATACAGCCCAGCAGGATAAAATTAGGCTCTCCAAAGTACAATACTAACCTTTAAACCAAATGCTAAGATTGTTTCCTATTATTTTATCAAAGTAAACCTCACTATGGTTGCAGGCCCATGAAAGAAAACACAAAATGTAGACATAAATAACTTCACATTTGTCTCGGCTCCCTTAGAACTTCTTTTGCAGGCAGATTTGTTACAGCAAAATAGTAAAACATGATCTGTTGTTGCCTGTGTAAGAGCAGTATCAACACATTCACTGGGTCCTGAAGTGACTCTCCTCCCTGGAGTAAAGAGAATTATTTTTATTTAATTTTACTCAGTAATGAGGCATGATTTTACAGAGGAATCAGCATGATTCTTGGTGAATTGTATCAAGAGTTGTTTTTACTAAGCATTTCTTAGCATGTTGAATCCATAAATAGATTTCTTTATGGAATCTCTTGATTTGTATGTGCACTTCAGCATACCCGTTCCCATAGTTTAACAAGAAAACCCTAGCAAATTGACATTTTTTTTTAGCTTTATCTGATCCACACTGATCTTTGGGTAGTAAACCATACTGTTTTAGCTATTCAGCATGACAAATTGGCTGGGCTGGCAAACCCATGTCTTGGCACTCTGCAATAGTTCCTTCCCACACAAGCCTATGCCAGACATATGCAGGCTGCAGTTTCTGAAAGAGCTGCAACTTGTAAGAGCTCTGAAGTCGCGCCAATTATTCTGTTTCCAGTCCTGCCTTGAATTGCTCCTCACCTTATAGCCCTGTTTCTCAGCATATTTTAGCTGCACTTAAGGCTAACATCAACATAGGGAATTATGCTATTTAATATTAATAATTTTTCTAATCCATCAGTGATCATGTGATAAGAACCTATGAAAGAGAATTGTTTATGGATTATGTAACTATATTGATGTACTAACCACATATCCCATTAGGTAAGTGCTTTACTTCACATGTGTAAATAGTATCAGAAGATATAACATCAGATGTTACTGTGGCAGTAGCCAACGCAAAAATTGCCTCAATACCCTTGTCACCAATTTTAACTAGAAATCTTTTACCTGTATACTAAAAAGCATGTTGGAGCGCTTCTGACATTTACATATTTTTGACCTAAAAAAAAAAAAATAATTGAAGAACACCATTGAAAACCTGGAATTTGAGTTTCTGCTTGGGGTAATAGCAGAATTCTTTTTGTATGTTGTAAAAGGGTCCTTTCTGGTGCTGTTGACACTGTGTCTGCAAACATAAGCTGTGTGATTCCATGCGTGTTAAATCTGGAGGAGATGGCTATCATTCTCAAGGACTGTGGTGACAGATCTGGAATTCCACTGTCACATTGTCAAGCCAAGGGCCCTGGTAAAATGGAAGGAGAGTATGCCTGATTGGGACTATGCAGAGGTATAGCAACAGAGGTCTGCACAGCTTGTTTTGTGACAGATGTGTCTATATACTGGCATGGTACCAGCCATGCAATCTCCAACAGCCATACTGGTCTGCCAACATTGAAGTTAAAGGACTATCGATGGCATTTGTATTTATGCTCTTCCAAATCATGATTCCCCAAATCTGTGGTGCTTGTGCAACTATAAAGGCATAGCTACAGAGATTGTCACCTACAGGGAGATTTAAGATGTTTTTAAGCCATCAGTGGTTTCTAACACCCTATGTCTTCTTCTCATTATGCATTGGGAAGCTGAGGCAAAGGAACAGACAGAAGAAATGGAAATAGCTGAAGGTTTCTTTGTGTAGCTGTGTGGTAAAGAGCTGTTTACTTTTAGAAACAGATAAAATAGGTACTATGTGTTTTGGTTTTGCTTTTCTTTTTTTTCTCTTCTCACTCATGGATTCCTTTCCAGATAAGCTTAAAAGTGGACAGTGTTGTTTCAAATAAGAATGTCTGAGAACTTTGAGTGACAAAACCCAGGGACTAATAATGGAAATGGGGATGGCATCTTAGCTGCCGTCCTCTGGGGTAAGCATCAGTTCTTCCACTGACAGTATATGAAATATCACAGAATCATAGAATGATCTGAGTTCAAAGGGACCTTGAAGATGACCCAGTTCCAACTCTCTGCCATGGGCAGGGACACCTCCCACCAGACCAGGCTGCTGATGGCCCCATCCAACCTGGCCTTGAACACATCCAGGGGTGGGCATCTACAACATCCCTGGGCAACCTGTGCCAAAGCCTCACCACCCTTGTTGTGAAGAATTTCTTCCTAATGTCTAATCTAAATCTTCCCCCTTCCATTTAAAGCCATTCCCTCTCACCTTATCACCACATGGCCTTGGAAAAGGTCCCTCCCCAGCTCTCTTGTACACACCCTTCAGGTACTGAGAGGCTGCTATAAGGTCCCCACAGCCTTCTCTTCACCAGCCTGAACAACCCCAACTCTCTCAGCCTGTCCTCATATGGAAGGTGATCCAGCCCTCTGATCATCTTCGTGGCCCTCCTCTGGACCCCTTCCAACAGCTCCATATCCTTCTTATATTGAGGATTCCACAATTGGACACATTACTCCAGGTGAGGTCTCATGAGAGCGGAGTAGAGAGGCAGAACCCCCTCCTCAGCCTGCTGGCCACACTTCTTTTGATGCAGCCCAGGACACAGTTGGCCTTCTGGGCTGCAAGCGCACATTGACAGCTCATATTGAATATAGGATTTTGAAATAACAGTTCCTTTAACTTTTTGCCTTTCATGGAGTTGAACTAAATGTTATTCTCATATAATGGATGTAAGTAAATCTTTTTTAAAAAAACCCTAAAAGGTGTAGAAATAGGACCAAAATTCCTGTAAGTTTTTTGCAAGTTTGAATGCGGTAAACTTGACAATGTTATTCAGATGGTCTACAGAAAAACAATTTCCTAGCATTTTTTTCTTTTTCTTTCCGGTCCATCTCAGGTGCAAGTTACATGTATATAATTTTCTTTGTAGACAGCATATGCTGCAAAGGAAAAAGATTAACCTATTCCACAAAAATGAGAAGGAACAAGTCTTAATTTACACAAAAATACCCATAGGAATTTAGGAAATGGTCAGACTTGTAGTTATGACCTTCCTTATTTTTAAATCCAGGCACCATTTCCTTATATGGATTTTGAAGCCCTGTTTTAGTACATTGCCACTGTGACAATCTGTGCATTGTGGCTTTAAATTACCTTGTAGGCTGAAGTCTACTGAATGAAAGCAGAAAATCAATGAAAGAAATGTTTTTTTGCCAGGTGCTTGCAAACTAATATGTTTCCCTGCAGGCTAGAAATAAAAAGCCTCTTATTAAATCACATCATAAATGACCCATGTAGCACAGTTTATTTTACATTACCTAGGTAAGGAGGCACTGAGCCAAATAAATCAAAGTGAATAAGGCAATAATTGTTCCTCCTTTTGTACCACTTAAATTACAGGAGTAGTGAAGGAAAAGTGATTAAAGTGAGAATACTTTACTAATAGTAGGCTTTTCTTTCATTGTCTTTTAGAAAAATCATGTTCACTGTGGATATGGAAGCCCTTTTCCCTGTATCTTCAGGCTGACATTTCATATATTAAAAAAGGATAATACTGTACATGTAAAATAAGATGAAGTGCAAAATCTAGGTGGCTTTCTTGATATTACAGATTCTATGAGCTAGATTTGTTTTGAAATTCTATTCATGACTCCCTTGTTTGAGAAATCATATGTTCTGGAAGAGGTCAAAATGTGTCTTCAGGGCTTGTATTAAAAAATGTATGATTTTTCTGGAGACTAACGACCACCATAGATTCTTTCTTTCATGTGCCAGCTAATTTTATTGAAATAAATGGAATTACTTAATGGAGGTTATATGGTGAATCTGTTTCTTAAGTGAACTGTGCACTATACCCATTAGTCTTCAGTAGGATTAAGATTTCACAAAGTACCAAATTAGATTTAATCATTACAGCTCAAGTAAATTAAATAGCAATATGGCCTAGACTAGAAAAATGGCCTTTATTATGATTAAAACCAAAAAACAAAGAGAAATATATCTCCATGATTAAGATTAATCATGCACCAGGTCTGAAATGCGATTAAATTTTTAAAGATGCATCTTAAAGGACTGATTGTTTAAGACAATATTACAACCTGCTTGCACAGGAACATCCTGACTGGTTCATACCAAAGGTGTTCTTAATTCAGTGTCCTATCTCTACAGTTAGCCAGCAGTAGACACACAAGAACATAAGAAATAGAAAGTTATAGAACTGTATAGAGATACTAAATACAGGATTGTTACAGGTCCTTTCCAAGGACACTGGCCCATGGCTTTTTGTCTTAGGGTCAAGAGTTCACACTGTATTTGGGCCATCACGTTTGTTTCATACTGATGGATATGTCCTCTTTGAATTTGTCTGATCTTTTTCTAACTCTTCCACATACTTTATTCCTTTGGAGCAATACGTTCTGCAATAGTATTATGCAATATGCATGCAAAGATTTCCTTCTGTTTGTCTAGGATACTCTTAATGCATTATGGAAATAGAATCATAGAATGGTCTGGGTTGGAAGGGACCTTAAAGATCATCTAGTTCCAACCCCCCTGCCACAGGCAGGGACACCTCCCACTGGATCAGGCTGCCCAAAGCCCCATCCAACCTGGCCTTCAACACTTTCAGGGATGGGGCAGACACAACTTCCCTGGGCAACCTATGCCAGTGCCTCACTACTCTCACGGTGAAGGATTTCTTCCTAATGTCTAGTCTAAATCTTCCCCTCTCCAATTTACAGGCACCTCCCCCTTGTCCTTTCACTACCTGCCCTTGTAGAAAGTCCCTCCCTAGCTTCCTTGTACACCCTTCAGGTACTGGAAGGATGTTGTAAGGTCTCCTTGGAGCCTTCTTTTCTCCAGGCTCAACAACCCCAACTCTCTCAGCCTGTCCTCATATGGAAGGTGCTCCAGCCCTCTGATCATCCTTGTAGCCCTCCTCTGGACTCCTTCCAACAGCTCCATACCGTTCTTACATTGAGGATTCCAGATCTGGACATAATACTCCAGGTGGGGTCTCACAAGAGTGGAGTAAAGGGACAGAATTGCCTCCTTCAACCTGCTGGCCACGCTTGTTTTGATACACACGAAGCTTTCCGGGCTGCGAGCGTGCATTGCAGGCTCCTGTCGAGCTTCTCATCAATGAGCACCTCCAAGTCCTTCTCTGCAGGGCAGCTTTCAATCATGTTGTCCCCCATCCTGTATTGAAACTGTGGATTGCCCCGACCTAGAGGTAGGACCTTGCTCTTTGCCTTGTTGAACCTCATGAGGTTCTCACAGGCCCACTTCTCCAGCGTGTCCAGGTCTCTGTGGATGACGTCGCATCCTTCTTTTTTGACACTGCACTACTCAGCTTGGTGTCTTCTGCAAACTTGTGAGGGCACATTTGATCTTGCTCTCTATTAAACTGATGAAGATATTCAACAGCATTGGTCCCATCAATGAGTTCACATAGGAACAGTGAGCAGGTCCATGGGCAGCATATGTGGATCTGATTTTGGAGAGTGGCAAAAGTACCAAGTTTAAATGATGAGGGTGTAAACTACCCTATGCCACTGCCTAGAGGGCAGGTAGCAGATGCATGGTTTTAGCACCAAAATACTCAACTGAATGCAGTCTCTGGTATACCTGCAGTATATAAAGAACTCACTGTTCCTTCCCTCTCCATTTTAAAATTCTACAGGTTCATCTGTTATATTTGGCTTCTTTCTACCTTAAAAAGTTAGTAAACTTAGAATACATCCAAACCGCAAAAAGGGGCCAAAGCTCTATGATATTGTCCTCCATAATGCAAGTGTAGTTTTAAACTAGCAAGGATGACACTGCTAATGTGACATGAGGCAGATATTTAGAACAGTAATAGTTAACAGACTTTTGAAATTTCAGGTTTTCCTTATTGAATGTTTTCAGGCTTTGAAGAATATATTTGCATCTCTTGAAAACCAGACAATTTAAAAAAAAAAACAAACAGAGAAGCCCTAGCAAAAAAAAAAGTGTTTTTTCTTTTTCTATAGGTTTTTCTTTACCCCAGTGGAACTATCAAATCTCAATTGGATATATTCAAAGCCTAGTTCATTAGGACATACCTCTTAATTTCAAATGGACTGTAAAGCTTTTGTAAAGCACAAAAAAACCCCCAAAATCATGCCCAAAATCAAGTCAGCTTTTTGTGCTGCTCTTTAAATTTAGAATAGAATTAAATAGAAGAGAATAGTAGAATAGGAAGTATTGTACAACAGTTATCTCATCCAAATTTGTTCTACTTCATCTACTGGATCTTTTCCAAGTAACTGTTTTTCTTCCTCTTTATGCATGTGTTCAGTGGTGTACAGGTAGCAGGAATTTACAGAAGTGTTCGAATGCATAGGGTTGCTCTCTGCTACACTGACAAATAGTATTTTTTATGTGGGAATGAATATACACAGAAAGAAGAAATTAAAACCATTTGTAAAGCTTTCCCCTGTTCTGTAGTGCCTAGCCATAAAATCCAATTTTCCTTCAACTTCATTCTTTGCACAGAATGATTACTTATACAGCACTGTAATATCTAAATAAATATTGTCTAATTTTTACTTCATTTCTGTGCTCAGTTCAAGTGGTCTCATATAAAAGACCAAAGGACTACAATAATTCCTGAACCTCATTTTCTCAACAGGCAGTGTTTTTAAATTGCTGTGTTGCTATAATGCATATTATAAGTGGAAGAAAACTGAAATACATGTTTGCCAAAACATTAGATTTTCTGGATTGTTGCCAAGGAAAAGAATTCCTAGTAAACCATCCAGCAGATCCTACCCATCCATTCAAAGAGCATACAAAAGAGCAGAATACTCCTTCATTTCGTGAGATTCATAAAATCCAGGAGTATCTAAATTAGGTGCTTTTTCCTGTAGTTTTGTGTGAATGCTTGATTTCTCCATTATGTCTGGGAACAATATGTTAAATGTCGCAAGCTTCCCCGAGATACTGCTAGCATCTAAAACATCACCTGTCAGAAAGAAATGACATTTTCATGAAGGAAATATTTGTTGCCTATGTCTTTTTAAATGCTGATAAACTTATGTGAGACCAACAGCACCATCAGGTAATTTCACATTCTATGATGAATGAACAATTGAAGTAATAATTTTTAGTGCATTCCTGCAAATGTCAACAAAATCAAATGTCAACAAAATCAAATGTCTACAAAATCAAATGTCTATCATGCCAGATAGATAAGGAAATGTGACTTGTTTAATATACTTAGCACTCTCTTCAGACTTGAAAAGGTCACTCAGATTTTGTGTAGTTTACTGGCTTCTGGAAAATGGCTATGTTGTGACAATAAAGCTATGACCATGTTTGGTTACCCTTCAAACAACATATTTGATAAAGATAACACATCATATTTAGCACATGCTGTTTAATGTTGCTTCTGGATATGTTCTAATACTTTCAATTATGACTGACTTTATCATAAAATCATCTTTAACCAAAGGAATGCTCATAACCCACAGTCCCATTCCACTGTAATAAGAAGAGCAAGCCAGAACGATCACCCTGAAAGCCACTAATTTAAAACAAACAACATACAAAGACAGCATTTATCCTTCTGTCATCTTCAGTGGCAATAAACAAAATCCATACACTGTTCGTTTGAAGGTTGAAGCCATCAGCAATATACAGGTATAGCTCATCTGCCAAGTGCACGAGGACTCAACACCCTTTTGATTACATTTTGGCTTCCTGCATCAGACTCCTTGATCCAGTCTTGAATCCTGTCAAAAATGACTCATGGCAAGCACTGCTCATTATCCCTGCTGACCTACGCTGAAAGGCTGTTAGGACAGCCCAGGAAAGTCTCATTTTGCACAGAGCTATTTAGCTGAAAACTGATCTTTTGAAACCATTCTCATTATCCTTTGTTATTTTCCTCTTGGTCTGTACCCAAAAAAATTGCTAATTTCAATGAGAGATATGTAGGGGTAGATATGGCCACAGTATAGAAGAGAGGATCATGCCTGCTTCACCAGATGGTGCCAAAGCATGGGCTATAGCCCCTTGGTCATCCAGTTATATTTTTGCTTGATGGCTATTGTAACCTGACACAAGAATGTAGAGCATTTGGTGTCATGTGGCCATAAAAACCCTGACAAAATGTTAATATTCCCGGTACTGATAGTTGGTTCTGTTCCCTCTCCAAAAAGGAAAACTAATGGTAAAAGCTATTATTATGCGAGAGATCAAAATAATCGGCATATTTCACAGACTGGTTGGCAGGTTAGAGTTAACACAGATGCACAAATAGGTTGAACACGTCTCTAGACAGTTGGTGGGAACTGGCCCAACTCTCTCTCCTCTGTTTTTGTCCCAAGTATTTTACCCCTGAGCCAATTCTTTAAGCTGGCTCCAGAAATTCATTATAATCTATGGGGGTGAATTGGGATGAGAAAACAATATTCTAAAAGGGTATCTAGTAAAGGTGAGTTAGAGGTGATTTAAATGTCTAAATTATAAAAGACCCTTTACAAAGAAGGAGAAAACATATGGGCTGTTCATCCTTTCCATTAATTTCTGGCACATCAGAATGATACAAGGCCCAGTGAGGATTATACTACTTAAAGAATGATTTTTTTCATCCCAAAAGGATTAGCCAGTGCTTCATGAAGTGTTAGTTTATTTCACACCTGCCAATAAAGCGAGATATGGATTACAGCCCTCTGTGGCAAGTCTGATCACTGGTCCCTTGATGGAGGCCAAGCCAGTGTATGCATCCATTTCACTCACAAAGGAGTCCCTCAGGGAAATGTTGAATACAGCATTTGCTGTATTTAGCTTCCTTCATGCAGACCCATCCTACAGTATTTTGCACACCACAATTGCAGAGATAAATAGCAGCACAAGGGATCAAGGTACTCAATTAGAGATGAGGAAAATATTAATACCAGTTACATCTCTGTCTCCTGGAATCTGAACAATTAGCCAGATGGAATCTGAAATCATTTCAGTAGGAAAAAATAAAGGATACCTTCAGATTATGATCATATTTAATTTGCAGTGTTTCTTCAAAGTCAGTATAATTGCAATACAATTATATATGCAGAGAAACATCATATATGGACAATCAATGATACTCCATATGTCTGGGGAAAAAAAGTAGTTGATGGGAAAGTTTGTGGGTGAGTTGAGGCAATGCTGATGACTTGAGTCAAAGCTAGTGGTTAAAGTATAAATGAGAAATATAAGAAAATACAGAACTAAGTGAATGTGAAATCCCAGTTTGCAGCAAGTCAAATACTTTTTACCAGAAAAACAGAACATAGGAAAAGCCATAAACATCAGTTATGGGTGACACATGAGAAGAATGTACGCAAGAACATATGTCTCATGGTAAATAATTCAGGGACAAAGTACTATTTGACAGTGTGCAGCTGATAGTCTTTTTGATTCTTAGTTGTGGTTTGGGTGTCCTGCTGTACTTAGAAAGACCAGCAAGCTGACCAGTGTTTATGTGATATGGCCTTCTGTCCCTCTCCTGTGTTTGAATGACTTGAAAGCCCAATATCTGATTTCAGTATTTACTGGAACACTCATTTCCAGTACTGCTGGCAACTGCCTGCTGAAGTGAGTAGTATTTCTTATTGCAGTCAGGAGAAGTCCATGGTGTTTTGAAGAAGGGTAACATTGTGCCCATTTTTAAAAAGGGTAGAAAAGATGACCTGGGAATTACTGACCTGTTAGCCTCACCTCTGTGCCTGGGAAGATCATGGAGCAGATCCTCCTAGAAGCTGTGCAAAAGCATATGCAGGACGGGGAGGTGAGTAGAGGCTTCATCAAGGGCAGCTCCTGACTGACCAACCTAGTGGCTTTCTTTGATAGGGTAACCCCATCAGTGGATATGGGAACACAAATAGATGTAATCTATCCAGAGTTCTGTAAAGCCCTTGACACTGCACCTTACAACATCCTTCTCTCTAAATTGAGAGAGATGTGGATTTGGTGGGTAGAATATTCAGTGGATAAGGAATTGGTTGGATGGTTGCATTCAGAGACTAGAGGTCAACAGCACAATGTCCAAATGGAGATCTGTGAAAAAGGGAGTTTCTCAAGGGTGCATAGTGGGACCAATGCTGTTGAATATCTTCATCAGTTTAATAGAGAGCAAGATCAAATGTGCCCTCACAAGTTTGCAGAAGACACCAAGCTGAGTGGTGCAGTGTCAAAAAAGAAGGATGCGACGTCATCCACAGAGACCTGGACACGCTGGAGAAGTGGGCCTGTGAGAACCTCATGAGGTTCAACAAGGCAAAGAGCAAGGTCCTACCTCTAGGTCGGGGCAATCCACAGTTTCAATACAGGATGGGGGACAACGTGATTGAAAGCTGCCCTGCAGAGAAGGACTTGGAGGTGCTCATTGATGAGAAGCTCGACAGGAGCCTGCAATGCACGCTCGCAGCCCGGAAAGCTTCGTGTGTATCAAAACAAGCGTGGCCAGCAGGTTGAAGGAGGCAATTCTGTCCCTTTACTCCACTCTTGTGAGACCCCACCTGGAGTATTATGTCCAGATCTGGAATCCTCAATGTAAGAACGGTATGGAGCTGTTGGAAGGAGTCCAGAGGAGGGCTACAAGGATGATCAGAGGGCTGGAGCACCTTCCATATGAGGACAGGCTGAGAGAGTTGGGGTTGTTAAGCCTGGAGAAAAGAAGGCTCCAAGGAGACCTTACAACATCCTTCCAGTACCTGAAGGGTGTACAAGGAAGCTAGGGAGGGACTTTCTACAAGGGCAGGTAGTGAAAGGACAAGGGGGAGGTGCCTGTAAATTGGAGGGGGGAAGATTTAGACTAGACATTAGGAAGAAATCCTTCACCGTGAGAGTGGTGAGGCACTGGCATAGGTTGCCCAGGGAAGTCGTGTCTGCCCCATCCCTGAAAGTGTTGAAGGCCAGGTTGGATGGGGCTTTGGGCAGCCTGATCCAGTGGGAGGTGTCCCTGCCCGTGGCAGGGGGGTTGGAACTAGATGATCTTTAAGGTCCCTTCCAACCCAGACCATTCTGTGATTTTCTATGATTTACCCAGACCAGACAGTGAGGAGAAATTTCTGGGAAAATATAAGTCCCAATTTTTGTCTTTTTCTTTCAGCCTTTGGTGGGCAGTTTTTCTTAAATGTTGCCAATATAAGTATTTTTAACCTTGACCAAATATCTTCCATTCAGCAGCTGCTTTCACTATTTCATCTTAACACAGATGGTTTGAACTCATGTTTTTTTCTCTTTTGTCAATAGGCTTACATTGACTGGTCTTCTGTTTCTATTTGGTCACTAATTTTTCTAAGATCATTGATTTCTAAGTAAGACGAAAGTTTTCATTTAGTAATCTTACCTGAAAATTGCTAGGGAGTTTAAGAAATGAATGCTTTTAGTCCCTAATGACATATTGTATTTTCCCTCTCCTATAATTTCAGAAAAAACTTCTTGGAGTATGTATCTGACAATAATGTTGTTTTCAGAAGCAGAGCCTATCGTTCTTTTCTCTCCTGCATGACCTGATTTAGTGGGTGTTCACATGGCTGCTGGAGGGGTACTTCAATTTAGGAGAAAGCAGTATGCGGTCACCTCCCACACAGCAAAGCTTCTGTGCAGAACATGAGAGACCCAGGTTCAGTTTCAAGTGATTTCCGGTGGCTTCCTCAGAGTGCGCTGTAATCTGATGCTCATATTAGTTTCAGGTACGCTGATGAGGATATGCTGTTGTTACCACCCACTGGATATACACAACCTTTCAAGGATTATTTAAGTAGCTGCTGCATAAGAGGAGTGGCTGGAGCATTTTAATATGAGAAAAGAAAATTGAGTTTGTATTCTATGAATAAAAGTATTAATTAAATACAACTGTGTTGCAGCACTCATTTCAGTGTGTGCTTAAAGTTAAAGTCTTCTCTCTCATAAAATTAGGTTGAGTATCAATTTATGGGCTTTCTATAGTGAAATGAAAACTGAACCACTAAAAACAGTAAAGCATGGCCCCTATTTTAGGCACGTTTTTTTCCTTGAGACCACAAATGAGACACCTAACTCCCCAGAGAAATAAGAGGGTCTGAGTTCTGTCCTTGTGCTTGGTACTGTACTGGTGCTGATGAACTACTTGGATCTCTGGTATTTGCGCATCCTATTCTTAGGATTGCCTACATAGTAAACCTCAGGAAAATTAACTTGCATTAACTTCTTAAAACCCCAAATTTCTAAAGTGCTATTAGTTAAGTTTTTGCAGACCTACTTAAAATTAGAGTAAGTGGCAAATTCTTTTACATAAATTTATTTCAGAGGTAAATTTAAATTGAACTGATATAGGGCTACTTTAACTTGAAAGCAATGTCAAACCCAGAACAAAGTAAATTTTAAGTAATATTGAAATCACACCTTCAGGTAATTGTCTTGTAGGTAAGGTCTCAGATGCCCAACTCTTCTTTGGCTTTATACACCGGGCAAAGGTACTTAAATTGTGCAATGATGCAGCATCTAAATACTCTTGCAGAATACCTTCTGTTTTGTGCTGCCACTTTGGAACATGACAAGGAAGACATTATGCAGGGGTTGCCAGCCTTGCTTCTGCTATCTAAAAAAAAAACCAAGACCAAACCAGCCACCTCAACCCACCTTCGTAAAGCTAGCACTAAAATACTTCCAACTGGGCTGTAAAGAGCCATTATAGTTCCTGATAGCGGGTTGAGATAATAGTGAGTTAACAACTTAACTGCTGCTGTTTGCTGAAAACAATTTTCTGCAATATTGGATTCAGAGGGCAGCAGCATGTCTGGATAAACAAACAAGAAAGAAATGTGACAGCAGTGGAGTGAGTTGGAGGGTGGTGTGGGGGAACAGATGCACAGCCTACGTGGTGCTTGAGCACAGCAATGTGCATGTTTCCAGAAAAGTTTCTCATTAGGTGTCCCTAAAGCTGAAGCAGCAGTGCTTCAGACTGTCAGAAAAAAACCTGCATAAGACAAGATCTTAAAGAAATGTATCTTCTTTAGAGAGGCACATCTTTAGTTTTCACTTTCAATTACCTGGATGGCTCATGAATGCATGCAAAAAGAATTGCTCATTCATATTAATGACATGCATATATATATTTACTTATTCCCCCCCATCCTGGCACAGTTTCAGGCAACAGGTAACACCTTCGTTTAGCTGCAAAGCCAAATTTGAGCAAATATCAGTGCTGAATGATGCACCAGGCTAGTGGCTACCAGGTTTTCCTTTCTGCAAAGACGATATCTTTATAAATGTCTTTATAAAAATGTATTTAGTCCAGAATTATGGAACACTTCTTTTCTGCTTCACTTGGTCTAAGGTATTCTCAAGCAATTCTGAATTCTAATGGTGCAATCAAAGTTTTAGAGAAAAATAAATATAACTTCAGATCACACTTTTCCCTCTCAACCCTCCCCTTTCACAACCTCTCCTAATCTTCACACACACCATTTTTTTCACCAACAAGTTGTATTTCCACATTTTGTTGCTGGCTCTTAGAGGTTTAGTTAGGTTCTCAGCAACGCTATTTATACACTGACATCTTTCAAAGAGCTGCATGCTCTACATACCTAATGGAAAAGGTGGCTCAACAACAGGAAAGAACTTAAGGTTATTCATGGGATACTGAAAGAGGAAAAAAAGGTGGATCACATTAATTCTGGCAAATGTTATTATTTTAAACTCTTTTAAATGCAAGTCAAATTTACTGAGTGTATCATCCCAGAGAACAACTATCACTTATGTTCTTGCTGAGCAAACAATGGATGGTTAGGAAGTCAGTCAGATGTTGGTGTTCACAGTTTGCAGGAACATGCCATTAGCACAGCTGCCTCTGAAAAAAACTATGAATATGGCAGAGGAGGGGCAATTCTACCTTTACATTTATTTAATTGGAATGATAATTAATTACATACATTCCTGTCTGAACAGAGGGTTTTTTGGTCACAGTCTCTTCATCTGGATCTGCCACAAACCAGTCAATGCTATTCTGAAATCTGTGCTTCCAATACCACATCCCCTAAAATTATAGGAGTCTTCCCATTTTTCTACCTATGTATTTTTGTGATAATTTGAGATGTAATTACAATACTCATATCAATAAATTATCATGTTATGGTGTTCCTCCGATACTCATTCCAATTTCTAGCCAAGCAATCCAGAGAATGTATTTTGTTTCACTCCACATGTTTTCATACATGAAAGCAACGTTTATACATATGTATTTTGTCATTTTAACATGCCCCAATGATGTGAAAAGAGGCAGGAATATTGTTATAGCACTGAAGAGCTGGATTGTATTTCAGCTCTGATATGACTCATTTGGTGTCTCATTTTTCCTTTTGTGTTAATGAAATTGAAAAGAATTTTTTTACTTATAGGCAGCAAACCCAGTGATTCCTTTCTTTCTTCCTTCCTCCCTCCCACACTGATTTCCTTTCTTTCTTTCCTTCTTCATTATTTCTTTCCTTCCTTTCCTTCTTCATTCTTTCCTCCCTTCCTTATTTCCCTTAACAATTCCATTTATTTTTTTAAATAATACTCAACAACATCATTCCACTGAGATTCTGAAAATCAGCCAGGGTAATGAAATGTAATGTATAAGCAACTTTTGTCTTTAAAGAATAAAAATAATTTTCATGTGTTAGCCTGTGCAGTATTGTCCAAGCTCTTATCCACTACTTACATTCAACCAGAATGGCTGCTAATTTGGTTGCCATAACAACCACATCTCTATTTTCATATTTTCTTCCTCAAGCCCAATTTGTTTATAGACTTCTAAATTGTTACATGTTCCCACATTAACCTTAAACAGATATGAAAATCTCAGGCCAGAATTAAAAAGGAAGATAGTAGCTGACAACTTATATTGGAAAAAATTTTGAATTTTTAGTCTACTATTTAATGAGTAGTAAAAATATTTTTATGTAATTTTAATGAGCAACTCATACTGTAATTATTGTACAGGGCAATGTATCAGTTGAAATGGTCACTAATAACTCAAAGTAAGAAAAAACTTGGCTCAAGTTGCTCTTGTACTCATATGCAATCTATTATGTAAGGGTTGCCCACAACAGTTTGGAAGTGTGGTTCATCAAATCCAATATCCTGTCTCCATCATGGGTTAATATTGGATGCTTCGAGGCACAACTGAACAAAACCTGGAATTTCTTTAGGAAAAAAAAACCAATACAAATTACTTTCAGAAAATTGCATCTGAAAAATATGTGCTGTAAAATTAATTGCTGGACAGAAATTGCAGAAACATTTGGTTTGAAAAATGATATTTATTTTTCATCAAATCAAAATATTTACTTCATTTAATGTAATGAACACAAATCCTTCATTTCTCTCCACCACTCAATACTAAATTTCATTCCTATATGACAGCAAATTGCTTAGTGAAGGAGCAGTTCAAAGTTGATGCTTCATTTCCACCTCTCTAAAACCAAGCAAACTAACAAGCAGACAAACTCTCTTCTGCCCCTTGCAGAATTCCCACTGCAGTATTCCCAGCTGGGAGGTGTGAACCGCACATTCTTCTCATTCTTTTCTAAACTAAAGAATTCTAATACTTTCCTCCCTCTTCATGTTGAAACATTTCCATATCTGAAGCTATTAATGTTTTTTCATGTACTTCATTAATCCAGGTAGAATAATACAATTCCATACATTGTTGAAGCAATGGCATACCGTATGTATGAATGCAATGGTGCTGTGATATCTGCAGTTATGGTTTCCCTCCCTTTCTGTAGAAGTTAACATCCTTCCTGCCTTTTTGATTGCCGCTGTACATGGCAGATGTTTTCATTCAACATCTTGCAATGCCATCTTCTACTACAGTGACCGTATTTATTCAGGATACATCCCTCCATGAGAGTTTTGATTGCCCCACTATCACCTTTGCAGTTGTCAACACCAAATATCATCTATATCAGTGATTAGCAATTAGTTACCTCTGTACATCTGTGAGAAATATAATATAACCATGTAGAAAAAATATATTTGGAGTGTTGCTTTGCCAAGCTATTTGTGCCAAACATTCACCATGAGTTATTTCTAAACATTTCTAGCCTCCAAAACACTACCTCTTCCTTGCTCCATTGAAACAGCTTCAGAGCACTCGGTAAATATTTTGTGACTATTCAGTTGTGTTTATGAAATGAGACAAAATAATATTACAAGAGGAAGATAGAAAGTTCCCCAAACTGGAAACATTCCAACTTAAAACATAAGAACTTCTAAATCATGACTGCTTAGATTTGAGAAACTGCTTGAAGGCCGCTGATATCTAGTGTAATTGAAATGCTGGTGTGAATCTCTGGAATCGTGGTGAAACTAACTACCTTAAGTTTGAGCTAAAATTAAATTTGTGAAGAGAAAAATTATAACAAGAAAACTATAAAACTAGAAAAGATCAGGGGCCATAAAAGGTTTTCCTTAAAATTGGCATCTAGGAAGCAAAAAATATCATTCACACAGATGTGTTATTTCCCTGATGTCCTTTAACCATCACCTTGTTTCCTTCATACAATTTTAAAGAAGCACTAATTACATATTTCTCTCTGTCTATAATGTCAAGCTCGTGTGTTTTATTTTTCTACCTCTTCTTTTTTCAATTGATTTCTCTTCTACCATGTCAAGTTGCCCTAAATGGAACACAAAAGGCTATATTAAAAATAAATATTTCATTGGGTACTCAGAACATTACGTAGCTGAGTGTGGTGGAACATACTCTTACATTTTGAAAAACTTAATTAAAAACCTGGAGTTGTAGAATTAATCTGATCTGATCCTACTTATTAACATAAACCAATAGTTTGTTCTTCCATATGTATAGCAACATCTTCAACTCTGAAACTACTCGGGGCTGTACATTTCCATGTTAATATCTGTGGTGCGAATGTGTGTGGAGAATTCGTTCCTGGATGAGATTCTGGTTCCTTCCAGGTTGATAAAATCAGCTTTCCTTACACTTCTTTAAATCATGCATTAGTATTTCAAATTGGACCCTGTTTTGAAGTTATTTTATCCATGGCATTGCTCTCTGCAACCACCACAGAGTTTCCCACCAGAAATCATTTGGCCTACTCTAGCATTTTGCTGCCACAGATAGGTTTTCCGCCTGTGGAGATAGCCGTGGAAGAAAAGAGTTGAGAATTATTTGTATTAGGTGGCTTACCTATTTAGCTGTCAATAAGCAAATGAAGGAGTGGCAGGACTCAAATAGGAAACCTTAGAATGGCTAAACCAGGAAAGATTAAGACCAACATAGTTTTGGGAGCAGGAGTTAAAAAGAAAAAAGGCTTGAAGAGGCATGCTGCTCTAGGGTCTGACATAACCACCTCCTAAAATCAAACTTGGCTACAAGCAGTGATCTTTTCCTAACAGAATTGAAACACTACAATCTAGAGTTGTGCCTCTGTGAAATTAAACACTGTCAAACAACTGATAAAAATGAAAAGAGCTACATATCTCTCAATGACAATTAGTGTTTTCTACCCAAGCAACCAAATTTTAGACTTTCCTTTATTGAACAGTGACAAGATCACAGAGAATCTAGGAGTAACAAATGCCTTTGGGTAAAATGTACACTGTCCCAGTTTGTATTAATAGAAAGATTGATAAAAAAATGTATCTGTTAATGTGTTTCCATTACAGAAGTGGAAGTTTTGAAAACCTAAGGGAACCAATTACTTAAGTCATACAGAGAACGTACAGACTTGATAACTGATGGGGCTTGAAAGTTGCTGAAAACTTCCTAAGCAAGTTACATAGAGAAACAGCCAAATTCTAAAGGGACTAATTATAGCTCTGGCAGCATGCAAGAATAACGGAGTTTGCAATGAGTGGAGAATACAGCCACTCATTTTGAAACTACAGCATGCAGGTGTTATATTAAAAATACAAGCTAACTACTGGAGACCTGCACAGATCAAAATAAGCAAGCATACTTAACCTGTACTCAAGAAATTTGAAAGCATTAACTGAACAGATTAGATTTAAAAGGCAATAAAATCGTAGTGAATTTTCTTCTTAAAGGAAACAGCAATTAATAATGGGACACTATGAACACGGGTTTATTAAAGTACAATTTACATTATGCATTTAGTCAGCTAACTTATCCAAAGCAGGACTAACATGGTTTAATTTTTGTGTGACTCCTGCTGGCACAGAGTAGGTGCTTACTGTAGGTAACAGCCGAGACCTTCAGCACAGTGGAGGTTCAGATCATCCTCCAGAGCACATCTTTCAGCTACACCAACAAAAATTAACTGAATCAGCAGGAAATGAAGGGTTATGGGTACTGTGATTCACATCAGTAATTTATATAAGTTTGTGGCAGGGTTGGAAAGGGTCATAATTTGAAAACAGTTTTAGAATACATCATGAGAGAAGAAAGTCTCTAGCATTTAATCTAAAAATTTAATCTAAAAGAAAATTTATTTTTGAGCATGGCTAGTTAAGTAGAAAAAGTACAAAGAAGGGGATGATGTTCAGAAAGGAGACTATTTGAAGCAAGAATTATTTCTTTTACATCTAATCTGTTCAGTTAATTCTTTCAAGCAGATTAAATTAACTGGTTTGCTTAGCCCACAAAATAAATGATAACAGATGATGCTTGCTTTTCGCAAGTACAACAAAGACTGGAAGGAAGGGGGGAAATTAGCAAAAACATCCAAACCCCTCTAGTTGTTCAAGAACAAACACAGTGAGCTAGGTACAAATAAATACACAGTGGAAATGACCTTTGTAAGCCGTAAGAAAAATGTGACTCCTGAAGGCTTCCACTAGGACTTGCCTTGTGCAGCACACATTTGACTTGCTCATCTGCAACAGGAGGCAAATGAGACTTTGTCACCTAAGAGCTCCCATACTTTCTTTGCATTAAAAGGGAGGAATTTATTTTTACAGCGCCTGAATTCTTTCAGGAAATCCCAGCACTGAGAGCAAGAAATTGTCACCTTTTCTGGATTCCCTAGCTGTCTCAGCATGCTGTTCACACATCACCTAGAGTGCACACATTTTACTCGACTTACAAGACACAGGCAGACACACTGTCTTTGCTGAGAGGCATTACTCTAGAGACAGAAAATACACATATTAACAGTGAAAACAAATTATGCCATTTATCTCTATTGTAGCCATAAAGCATTCTCAGTACCTGAACCGATTTTAGTTTGGGATCTTTCCTCTGAATCTTTTCTTCATTATCGCTTTCCTGCAACCTTTGCTGGCCCTTTGAGCAAAATCACCATGCTTCACTAACCTTCCTTTTGGCTCTGCTGGAAGTTGTAGCAAGAGACAGTATTAACCTCTTTCATTCCCAGCTTAGGCTCTTCAAACATGAGTTACCAGCATTTTAAAGGCAAACCTAGAAAAACAAATGCGGAACCCAAAGGCTATCGTTACAAACAGCATTCTTCTGCTCGTGGCATTTGATGACAAAACAGTATTTGTACAGATTTGAACTACCATCAACAGAACCTGACTTTCTCAGAAGCAAGCACTCAGTTCACAGACAGATGTTACAAACCACATTAAATGCACTATGCTACAGCAGAAGGGCTTGTTTTAAGGGAAAAAAGTAAATAGAAAACCTCACTGTAGGAAAGGAACTCTGAACACTTATCCCTTTACAGCATTATAGGCAATGGTGAAGTAACCATTGCTGGTTTATGCTGGTGGTTTTCATGCCCCGTCTTTAGCCACGTGGTCACAAAAAAAGTGGATGCGTAAATTGCTTTTCTACTCATGCTGTGTACAAGGCCACCAATTTAAACATCTGACTGTCATGTTCAAGTTGGTAGAAGTATCCTGACAGCACTTTTCACAGCTCCTAAGATTACCTTTGATTACATAGGCCCCAGTGTTAGGGACAACCCTGTGCCAAGACCATAGCGACAAACAGAAAACTATCAGTTCTTTCCCCAGAGGTACAAATTTGCATCAGTATCACAGTTTCCATAACCCACAGAACATTATCAATATTTCCTCTAGTCAGAATTGTAGATACTGCTACTGTACTTATTGTCCATGCTACCACATCATGAGCCTGAAGCCTAATAAAACCTGCAGTGCAGGGCAAGGCACAAATTCCCACTCAGAGTGACAGTGATGCAGCACATGAACAGCAGCTCTTTAGAACAGCCACGTGTGGAAACAAAACCAAACAAAATGTTCTCATCAACCCAAAAAAAAAAAGATTAAAATTCTGCAGCATGGATTACAGTGACTATACTCGTTCTGAAGTTCATTGGTTATTATTGATCTCAGGTCATTTTTCTGTGAGCAGTCTGAAGAGCAAGACTGCATAGGTTAGTAAAGCTACTTGAAACACCTACCTAACTAGTAATGTTAAACCCAGCTTCTCTTTGGAAATTTTCTTTTCCCAACCCTTTAATTCTATACCTGAAGACAACTACTGTATAATGCTAATACATTACAGTTTGAAGGGGTTTGCAAAAGTGGCCGTCTAAAGGACTTCAAGAGTTTCACAAAAATACACAGTACACAACCTTCAGATTTAAGTATTTTATTCAGACACATCCAGCATGATACACAATTGCAGCTACCATTCTTCTCACTGAAAGATGCTGTGTAGGTGACTTTGAACTCTGCAAGAAGGAAAAAAAAATAAGAATTTTAAGAACCATTACTTCTGAATCTAGAAAACCTGTAAGATACGCTTTAACTGGAATTTTAATGGGCTTTGATTCATCCAACATATTTTTGTAGCAGAGGCCTTAACTTACATGAAATCACACAGCTCTAAACAATCAAGTTCAATTTGAGTTTCCCATTCCCTGCTCCCCTCCTTAGTTTACGGAGTCAGAAACATCAGACCGGTGAAGGAATTTCACTGATGACTGCAATTTGTTCCAATTATGAGACTCCAGTGAGGACCGTTACTTCCTTCCAAGAACTACTTGGTCTACTCCCACTCCTGAAAAAACAGTCCTCATTTCTCAGATTACAGAACTCACAATACCAGGTATTTCCAAAAATGAATCAGATTAAGATAAAATTAAGTAGCCTTTCAACTGGAAGTGACATACTTGCAAACTCTTAAATACACTTGAGGTTTGCTTTTCTGATCACCAGCAAGCATCAATTAAAGTCACTCCCACTGTTAACAATCTGAAGTGGAATTTATCCTATAAATGGCCCGGAAGACTGTGTGTAGACAGAGTGATTGTTATGACACGGCTGAACTGAAGTTCAAGAATCTTACTTCCCACTGAGTTTTAACTGGCACATCAGAAAGCGTTTACAGTATCACGGTGTCTCATAGTGTTATGTTCTCATCACACATGCCAGTTATTCCTATGGTTTACATGCTTTATGTTTTCTCACAGAGGAGGGCAGACACAGTTTTGGTTGCAGGTATTATCCAAACCAAATCAGAAGCACTCTTCTATCAGTTAGTCCAGCTGCAGCCTACCAAGAAACTGCATTTAGAGAGGTGTGGCCTTTGGGGAATCAAAGGTCAAAAGTCAGTGACAGCACACCAGCTCTGTGAAGCAAACTGCAACCTATTAATTACTTGTGTTAGATGAAACTGCAGGCCAAACTCTTAAACGTCTGGTCTGTGAAAAAGTGAAAATTGCCAATGAATTTACATGAAAGGAGATTCTTTAAAGTCCAGTTTTGGCCACAGATTCCACTATGCTATGAAATGTGACAAAATTATCAGTTACCCAGTCGGCACAACTACAATCCATCCTCTTCATTTCTTAAGAAGCTGGTGTCTGACTATAAGGAAAGGGGCAACAAATCCACTTCCAAAGAATCCACACATTAGTGCGAGTAACCGCCATTTGTTTTCCACAGAAAATGGAAGGTTCTAGAAAGCAAAAAATGAATCAATTTTTCAATCAATACAATGATTACTCCCTTGTTGGCTTGAAAATGCTCATAGGCTCAGAACACTAACAGGCAGAGTAAAACGGACAGAATATATACTCATTCTCAAAACAGTTTCCCTTTCTTTCAAGGACAGAAACCTAATAATTAAAAATAAAGCTTAGATGTGAGCTCTGGAGGTCACTTTGTTCACACTTCCCCTTTGTCCCTCACTTCCAAGCAGGGTTAGTCCACTGAAGGCCTCATCCAGCCAGGTATAAATATCCCTGAAAATCCAG
The DNA here is from genome assembly GCF_032191515.1 of Phaenicophaeus curvirostris. NCBI lineage: Eukaryota > Metazoa > Chordata > Aves > Cuculiformes > Cuculidae > Phaenicophaeus > Phaenicophaeus curvirostris. Next base: position 14,637,878 of record NC_091431.1, on the reverse strand, counting down.
ACCCCACAGCCTCTCTAGCCAATCTGTTCTGATACTTAATTGCCTTCACTGTAAAGATCTGCCTTACATTCAATAGCTACCTAAAATTAATTTTTAGAGCTTGGTACATCAGAAAGCGTTTACAGTATCACCGTTCTCCTCATACTGCTATGCTCATCACCTGTACCATGGGAGCAGAAGGCCGCAGGGGGGAACCCCGAAGGCATTTCCTCTGTCCCTCCCTCATGCAGGCACTGCAGCTGCCTGACTGCTGTGTTAGGCCTGTGCTAGGCCGCCAGCGTGATGCCCTTATGGGAGTGATACTGAAAATGCTGGCAAATAAATTTTCCAAAACTTGTTCTGAAGTTTCAGAAAACCAGCATCCTGTATCAGATCTGGGCAATGTGAGGGAGTGATCTCCATCAATTCTATGCAGCAAGACAAGAGCTGCGGGCAGAAAATATTTCTCACTTATGTGCAGATATATGATATTTCCCTGAAACCTTATGCATACTCTATTACTTTCTGGGAACTAATTTTAATGCTATCAGGAAATTCACAACAGTCAAAACGCTTGCTAATTTGGAGCTATGGAGCCAGCGTTCTGTCTGACCTTGTCTTTGATAAGGGGAAACAATACAAACAGAAATGATTACAGAAGACGCATCTGCTCAGCATAGATCGTACTTAGGACAAGCCATTATCATGCCCAAAGAATGTCTGAAAAAACACGGTTTGAAAAAATTACTTTGCTATCAGTGCGACATTCTGTACAATTTCCAAAAAACCTACAACTATTCAGATGAAACTGAATCCTACTTTAGCTCCTGTAAAAAAAAATTCCACTTTTTCAATAGCAACTTTTTATTGTATGAGGAAGAATGCGTTTCTTCCACTCCCGGTGCACCGTACAGAGCCATCGACCTCCCTCCCCCCATTCGGCCTGAACCCCTTCCCGCGACCTTCAAGCCCTAGACCGCTCCCCACCCGGCCCTTGCCTTGCCAGGGCCTTCCTCGTAGTGGCTCCTGCGGATGGCGGAGGTAGCAAACCTGCGGACACCGGCAGCCAGCATGGTACCGACAGCTAAGAGCGGAGACCCTCTCCCCTGCTCGACCTTCCCGCAGGCCACGCCGCCGCCTTCTGGGAGCGGGAGGCGGAAACAGAAGGCGGGACAGGAAGGAGAGCGAGGGGGTGGACGGGGACGTGCCCCGGGGCATGCTGGGAGTTGTAGTGCCTGTCGATCACGTGACAACGAGCTGCCGCTCGCCATTGGGCGCGCTCTTGCTCCTCAGAGGCGGGAGAGGTCCTGTGGGCTCCGCCCCCGCCGCCATTTTGTGGGTGCGCTGCGTTCGTGCGTCCGCAGGGCGGAAATGGCAACGGGCGGTGGGGAGGGGGGATTGAAAGGGTTTACGGTAGGTGTCGTGAAAAGGGGGTAACTGCTTCTGTGTTTCCTCAGGCTGATTTTAGGAATAACACAACTCAGCCGTCAAAGCAGAGATGCCGAACCGTCCCTCAGAGGAGGGCTACAAAGATGGGCTGGAGCACCTCCCAAATGAGGACAGGCTGAGAGAGTTGGGGTGGTTCAGCCTGGAGAAGAGAAGGCTCCGAGGAGACCTCATGGCCACCTTCCAGTACCTGAAAGGGGACTACAAGAAAGCTGGGGAGGGGCTTTTTACAAAGGCTTGTAGTGATAGGATGAAGGGCAGTGGGTATAAACTGGAGAGAGGCAGATTTAGACTAGACATAAGGAGGAATTTCTTTGCGATGAGAGTAGTGAGGCTCTGACACGGGTTGCCCAGGAAATATGTGGGTGCCCCATCCGTGGAGGTGTTCAAGGTCAGACGATCTCCAGACATGAATGAATAACCTGAAAGACGAAGCACTCTCTTAGAGTTGCAAGAATTATTGATATGCTTAATTGTCTTATAAGGTGTATTGTCTTAGGTCTAGAGATAATCTGAAGGGGGTGATTCTGGTGATTCGATGGTTCTATGGGGCTCCAGGTGTGGTTGGGTGACCTAAAAAAACAAACATTCTACAGGGCTTGCACGGTTCTTTGTCTCAAACTGGTATACATACCCACTGCTTTTGTAAGATGGGATGACTTTCTTCGAAGGGCATCCAATTTAGCACTGAATTGTAAAATGAAATATTATTGTCTTTGCTTCTAAGACTTTGCTCTTTACAATATTTTACCAGTGAGTAAGTGTTTCTCACACAGGGAAAGAATTTTAAAATGGCTTTCATCATATTTAAATAGTATTTAAGGGAGCGTGATTTTTCAGTTTTGTTTGGGTTTACTTTTTTTTTGTCCTAAACTTTTTTATTACCAACATAATGCATTAATTGAGGGAGGTTGAAAGTAATGCAAATTCGAGCAGTAAAACATAAGTATGTTAGTTTTTACTAAGAAAATCTATTATAGAAAATGGAGTAATTAGAAACAGGAAGGAGTTACTATTACAGATTGTTTTGAGAAACAAAGTCTAGTCAAGTAGAAGACAGAAAAGCAACATGAAACAACAAGGTTTTTTTAAAAAATTTGAAGTGTACCAAAGTATTCACATAAAGTGGAATGAAGTGCAAAGATCAGTCTAATTTTCATAATCCTTTTGTAAAATGAAAACCACTGTAATATAAATGAGTTTGCACTACCTGTAGTTACAGAAAGAGTTATGGAAGTAAACAGTGAATTTGGGCAACTGTGTTTTCCTACACCTGAATTTTAATGTGAATAGATTAAATTGCCAGGACAATGAAACAACAACTTTTTATACTGCTGTGTTCACCACTCTTGAAGCTAGAGGGCAATCTGAATTAGTTCAGATCAGTTTTCTGGGATGTTTTCCAGGTTCCTTGGTATTATGTAACTCTCCAGTTATTCCAGCTTCACAACATAATTTGGCTTCATAATTCTAATTGAATGCCTTGGTAAAAAGAGGAATTCTTACCAACTTTTTTTCATCCCGGATGCTTTTTTTCTTTAGTGTTTATTGACTATACGGGGACAAGCCAATTGGAATTTCGAGTCAGATAATCCTACTTCACATGTACATTGTTGTCTTCATCAGATCTTCAAGACAATTGTAATACTGGCCTTCTCATCGTGGCCAGCAAAATCTACACCTCACCCTAGACATAATTCTTCGTATACCTGCTTTTTCTAGCAGTTGTAGTCTCTGTTAAATTGTCCTGTACAGGTTATAGTTTCACAAAACCTGTAATTCTATTTGGAAACTGTCAGGATAAGTTAGTACCATGTTTGCCATGCAAGGAAATTTTTATTCGTGGCTTAGCCGAATTGGCAGTGTTTGAGTTATGTATCATAGCTTTCCCCTAGAGGTTTTGTCTGGGTGTCATTTGGTCCTGGTTATTAGTGCTTATTTCGTCCATAGGTAGACCATAGCCTGTTTGTACAGATCCTGTCCTGTCCCCCTCACAAATAAAGGCTGTGACATGCCACCTAACTAGGTTTCTTCCACAGTGAATATCATAGAGGCACAGAATGGTATGGACTGCAAGGGATCAGTTCCAGCCTCCCAGCCATGACCTGGGACACCTCCCACCAGACCAGGCTGCTCAAGGTCTTATCAAACCTGGCCTTAAACACGTCCAGGGAGGGGACATCCACAGCTTCTGTGGACGACGTGTCAGTACCTCACCACACTCATCATGAAGAATTTCTTCCTAATGTCTAATCTAAATCTTCCCGCTTAATTGTGTTCACAATGGTCTTGTCCCTTCTGGTTGCTGCTTTTTTATTTCACCATTAATAAGGAATACAAGATTGTAGCATGTCTTTTGTCCATGTTTGTATATTTAGTTGTGATTCCTTTAGCTAGTTGTTTTTTAGATTTTTTTTTCCTCCATTTAATTATATTTTTAATTTTATGTGTGAGATTTTGCAATTCTTTTTCTTTCTTCATTTACTAAGTCTTAAGTGTATCAGGAGGTTTCCTGTTTCTACTAACTTCACTTACTGTTTAGACAGAGCCTTTCCTAACTGGAACTAGTAGCACAATGGTGCTCTGCTTCCTGTATGATAGTCTATTATTTTTTTTTAAATCTTCTCTTGTTTTACTGTAGCTCTTCTCTTCCAGTAGTGGATTTTATGGTGTTTGTTGCTGCTGAAGACATACTGAGCATGGGTATAATGATCCATGTTATACAGTGACACCCCAGTGGTAAGATTTTGGACTGAGCAAAGATCTTTCATATTACTCAGGACCAAGTAAGTAGTCCATGTTCTGTGATGGCCTAGCAAGCTGATTCACAAAGAAATCAGTGATAGCATTTAAAAAAATCTTCTCCCCTTAACATCACAAGGTAATTTTTGCTCAGTCTACTCCAGGATAATTTTAGTCATCCAGTAGAATTGCAGTTCTTGTCCTAATGCTGTTGTAAATTTTTTTTGGCATAGCACAGCTGGTGTTGGCCTTCTGGTGGGGAGAGTGTTGTCACAGTGCTACGTTGCTGCTGCTGGGCTTGGAGCTGCCACTGACACAGATTTTGTATTATGCAGTGGGACTGGTTATTACAAAGGCAGATACAAAGCAGCATTTAGTAGAGAATATTACCCCACCAGTGTCAAATCTTCCTGACTGTCCTTCTGTTGTACGTTGAATCCTGGTACTACCGTGTATTGCTGATTGACTTTGTTCTGGTAGATTGATGTGCCATTGTTTCTTTCTAGGGCGATGTTGGAAATCCACACAGATTAATGTTAGGATGGGCAAAAGCAGTAGATTTGATATCTTGACTTCCAGATGATCTAGACTGACTGCTATAGTGATAAAGTTGCAGGCTTTCATTAGCAATAGCATCTTACTCCTTGAACTGATGGTTTGTGGGTGTTTCCTGTGTAGACAGAGATCTTTAGGTAGATATGATAGAGACTGGTAGAGCTTCAGGAGAAGGAGTTAGCTGTTTCACAGCAGGTGAAGAAGACTGTAAACTAGGAAATGAAGGAAGCTGGTCCTGGTGTTTGAGAAACCATAGAGGAAGAGTTTATAAAAACAGGCTCAGTTGCTTTGGGTTGGAATTTTGGCAAAGAAATGAAAAATAATATCTTCCAAATTATTAGAAATGTAATGTACCATAATTATATTGAGGATAATGAAGTAGCAGAACAGATTATTATAGGAGATGGTAAGTACTACACTGGGTGACTTTGTAAAAAGACTCACGCAGAAGTTACCAAAGATCCTTACCAAAGGATATACTGGGTGAAATTCCCTGGCCTGTGTTACACAGAGGATCTGGACAGATTATTATAATGATAGCTTCTGGCTTTTAAATTTGTGAATCTTTAAATCTAGGCTTTTAGTTCGCATACAGCTTTTTATATTGAAAATTTTTTCTTCCATAAAAAACCCTGTTACTGTAATTATTTAGATTGGCCAGGTGACCTTCTTTATTTTCAAGAATATATTACATTTTGCTGCTGGTGACTCTGAGTTGGTGATGAGTTCTTTCAGGTACTGCTTTCTAACTGCTGTTCACTTTTCCCCACAAAAAAACCATTCCTCTTCTTGAACTGGAAGGCAAAAATATAAATGAGAAAGTATCCAGGTAACTAAAGAAAATAACGCTTAATATCTGTCTTTTGTGATCTTGATGAAAGAAAGAAGCTTAGAAAGCATAGTGGACATTTCAGCAAAATACACAGGATACAGGGCTATGTATTTCCAAGCTGATCATGCCAATCACTGGAATACAGTGACAGAACCAATATGCAAGTCATACTGACTTTTTCAGTCCTGTTTTATACATGAAGGAAACAGCTGTTTTTAAATACTGACACTATATGTGGTTAAGTTCAAATGTATTTGTGTCATGAAAACTTTGGAATAGCAAAAACTTCCTAAATTGTCAGTGGTGTCATAGACAGAGAACTTGAGAGACAAAACAACTATCATATACCACGCAGAATTATTGCTTTCCTGTGGAAATTATCCTGTGTGTCTATTGGCAAGATAAATTGTTTTGTTGAACTGTTAAAATCAGGAGTTAACCTTCCCCTGATTATAAGGTCAGGTATTAAGCACAAGATTAAACAGTTATTAAATGCTACTTAATGAATGGGAAAGGCTGAATAAAAGTTTTAATGGGCATTCTATGATGGTTATTAGTTACATTTTTTAGCAAAACTATGGGTTAACAGAAATCTCTCTAACAGTTAGACACTGAGAAATTACTCTCTTATTTCATAATTGTAGAAGTTTGTCTTTCATAAAAATAATTCAGCTTGCCTTATAAATTACAGGTCTTTTTCAGCAGAGTATTCTGAAATACAAGAATGTGTTACAAATCTAACATAAACAAAGAACAGCATTAAAAATTAAAAAACCTTGAAATGAAAGAGTACAGAGATAACAGAATATATGTTTTAAGGAGATAGTTTCTGTACTTCCAAGGAGTCCACATGAGTCGCTGAAAAGTGAAATAGAGTAGTGAGAGGAATCATCCTGTGGGAACAGTTACAGCACTGTTGTAGACATGGATATTAAAAGGATGCTTGTTGCATAAGATATTTAGGAAAAGTAGTATTATTTATTATTTTATTATGGATAGAGTTGTTAAAACCATCCAAGGTTCCAAATTGATGGTATTAGTTTCAAAGATAAATACAGAATAAAAATAATTTTTCTAGGATATAGTTCAAAGGACACTTTTTTTTTCCCCCAGGTGTTTTTTGAGTAGATTAATTCACAGGTCCAGCTCACTGTATAGTTGCACAAAAACTCCTGGTGGCCCCCAGAAAGGTGTGGGGCAGCTGTAGCAATAAAAATGTGGAAATGAAGGCACAGAATTAGTGCTTTTCTTGGCAGCAACATCAGTTTACATTGTCAAAAAACTTACCTGACTACAGCTTCAGTGCTGAATGCATATGTATAATCTGGGATTAGAGCATAAGAAAATTATTCCCTGAGACAAATCAAATTCTTTCTCAAGTCCCAGCTTTCTAATGTTTAGTGTATTTATAAATTTTAGTTTCCATCATCCTTGATATTCAAGATAGGAAGTTATTGTGGTCGATGTTACAATATTTTGCAGTTTTATAAGCAGATTTCAATTTATCATGTTTTACAAACAAGATCATAAAATCACTGGAGATTTCTTTTTGTACTGTAATGACTTTTATGTCCAAAGGTCTCCCTGACTGTCCTCTGTGAGCTTTCATTTTGTCTTTTTGACAACTGCTGCTTCACAAACACAAATTACCTTTTCTTTAAAACCATGTAATTAATGTTACTAACATTTTACAGATAACATATTAAAAGTTAACATATGCAGTTAAACATACTGTTTTCAACCTGAATTGAAATACAGTGGTTTTTCTATCTATTTGAAACCTGAAAGAGGACTTGTGTCCAAATTTGACCTGTTAGCATTTGGTTTTCTTTTAGGATTGTAAGGATATGTAACATAGTATCTGTTATTCATATTCTTACTTCATCATAGCTAGGAAAGGGCTATAGGAGCTTCTTTGTAGCACTCTTGCTTATTATTCTGTCCAAGTGCAAGATCCTACATCTGGATCAGGGAAATCTGCAGTTTTCATACAGAGTGGAGGACAACATGATGGAAAGCAGCCCTGTGGAGGAATTTGTGGGTTGATGGGAAGCTCAACATGAGCCAGCAGTGTGTGCTTGCAGCCCAGAAGGCCAACTGTATTCTGGGCTGTATTAGAACCATGGCCAGCAGGCCAAGAGAAGTGATTCTGCCCCTCTATTCCTCTCTTGTGAGACCTCATCTGGAATCCTATGTCCAGTTCTGGAATCCTCAACATAAGGATATGGAACTGTTGGAATGGGTCTAGAAGAGGGCCACAAAGATGATCAGAGGGCTGGAGCACCTTCCATATGAGGACAGGCTAAGAGAGTTGGGGTTGTTCAGCCTGGAGAAGAAAAGGCTCCAGCGAGATCTTATGGCAACCTTCTAGTACCTGTAGGAGATGTAGAAGAAAGCTGTGGAGGATGTTTTTACAAGGGCATGTGGTGATAAAGTGAGAGAGAATGGCTTTAAATGGAAGGGGAAAGATGTAGATTAGACATTAGGAAGAAAGTCTTCATGATGAGAGTGGTGAGGCACTGGCACAGGTTGCTTAGGGAAGCTGTGGCTGTTCCATCCTTGGAGGTGTTGGACAGCCTGGTCTGGTGGGAGGTGTCTCTGCTCATGGCAGAGCTGTTGAAACTGGGTGGGCTTTATGGTCCCTTCCATCCCAAACCTGTCTGTGATTACACAAGGCAGTCACTTGTAAGTACTGTAGTGTCGAATCTTTTTTGAAAAGCACAGGTAATATAAAAAGTTGGGAATATTTTTATAGAAGGAATGTTACCAGTGAAAGCAGGTAGAGCATGGCTGTAGCTGAATGTGCGTAGCGACAAAATTAGAAATTTGGAAATGTACCTGGATAAATTTATTTTCACCTGTGGAATTTTTCAAATATTGCTTCTTCATATAAATGATTCCTAATGGACATACAATGTCATTTATATGTACAAAACCATGTTTCACCAGCTGAAATGAGTATCTAACAATAATATTTTACACTGACGGATTTTTTTTCATTAATTTCAAAGCACTTTGCAGCATTAATTAAAACTCACAAAAGTCCATATAAAATAGGTAATGGATGGTTTATTATATGCGATATATTTTAGAGGCTTTATGAGAAAACAGCACTTGTATAGTCAGTAAGAGCTAATTTGCATTATTCATTTTGTCTTGATGTCTTTCTCTAAAATGGAGTATGTAAAGCTCCTTATTTATTATCGTAGACACCAAGACACATTTGGTTTATAATTACAGTGAGAAGCATAATAATTACTTGCATTCTGAACTCTCTCATTTTAACAGTCATTGCTTCGTTGCTAAAACTTGTGTTTGAAGGACCTTTTTGTGTGTTGGAATATCCATGAGCCCTAGAATCACCATATTTATCCTAAACTTACTTGCAGGTGCAATACTAAATTTACATAGGTAGTACAAGCTGAAATTTACCTAAATTTTTCTGCTCCATTAGTGCTTATTTTCTACAGGGTTTGTCAATGGATTTTTTTTCATCGGAGGAGCTTGAAGTCTTCTTATTGGTTTCCCCAGCATCAGGGCAGTATATGATTGAAACTATGCAATGAATAAAAAACAAACTCAAAATTCAGTCGTTCTAATATACCTGTGACATACATGATTTGCATACTTTCCAGATCCTCTTCTGCCAATCTCTTCCCTTGCAATTGTTTAGTTATGCATCTCATCTTTAATATATTTGTGTTTCTGATTATTTAATTAGGATAAATTGAGCTATTATGATCAACTTTCTCATTGTGGAAGGAGCTTTTTTGTTTAAATATATTGTGCAAGTGGGAGTTTCGTCCTCTTACTGTGTCAGTTTTTTCACAATTGTGACATTTTGTGTTGATATTTATTTTCTAGGTGTCTAAGTTCAGAGCATTGACCATCACCCTGAGGAAAGCATGCAATAAAACACACATATCTGCTTAAAGGAAAAAATAAGTGAGTTCCTTAATCTTGGAGAAAAATGATGTGATGTAGTAAGATCAGTGTTGTCAACAGGGGACTATAGAGGTTTCCTATATACAGGTTTCCTAGAGGACTATATTTATTAAAGTGGGCTAAAATTTGTGATATATTGAGCTAGCTGAAAAGCCTTTTGAGAGTCTGTAAATGCTGTTGAGCCTTGTGTTCTCGGTGATTATCTGGGGGGTTTATTGGACAAACAAACATTAGCCTTTCCAGGATATGAGAAGGAAATGCTTTTGGGCTTGGCAAGGTGATCACTTTGAACCCTACAAGGGGAATGGATCTTACCAAAGCACAAAAGCAGTAGCTGAAGCAAGTAGGGTAGTTGGCAGTGAGAGCGTATATTGACAGAAGAGTATCATCTAAGAGTGGACTGTTTGTCCTGAGATCTTTGCACTTTTTCATTTGATTTGGGTTTTACCCTCTTTTCTTTGTGGTTTTTTTTCCCTATTTTTATTTGGCCTAATAAAGAAAAAAATAGAAAAAAAAAAGAGGCTAAACTTTTGTAAGCTTGTGAAAATGTGTGTGGGTTTCTTGTTGCTTAAAATCTTGCTGGCCACTGAATTTATTTCGCACTATGTGATTTGAATAAGCACCTGCAAAGCAGAATATGTTTGTTCAACTGACATGAAAGTAATGGGATTTAGAACAGTGTGAAGAAATGGAGAAGGTCATGAAAGATGTTATGGTATCCACCATTGCTGTGAAAACCTTTGCACTGTGAAAGGATGTAAGCCTTATGGAAGGAGCATGGCCTGCTGAGAGGAAATGTTATTATCCTTTTTATGTTACACATCCAGTACCAATTTGCTCATATAGTGAGGGTGGTTCTGCATCAGGACTGCTCAAGAACAGAAGAAGCAGATGGTCAGACGTGGAAACTGTTAGGCAGGCAGCTGAGAGGACAGGGACTGCCTGGAAACTTGGCTAGTTCAAAGGCAGCAGACAGTGGTGTCTAGGTTACTTATGCATGGAGGGGGCAACTTGGCAGTTACGCACCTTGTTGATGCTAATGACACTGGGAAGAACAGCTCCTGGGAAACTAAACTCAGGCTGCCAGGCAGGTGAGTGACCAGGATCTTCATGACAGAATTGTTTGAAATGCTCCTTGTGCTGTGTCTGGGCCCTAAGAGAAGGAGGAAGCTCTGGTGTTGTAATGTGTAGATGACATAACAATCCAGAGAGAAGGCATTAAGACCATTGGTTGTTATGCAGATGTAACCTAGAGGTGGCATATGTAGGGAGTGACATGCCAACTGAAGTGCCCTTTGCTTAAACCTCTACATCTGGGCTGATATTGCTGCATAATCTTTCATGGAATAGGGAAAAAAGAGATGCAGTTAATTTAAATGGGAAGCCTGAAAGCCTAAATTACTCACAGGTGCATTGTCATTTGCTATTGATAAGTCAGTTAATATTTTTGTAAGTAGAACGCATTTCAGAAGAAATACAGCAGTTAAAGGGAACTGAAGATGGAGGAGGAAGATTTTTTTTTGGTACTTTTTTAATGAAAAATGTGATCTTTAACTGTTAAAGGTCAAAATGCGTTTCTCTGTAACTTACTGAATCAATGCAATTACACTTACATTTACTATTGTTTTAAGTACTTTCATGATACACTTTTTGCACTGACATTTTCAGAAAGTTGTTAGTCATAAGCAATAAGTCTGTAGTATTAACTTTCTCTAATAGCAGTAGATTGTTCAGGTATCAAACAAGTATTGCTCTCTGTTTTCTTGTTTGTATGTTGTCAACCTATGTATTCACTAGTGACAGTCCGTGCACAACAGCTTTTAACTGTATATTTTACAAGGATGCCTTTGAGTGGAATTACATCTGAATGTGTCATCTACAGTGATTGTTATCATGAAATATTAACTGTTCAGAATGTTGACTCTGAAATATGCTGGTTGTCTCTAGTTTATTCATTGTACATAAACATCATCACCTTTGTTCATGAGGTCAACAAAGAGGTAACATCTGCCAATGCACTGGTATTTTTTGTTTAAGAGCAGACTGTGTTTGGTCAGTGATCAGAAGCACAAGGGACAGTGAGTTTAGTCTCGGACTTCCTGCTGATTTTGCTGTATAATTCAAGCAATAATGACTCATGAACTTTAAATATGAGTTTAAAATGAATTGACAGTGAAGATTATTTATGTCATCTTCATTACAACACTAACAAGACCATTGTGCTAGAAATTCTACAGTCAGACTTACCAGTCAAATTAATGACAGGTAAGAATATGTATATCAGTAATGCACTTTTCATAGTCAGATAAGCAGAAGATGCTGCACTGAATTTATTTAGTATGGAATTTTAAAAATACTTTACGCTATTGTCTAACAATTGGTTCCTGAGTGTCTACAAGAAAGTTTGTGCAAAGCTGCAAACTGCAAATGCAGCCCAATCATTTATGTCACTTTCTTCATTCATAATGTCCATTCTTCATGGGAATCTTATGCTAGTTATTTGCCACACCTTTTGGCCGTGAATCTGTTTCTGTGATGTATTCAAACATTTTCCTGGGAGGTAAGGTATATTTTGATATTGTGCAGGTACGTGCTCTGAAAGGTACTGTGCATGTTCTCCTCCTCCTCTGAAAAAAAGATGTCTTTTTATTAGAAGACTGTTTCCCCTTTGATCACTCATAAGGCACAATGGGAGAATTGCATGCTCTATTAGTTATTTGTGGCAGGGTTTTGGTAGTGGAGAGCTGTAGGGCAAGGTCCTGAAATAGCCAACTTATGTTAAGAGAAGGTAAATTTACTCTTTATACCTTGGAATACCTGAAATTGACTCTCTGTGCACTCTGTTTTGTTCCTGTCAAGTCAGGTGACAGAGGCTCCAGGATTGTTCTCCAGAAGTGAAAAGACTGTCTGCACCCCTCAGACTGTAGGTTTAGTAACAGAATGCTAAATCTGGGAGAGATGAGGCAGCTTGGCAATGAGACAGAGTGCAAGACCTGCAGGAAAAGACAATGAGGACAGCAAGGGTGTTTTGTTTTCTGGCCTGCCTGCTGGTAGGAGCAGGGTCATGGTTCTATCAACCCTCCCTCTCCCCCTAACCTTTCCCAAACTGGAAGTCAATCAGTTCTCCTGGTCAAGCTTGTGAACCAGCGCACAGACAAGGAATGAATTTGGGTGCAATTAGAAACTGAAGCCTGAGCTTTTGTTACTATATAGAAATAACCAGTTTCAGAGTATCAGGTGGATGTATCTAGTGCCTTGCATTAAGTCTGCCTACAACCTGGAATTCCAAAATCCTTATTCAGAGCTTTACTTGATTTTTTTTTAATCTTTTCTTTATCAGCTTAATATATGCTCCTGAGATTAAAAAAGTCCTCTTAGATGTCTGAAGAAATACACTCTGGAATTCTTCTTGGGTGTATTTACTGTAATTTTTAATCCCCTGTGCCTCCAAACTTTGTCAAATACTTGATGTGTTTATAAAATACCATAAACAATTTCTGTTGCTCAAAAGTTATCTTTTTTTTTTCATGTTTCATCTTTGTCTTATTCTGTCTTGAAGAAATGTGTGTAAATTTCTGAAAAGTTTGATAGGTTCAGCAGCTTGTCACTGGGGCCCAGCTCTCTGCTTTAAAACAGTTCATTTTGTAAATGGCAATTCAATACATTATATATAAAGGTATCATTACCAACTAGATGTGGGGAGTAGCAGTGGGATTTTTTATTTTCTACTACTTATGCTCAATTGCTTGACAGAATTTCATTTCACAGTTGGGAACTTGACTCCTGACTAGAGTTGTATGATACAGCCAGTTTTTGCTTTGACTATTCAACTGTAAAAGTGGCTAACTTTACAAGTACCATAGCATTTTAAATCCAGCTCAGCGATGTCCTTTTACTTTAGGGCAAGTGATTCTTGTTTCTGAAAATAACCAGACTGAAATATTGGAAATCTGAAACAGAAAAAACTAATTTTCCTACAGGTGTTGAGGTTGACTCAAAGATTTTTTATGGCCTGTCTTGATCACAACGTATGGATATTGCTGTTAAGAATCTCCTGTAAATATGATGCATGGGTGGATATGTGCTTGAAGCTGCAGTTCTGTGAGTAAGAATTCAATGTCAGATATGTTTGCTTATATGAATGTGAGGCAGAGATGTAGAGTTTCTATAAGAAGCTGTGTTTTCCCACAGCGGCTTTTTATTTATGTACATAAAAAATGTCGTACATCAGCTTAACTTCTTGCCCAAAATATTTTTGTCATGAGTAGCTCTCTCCTAGATTATGTCTGAAGTGTGAGAATTGCCCACGTAGAACGAGAACGTAGAAACTTCTTGTCTAATGAGATTGAGAGTGTGTGCCACAACTTCGTCCTGGTTCTTGCCTCTGCTCTGTATTTCTGGGATTTCTTTCCTGTGAAAACTACTTACACGTGACTGAAGTCAAAAGTTGTTCGTGTGTTTATTCTTTTTCCCCAAATCTGAAGTCTCCTTCAAGCCCTATCTTGGTAGACCCCTTGGGGCCATTTCATCTTTTGGTGTTTTCTATGAGTGCCCTAAACTGCAGGACTCAGTTTCCTCTCTTGAGTGCTTGATCCACAGACAGTGATTTTAGGGAGAAAGCAGGAAGGAAGCAAGGGGCTAGGACAGGGAAGGATATTTGGAAAAAGATAGATGAGAAAGGGACTAGTGAAATAAATTATAGGGGATTGGATGGTGCATATCCATGAGATCAGCAGCATCAGCTTGTGATCTCTGTTACTGTTCAAACTTGGATTCAGCAAAGCTCTTTCGTGTACAAATACATGATACTGCATGTTATTCAGGTATATGCTAAAGAGCTTCCCAAACTGGAATGGGCCCTGCAAGTGAGGCTGCTTGTACCTGATTTGATTTGATGTCTAAATAAAAGGAAGAGAGTAATGCATCGTTCTGGCCTCATATTCTCCAAAGGAGATGTGAATGTTCTAAGGAAATATCTATTAAATCTCCTGGAATTAAAAGTGACAATATAGTAAACATTTTCAGTTTTTATTTACCATGCTTTGTGTGATGTTTATTCTTTTGCCTTCTACTAAGACTGGTATATTTGTCCTTTTTCACACCTGTCACTCTCTTCTTTAGATGCTTCTTAAAGCATCTAAACAGTAGGCCAATGTCCTTAGTGTTGTATGGAGGCATAATTGTGTTGGTGATATATACACATGATAATGATGAGGTATACTTATGATATTTTGTAATTCTTAATTTTTTTTTTTTTGACAGATTTTTTTTGAGCAAGTCTTTGTCCTGTTGAAACCTTGGTCTACTAACTGTTCTTAACAATCCTACTGTTCTCTGCAATTATGCCTTCCTCATGTTTCATGGCTTTAATTTATGGACCTTCTCATAGCATTTTGTGACAATTTAGCATTATTTTTTTTTTCAGGATTGTAATTGTCTCAGAACTAGGCCTGGGTTCAAATCATCAGATACCTGAATATTACATAGCCCTGTACTTTAGGGGTGATTTGTAGTCCTTCGCTTAGGAGTTCCATAGCAGTCTGAGCCTTAAGGGTCTTTTCTTGAGAGGCATCTTCATTCTACATTTAACAAAAATATGGGAGAGTTTTCGGTTTATGCCTGAATTTATAACAAGCAAAGAAAGATGAGTTCATAAGACAAAGTCCAGATCTGAGTTTATTCTGTGATTTAGATATGAAAGGGTCAGCAGCAGCTGTCTGTCTGAATTTATACTCTTTGATCAACAAGACAAATGAGATTTTTTTATTAGTTTTGGCCTGTATTTGTGTGATCTTTGGAGTGAGTCTCAGACTGAGTGGCACAGAGATTATTCAGGTCTTGGCCAAAAGACTGCTGCAAAGAAAAAACAGTGGCAGAGGGTGTTTTGCTGATGTTTAGTGCCTTTCTGTGTCATTCCTACTATGTATTATTCCTTCCCCTGGGGAAAAACTGTCCTCAGCAATATATTCTAGTGATTCACTTTTCCAGATCAATTGTAAATAAATACAATTTTTTTTTAAAAAGGCAATTTTTCTAAGCAATATACCATGGCTTCTAGCTAGATTTCTGTTTGCCTGTGGACGTTTCATGACCTTAATTTATCTGAGGAGACTTAAATGATTAGTGTATTATTCTTGTTTCTAGTTACTGAATCTGTTCTAGAGGAACAGGAAAAGTTAGTCCTTTGTGTGCATGTGAACAGACAGAGAACCTGTATGTGCCATTTGTTACAGTGCAAGGGCTCTATTAACATTCTGTTGATGATGATGTAACTTACAGAAAATCTATGTCCTGGTTATTTAGCTTGTGCACTTTAACATCAGGGCTTCCAAAGGTGCAGATACTTCATGAAGAAGGCTGTACATGATAGTGGTTGACATGAGACTGTAGTAACCACAAGTTCTGCTATGTAGGACACCATTTGTCACTATAGAGGCACACTGAATAAATGAAACAATACGTAACAAATAAACAGCTTTTTTTCTTACCATAGAATATTTTGGGTTTTTAGTCTTGTCTCAGAACTTTGTGCCACTGTAAAATGTGATGACTATTGGGAACTGTAGAATCTTTATGTAATGCTGTATAGAGAGCTAGAGCTCACAGAACTAATCTTAAAAATAACACAAACTTTCAAAAATAACAATATTGCATTGATTTCAGTAGTATCTGAATTGTTTGAAATGTGACTTGTCAGTCAGTCCAGGACTTTCTGGATTCTCCTTGGTTATTAAGTGCAATCTCTTGAGACTCTACTTTCAGTTTTAGCCTGGGAACTGA
This sequence comes from Phaenicophaeus curvirostris, assembly GCF_032191515.1. Taxonomy (NCBI): domain Eukaryota; kingdom Metazoa; phylum Chordata; class Aves; order Cuculiformes; family Cuculidae; genus Phaenicophaeus; species Phaenicophaeus curvirostris. The sequence continues at coordinate 14,621,599 of NC_091431.1, read as the reverse complement.
CCGTCCTTTATTTAGAGACAAATGTATTGGAGTAAGACTAACCAGATGAGGAGTAACCTGTAAACTTTTTTTCCAAATATGCAGTTTGTGAGGAAGCTTTACTAGCTTGTCACTGCTTGGTGTACTGCTTGAATGTAACTGCAGTTTTGTTATCGCTTTTTCTGTGAGTTTGTTCCAAGTTCTTCATTGTGCATATGTCAGTAATCTGTGTCCCTGCTACTGGGTGCATTCTTCTCTTATCCTGTAGAAAAATGAATGGTTTGATTTCCTGCTACATTTGGCTTACCCTCAGTTTTATGCTGATGGAATGGTTGTCCACATCTGTCTGGAATGGTTAGAAACGTGGGAATGTTGTGAACTGATCCAACATGTAACTCAGGCTGTATGAGTAAATGGAAAGAAAACCTTATATTTGTAAGTGAGGGAATGATAAATGAAGTATGCTGATGGGTGAGTATATAAATCTTTATATATACTGTAAGATTTCATATAGCTATAAAAACCAGAACCAGGCAGGAAGGCAACTTGGATATTTCATTACAAAGTACTTCTTTATGAGAAGGTGTTCCTTTGCCGAAGCTGGTGCTCCAGAAATTTCCTGGGGAAATGTTGAAATATTTCACTAATACTTTCCTACTGGCAAAGATTTTTTAGTATTTGACATAAAATTGTGCATCAATATTTTAAGCAGTATATACCAGGGAATCTCAGAATGAGGGCTTTGTGCCCTCTCTTTACCTTTCTAGGAAAGAAATAAAAAATTAATATTACATGACAGAAACTTGTTTAGTTTGGCATAGTTTCATTCTCATTCAAGATGACTTATTTTTAAGGTCTATGAAAGTGTCTCTGGTTTACAACTGTGTCAACCAGCAGGGAAAAAACTTCTGCCAGGACCTGTGGTGCCTGAAAAAATTTAGGCATTACAGGTCCTTGAGTGTATAACCTACACTGAGAATAGCAGTTTACAGGACAGCATTTTGATGGCTATACTAATCTGTTAAGTACCACTAAGCGTCTTTCAACTTTAAGATTCCTAGGGTTTTGGGGTTTGTTATTTTTCTTTTTTGTTTATTTAAATCAAACACCAAAACTTTAAGGATGGTGCTAATAGCTTAAAGAGAAACATCTTATACAATGGGCAGAAGACTCAAAAGTAAGTATTGAAGGGTAGAAGTAAATAACTAAAATTGCAGATTCAGGGCTAAACTGTATGCTTTATTTTTTGCTGTTTAAAAGCAGCGACAGCATCCTGTCTACTTCTCTGGAAAAATGAGAAATCCTAGGTAGCAGGAAGAGTTCTAAAAGTAAGACAGTACATTTCCCTCCTGTTCCCATGGACATTAGCTAAAAGCAGAGGAAGTCGAATATCTAGAAAAGATGTATATTAAAAGTTGGGGGAAAAGAATTTAGTCTGGGTCTCAATTCAATAAAATAATGGTTTGAAGAACGTTAAAATGCAGAACCCTAGTACAAAATACGGGGAAAAAATAGTGTAGAACATTGATCTGTGAAAGTTCATAGAATACTTGATAGCAAACTCGAGAGAGAGAGTCTAAGGTTTCTGTCTTACTTTAACAGTTTTATTCAAGGAAAGCAGATAAACCCCCCCTCACCTGATCTTTCTGTAGGTATATACAGATGACTAATAGATGTGAGAGGCAGTGCATGTTTATTTGAAAGCTTCCATACCAATGAATTAATATTAATGTGGAAGAGGAATTAAAAAAGAATTTTCAGAGCCTTCGAATATTTCTATTTTCATCTTAATATTTGATTCAGAGTTAGGATAATCAGAAACAAATAGAAAGCATATGTTGTGCCTTAAAAAAATGTGTTTTTTTTCCTTTCTCTCACAAAAGATGCGCAATATTGTGATTGTTTTTTCTCTGCAAAGTGCTTATATCTTATCTTCTTACCACTAAAAAAGTGTGACAAGTTCATTTCACCTGTCTGTGGGGAAATGAATTTCAAACTCTACCCATACTAAAAATGAACAATTGTTCATTGAGTTATCTTTAGTCAGCACTGTTTTCTGTGGATTTTGGTCCTAAATCAGTTTCAGATAGGAGCAGGGTAACAGCCACAGGTTAATATGTTAATGATTTTGTTTGCGCCAAGCCAAATTTTGGCTTCCTTTCATAGGCTGTATATCTATTTGGAAAACAAACAGAGGAGGTCAGATCTGTATGTGCAGCTCTTACCTCAAGTCACTTCATCACAGAGGAGGAAAAATCCAGTCTGTGATGTTGATTTTTATATATTAATATCTTTTAATGCATGAAGGAATTACTATACAGTATCTTCTACAGAGAAACCTGTCAGAATATCCAGCATTAGGCTGAATTACTTAGGAGAGGAGTTTACAATAGATAGCAGGTGTGATGGAATGGCTAATATTCTGAGCTGCTCTGGTTTACTTATTCCCAGTGTTCACTCAGCCTGGGAAACTGTTGCGTTGCAATGGTGCTGAGCCAGAGCTGATGCTGCAGTATAAGCTGAAAGCCTTGACACTTGTGACCATCACCTGGAACAGATATGCCCTCTTATGCAGTCACTAAACAGTAGTACTAAGTTCTGTTAAAAAGACTCTCTTAGGTGAAATGTAATTTGAATTGTAGTAGTTGTAGGTTTCCTTTAAAAATTTTAGTACCTAATAAATATTCCAACAGCAATGTAGGTGAATTTTAACAGAGTATCTTCCTGGTACTGCTCATGCTAATTTACAAGATTTACAGCAATTACCATTCCTGAAAGAAAAAAAAAATAGTGAATTATTTCATGAACACATAAAACAAGGCCTTTGAAAAGATTTAACAGGACTCTTAAAATGAATTATCTGGCTCAGATATAATTTGAGCTGGATGCAAAATTAAAGTGCACTGTCATTCCCGACTTTCATAAAAAAAAAATTATTGTGTATTGTTTCCCTCTCTTTATTTCTGAATACAGATCAGTTTGAAAGAAACTAAATACTTTTGTTCTGTTGTTTCTGGTTATACTGGGAGGTTGCTGTTTGCAAATCCAAATAACCCATTAACCCTGGACCAAAGAAGCCTGTCTCATAAGTTTATGTGTGGTAAAATAGAAAGATTAGTCATTTAACTGAGTGGAACTATTTGTAAAAACATATACATAAATCTGGTTTGATTTCTAATGATATTTCCAAGTTTTCCTTAGAACATCTAGTCTGTAGACATATCAGCAGGTAACTTCAAAATGGATTTTTTTCATTTGAAGGGGAGGCAGAGAGATAAGACATGAGAAAGGGTTCACAGTATTTTAGTTCAGAGATGAAAATTTGATTGTAGTGAAATCAGTTAAAAAATACCCAACTATTGTTTAGTGAGGCAGGACTTACTTATCACTGACAGTTGGCTTAAAGTTGCCATTGAGGGCTTAAGGGAAAGAATTTGTGTATGCTCTTCCATCCCACTGGTGTTTATTCTCCTGTTAAATTTTCATATATATATATATACACAGATACATGCATCATGTGGTGCTTAGTAAATGTTACTTTTCATCTCATTTATGGATCCTGTACTGATCGCTGTAAAACTTGAATTCATAACATTTTTTCGTAATGAGCAGGAAGAAAAGCACTATAAATCTATGTTTTGTGATTTTGTATGAAGTCCTCAATAAATATTCTGTACTAGAATAAAAATTGTTTTCTCAAAATTATATGCTTTTACATAATACCATATATAAATGTCATAATGTAATATGTAAAGTTGTTGAAGTTCAGTGGGTAAAAAAATTTTGTGGTAGTGGTTTATAAGCAGGCAGTTTCACATAACATGAATTGCTGTCTTTAGAAGATACAGAGGTAAGTTGTGTAAGGTCCTCTTAGTGCAAATCTATACATGTTAAGTTCTCTGCCAATGTTACAGTCTGCTGAAATAAAAAAAACCAATCATGAGCACATCTTTTGTTTTCCCTACACACATTCAAAAAGTTCTTTGATCATGTTAAGCTCATGTAAAAAACTAAAAGTATAAAAGTACTAAACTTTGATTCCAAAGGAGAAAACAAGTTTAAGATGACAGTGTGGGGAAAGCCAGGCAGGTGTATGTGCTAAAGAATGTTATATATAGCTGTAATTATGCAAAAGTAAGCATGAAAGTGATAAAATTTCTCTCAGCCTCTGACTGTAACCAAGAGAATAATTTAGTTGTATACTTTAGCCATTCTTAGGTGTTCAAAAAGAATGCTCTGTGTTGCAGAGCAACTATTCCACACCATGTTAGAAAATAAACTGGATGTGCTTGCTACAAATAATGTCTTTTTAATACTGACAATGTATACAAATTGTCTTAACATACACCCAAATAAAGATCCTGAAGTTAATGATATCATTCAGAAATATGCTTTTACAACTAAGTGATAGTACACATCCACTGAAATGTAATTGATAATAACACAGTAGCATCTGGACACTTCTTCAATTTCACTTGAAAAATAAGGTTACGTTTCCTAAGAAAAATGGAATTCTGGGGGCTGTTTCCATTGGTATTCTTTTGCTTTGTTTGCAAAGAATCTTGCATGTGAGCTGTTTTGAATATTGCCCCATGAGCATGTACCACCGTTATCACAATGAACTCCTAAATTTGTGCTGCATGTGGCACAATGGGGACTTTGAGGTGGCTTTCATACAATTTATTCAGACTGTTCTTTTCTTGCTTAAAATGCATTTACACTGTGTGATGAAAAAGAGACTCATACTATTAGCTTTTCAAGTGGTAGAAAGGCAGTTGAGCGGCAAGCTGGCTGTAAGCCATATTCATGCCTGCTTCTGGTCTAAACATCGGTGTCTTCTGCTCATTCTTGACTGACCCCTCATAACTGCAAAATTTCCCAGTCATATCAGCAACTTAGCTCAATCACACAAGCTGCCTAGTATTCACTTGCTTCAGCCGTTAGCAGGAGCCTCTGTTTTGAAACTGGCATAAGTAGGCTTGAGATCAGGTAATTTCTTCTATGGCATGCTGAATAAGCAGACAGCTTCAGGGTTGGAAGCAGCATTCTTGCTCTTCTAGGGTAATGAGAATAACATTCTCCTTAACAGACTGTTTACATAGATTCCAGATATGCAGGAGGGAGCAAACAGGCAGTATGTAGTAGTTTCATTCACAAAACCAAGTATTGCTTACTGCCATGCTTCATGGAGATTTGCTCAGGCACTATGCAATCAGCTGTAGTATTTAAGGCTGTTTTCAGCCTAAATCTGTAAGTCTACATCTTTAGCACAGTTGTCAAAATAAGGAAAACCTGAGATTACGCCTAGTTGTGGAAGATCATTCTTTCTCAAAATTCTTGGTGCTGGGAAGATCAATATGTGTGGTTGCTTTTATATGTACAAAGCAAGAGTGTCTCAGTCAGCATGAGATGCATTTTGCCGTCTGGGTGGGCAGCAGTTATTTTCTTTAATCAATGTGAACATACAGAGAAAGCAGCACTGTAAATGAGTTGAGTTTTGTATCTGGTGTAGATTTATTCCCATTTTGTGTGACTTAGACAGCGTAATTTAATCCAAATTGTTTCTTCCTTGACTACCGAATTATTTTTAGAAGTTTTAAAGTAAATGTGGTAAGTGATTCACAGGTTATCAGTATTTCTGAAAATGAGATTTTTTTTTTTTAAGTTTTTCACTTTGTGCAAAATAATGGAGGGTGGGATAAGAAATAAAAGTATTTTTTTTTAATTCAGCTTGAAATAGTGGGAGACTTCCCTCAATGATAAAAGAATATAAGTTTATTTCCTCAATATAAAAGAGGCATGGGCATGCTCAAGACAGTCCAACAAATGGCCATGATGATGATGATGGGACTGCAGTGTCTCTTCTATAGGGAGAGGCATTGCTTAGCCTGGAGAAGAGAAGGTTCAGCAGGAAATTCATTGATGTGTACAGATGCATTAAGGGATCGTACCAGGTTCTTTTCAGTGATGCCCAGTGACAAGACAGATAAATTATATTAATTTAATTAATTGTATAAGTATTCCAGAATGTGTGTTACTTAGATACCTTAATGAGTTTTTGATTCAGTCCTTCTCTAGTTTCATTTCAGATTAGCATACCATAGGTTTATGACTGTAATAATTTTTACTCTAAATTAACAAGTGTTCTCAGTGTTTGTTTGGGGATTAATCAAGATTTATAAACAGATATGAGTTTCTATAAGACTAGGAAACAGATCAGATTGACCAAGTGAGAAACATACAGAAATTAACTTCTTGGGCAAAAAAAAAATACTTTGGTTCTGAATGTTGCCCAGCCACGTACAAAATGGTCAGATAAACAGAAATAATATCTTGGTCTTTTTAACTTATTTTAATTGTATTGTGAATCTCGGCTTTTATGGGGGGGGAAGAACTGTCAGAGTGTGAGAGCTAATGCAATTAAAATAGTTACAAGGGACAGGAAATTAATGTGAAAGACAGTGGAGAAGGTATTATCAATAGCTATCCTTAAATGCACAAATCCTTCTTGTAGCTTGTTTTTTTAAAATGTTTTGTATTTACATTTCACACTTCTCGACACAATTAAGTGTGACGGAATTGGTAATTCTAACCAGATTTTCTTTAGCCAGAGGAAATTCAATTAATATCAAGGACAGAGGAAAAAGATAACAAATAATGATTATCCTTGTTTTTCCTTTTTTTTTTTTAACTTTAGCAAAACCAGATTTCAAAGAAAGATTCTGGACACTTAAGGACCTTTGTAAATTTTTTATTTTATCGATTTTCTGTTAAACAAATTATGCTTTGCAAACTTAGAACTGTAATGTGTCCTTTTTGCTAATTTATTGCAACGATGCTCTGGTTTTGCTTTAGAAATTTTTAAAGCTGTTATTTATGGTTTAAATATTTTCAACATCAGAGCTACATTTAAGTATATTTTTATAGGCTAGCTTTGGTGTCTTAGCATAACATCAATAATATGCATTCCACTGGCATTTTGCTTCTGGAAATGAAACTTGAAAAATAAACAAAAGAAAAGAACATGAGATCAGGCACAGCATGAAAAAGGAGGAAGCTTTCCTTGAAGGTCGCAAGATGCAGAAAAATGAGAAAGTAACTAAAGCCAGACTCCTTGGGTTTAGAGGGAAAACTTCAAAACTGTTTTGATGTAAGTGTAATTGCCCCATGACATAAACAGTCTGTTTCTAAAGATGCGACAAAAGTTACTAGCATGAGGAAGTATTCGCTTGTTTCATCATTACCCTTTGGATGTTTTCTTTCTCAACAGTGTGTGCTACTGACATTCTTATATGTGGCTTTAAGTATGAAATTTGTCATTGTCATAAACACTGTAAAATTATGCTTGTGCTTAAGTTGAACTGAAGTAATGGAAGATCTATATAGTCTTCACTTTACAAAATAAAGACTGCAACCATATCCTTATTAGACTATGTGCTGGGAAGCAATGTGACTATTGTTTTGATTACCATGGCTGTCGTATGAATCTTTACTGCTATAGGTCAGTGAAACGGTAGTCAAGTAGTTTGCATTGTGCTAGCTGAGACTCTTGCTCACAGTCTTGGTGCTGTGTTTTAAATTCACCTACAATATTTACTAATACACCTATTCACATTTTCCCAAGAAATGGCTACAAAGGAGATATGGACAAAGTACTTGCTGTGATCAATAAATGAATCTGTATTGTGCACACTAAAGGACAAGAAAAGGAGAAAATACACTTGTCATGCAGGAATAAAGAGAGAACCCAAAGTTTGCAGTTCTGGTCCCACTGAAAACGTTGACTTCTTACAGCTATAGCTGCTTGTGCTTTTTGAAGCTTCCCCTTAAGACAGAAGCTTACTTGTTAACATTTGGGATGTGATCTGCATGTATGTTTTATATCTCTCCTCTTTCTTTCATTTCCCCATAGCCTGATTTCTATAGGAAAAGTCTGACTGCATGAGGTAGAATTGACATCTGGGATAGCCTGGTATAGTGTTCCAAGTCCTCAGCCTCTTGGAGGGTATCTGCTTCACAACTGCAGCAAGGTTTTTGTTTGCTTATTTGTTTTTGGGGGTTTTTTTTGGTTGTTTTTTTTTTTTCCTCAGGCATTTGGGAGATAATTCTGAGGATTCCAGAGTTCAGGATTATGAACGTCCAAAAGAATTTACTAAAACCAAGGGACTTTTCCCAGAGTAAGGGATGAAATTTGATTGCCAATGAATGTCTTGTAATGTAAATTTAGCAGCAAGTATAGGAGAAAAATAGAATGGAAAAAGATACAGGTCCCGGACCCTTTTGAATTGATGAGAGTTTTGCCAGTACTGGCAAGATCTTACCCAAAACATTAAATTTCTGGGGTGATTGCCATCAAATAGAAGAAACATGCATCTCTCAGCCTAACTTGTGTTTGCAGAATAGTGATAATTTATTTCAAGATATACATTTTGATGGTAAGCATGATATAAGCATACATTCTCTTTTTCTTTCAGAGGCATTACAGTTTAAATTTTGTGTCACGTAAGGTCTAGAAACATCATATGGTGGGTAGGACTTGATTTCAGAGATAGTTCCTTGGAATTCCAATATTAATTGCAGATTGTCTGAATGTTATAGTTATTGTCTTTATTTTCATAAGTTCCAGTGGGCAAGTGCAAAATAATGGTATCTCCATACTGTTAGTTGCCCAAGAAATTAAGAACAGTAAACTAGCCTTAAAAAAGTAGTCCATATATTTCAAAGGGCTAAGATTTGAGGAGCTTGTTCCTTTGTCAGTGGAAAAGACAAGCAGTGAGTCAGGAGGAATTTTCATCGGTTTAGTTTCTTATCCTTTTAAAGGTCTGGTTTTGTTGCATGTTTATTTACCTAGATGTGTGAGGAAGTGACAGTGATACTAAATATTTCAGGCAGTATCTTGAAAATCTGTTTCTTCAGTGTGGCTGGTGGTACCTTCTTGAGCGACATAACTTAGGTAAAGATTATCTATGTGCATGATGTCTGCATTGTATTTTGTTTCATGATATGAGCAGTTTGGCTTTTTGATTTTTTTTTTTAGCATTTTATTGAGTGAGACATGTCAAGGAATGATTACGTTGTTAGCTGCACTTTAAAAAAAAGTAGGCTGGAAGAAAAGGCAATGGATTTATAAAGCAGTCTAAATATTTAATCTGTCTTCCTAAAAGGAAGAAATTCATGTGCATTTTATGAAGACTAAATGTATTTGCTGGGAGATAAACGAATGTTTTTATACAGAAGGCACTTTCTAGGCATAAATGTAAGTTATGCATTGAGTCACAGAAACTTGTCACTGTTATGGCAGTGGTTCTCAGAGAGGGGAAATATCACAAGTAGGACAATTGCAATTATGTGGAGAAATTACCCCCAGCCTGCACTTTATTTTGTTCTCAAATAGATGTTCTCTGTCTGCCTGAAACAGTGACAGCTCATCCTTGTCCTAAATGTAACCATCTAGGTTCCCTCTTCTTCGCTGATATGCACAGAACACCTACAGAGATTCAGTTCTTTGTAGGCATTTCTTTTCTTTCTCCTTCGTTCTCCTTCATAGACATGCCTATGACGAAAAGCTGGGATTGATTCTACTCTGTGCTGCCACAGTATTGAGGATGATCTTGGGGTAGCACTGGATGGAAGAAGGTGAACGTGACAGATTTCTTGTTTGCAGCAATGGCAACTTTTAATTGGAGAATCTGAGTATCAAAAGCAGGCAGTTTGCTTACAGGTAAAACTGCAACTCTAACAATGTGGAGCTCCACATATGGTGGAAAGAGACAGTGAGTGTGATTTGGAGTGTTTAAGTAATGAACTAACATTTTTATTCACTGTATAGATTTAAAATCCTAAAACATTTTATCAATATCTAAATACAAGTCATCTGAATTTGCCTATTTTTTTCCTTAGACATCCCAACTCAGGGCCTCCTAAAGAACAAATATAAGAGAGAAATCGGGGCTGTGAAGTATTTAAAAAAAAAATGAAAAAAATGAAACCAAGAAATGTAAAACTGAGCTGGCGTCATTTCCTTTTTTTTTCTTTTTGGTCACTCTTCTGCAATTAACAGGATCTCTGAACAGAGATCATGCAGCATTCCATCTAGCATCTAGTATGGTCTGATATGACAACTGTAGTAATAGCTTAGAAACAGGTTAAGTAAGTTTTGTATGAGAATGCATGCCGTTTTCCCTGCTCTTGGACAAGGAGTGAGTTTAGGTGACCTGTGAAACTCTTCCCATCCGTCTTCTATGATTCTGTGATTTAAGGATTAGTGACTCATTTCTTTGTCCCTCCTGACTGGGTATAAAGCTGGTGGTCCTTTTCAGTTTGCTTTGATTACTACAGCAAATGTGACTTTACCTAACCCCTTGCAGGTCTGTGTTCCCTCAAAAGTAGTGGTAGAGTCCATCGAGTGTTAGGCTTTTGAAGAGCACAGTATTTATTTGAGAGAAAAGTAATTGGAAGAAAAACATAAACAAGTTAAATACAAGTAACTTAATGGAAGTTACCTGTTGGCTACTTGAGATCTTCATTATTAAGGAGAAATTTTCATTAGTTTTTAGTTTTGTAGTGGAACATCTTAGCTGCTTTTGAATTAGCTTCAGCTAAGTTGTTGTGTCTACATGACACCAATCAGAACTGTGTTAAGTTACTGATTTGGTCTGAGAATCATCTCTGTTAGCCTGCTGTAGCTAAAAAGCCCTCCTGTCATTTGGAGTTAGCATTTTTATTTCTACATAGTTACAGAGTTATACAGGATTGTGCTGTTCAACCCTGGATCTTATTCTGTCTTCATATTTTTGGGTTTTAGTCTTATTGATTCTAAAAATCAGTATATATCACTTTAGAGTGGTGCAAAAGGAAATCTACAGATATATCTATTTGCCTTGTTGTGTCTGTCAAAGTATGTATTACTTTATGGTATTTCCAGACTTCCAAAGACTATTATGATTCATTAGGTTTAGACAACACATCTATTTCAAAAGACCACACCCTCAGACATACTCATATTTAAAGGTCGTACTTCGAAGAGCTCGTATTCATCCCTGAGATGTAAATGGTTTTCAATCATAAATGTTGTTTTGATAAGAACACAAGTTAACTTTGTGAATAAAATAAATGTATTTTTTTGAAGACACATGCCAGGTTTTAATTATTTGTTTTTTTAAGAAAGGGTCAACTATTGGTCTAGAACTATGTGTGTCACACTTGTATCAGGTTAATATTTTTCTGGTTTAAGCAGATCAACATTTGCAAGTCTGATACAATTTTATTTCTAAGTGAGCAATTCTTGTCTTGTTTTTCCCTGTAATAAATGTGCTGCAACACAGTGGACTATTTTGTTGTTGTGGTTTTTTTTAAAGGATATTATTAGTCACTATGGAGCCAAATTACTAGTTTGGAATAATTGCCAATTACTCTTTATATAAGGAAACCTGACCCAAATGGTTAGGAAATGCTGTCTCCATAATACTGAGAAGTGTTTCTAATTCCTATATTCTGTATATAGCACAATCAGTCAGTTTACAGAGAAACTGATCTTGTTCCTCTGGAAAAAGAGATTTACATGTGAAAGATTGCATTAGAGGAGTAGAATTTTAACAGTCCTCACACAAAAAGAAAGGGTCTTTACAGGTTTTATCAATGACTGTCGTGATGATTTTTTGAGATTTGTATTTGACTATTAACAGCAGACTGTTGCAATGATTTTTCTGCCAAAACAAACAACTGTTGACGTTTAGTTGCATGAAAATCATCTCTGTGAAGCTCTCTATATTTGAGACCTCTAGTTTCATTGCTGTTTTAATGTACAGTGCACTGAGTGTTCAGTGAAGGTAGGTTTGTACTTCAGTCCACACAAACCTTATCCAGGTCTTTGACTGTAGCTTGCTGAGTTGGGTATGTTCCTGGTAACAGCTGCAACCTTGCCCGTCTCCTCCAGTGGCTGCCAAAACTTAACCAAGAATTTGTAAACATTTGGGCAGTTACTCAAACAGCAATTCCTTGTATCAACAATTCTCTGCCAGCTGTACCAAATGTAGATTGTTTAAAGATAACTTGGGGATGTCTGTACCAGCATACCTTGAGCTGCATTGTAGGCTTGCATGGATTTCCTGATGTTGTTCTCTGGTTATGATTTTAAGATGATGGAGAGTCTAACTGTTTGTACTGTTGTTAAGGGGTGAGTACAACACCTTATCTAAGCAGGGGTCACCTCAGTGCTGGAAGTTTACAGTGGCAAAACTAAAACAGTTCCTTTAAAGGCCGATTACATTAATTTAAGGTCTATTGCAGGTGCTTACAAATTTGGAGGTCAGTTCTTACACCATCAGTCAGTGGCTGTGGCCCATCTCCATGTAGTCTGCATTTGGTGTGTAAATTAATTTGCTCTTCTTACTGATGATGTCAGAAATGCTAAATAGACATTTTAGTTCTGCTTATTTTGGCTGCAGAGTACCTTTAAAAGCAGTCTGAAATCCTGCTGCTTCACGTGTTGCTGTCTATCCATTCTTCTTTTCTGTTTCTAGTATGACAGATGTCCAGAAATCCCTGAAAAGGCTCTGAGTGACTCAGCTTTTTATGGGATACAGGGGTGGTCTGCTTGTACATGATCAAATATTTACAGCCATTTGATGAAGGCAATAGATCACATCCATAATTTGAGGTAAGCCTTGTAACCTTTAACCTTCCAAAGCTGAGACATTTGCATGTAAAGTAAAGAGAACTTGCATTTAACAGTAATCATTTTGTATGTTGCTTAACATTTGTATGAGACATGTCTGTTATTTACACTGTGCCTTTCAAACATGTCGCTTTTGGTGTCCTGCATCCCTTCTAAAATGGAGCATGGTGCTGATCAGTATTGTAATATGGAACTCTCCGAGAAGCCAGTTTTTCAACCACTGACTTACTTTTTCTCTCTCTCTCTAGGCAAATCTGGTATAGCTGGTTTATTCGCAAAATGCTGTCTTTATTTTACGCGTCTGCTAGGAACAATTTCCTGATGCAATGCTTAGCAGGTTTTCACATTATTTCTCCCTTGAACAAAAGGCTGACTCTTCACTTTAATCTTTTCCTGTCTTCACACTTCTTATTTTTGTGGGCACACGAGGTAAGTGTATGTATGCTCTTATTTTTTTTTTTTTTCCTGCTTACAGAAAGGATCATTAGTTCTATATATACTAGCAAGGCCAGTTCTGATGCTGACAGCAGGAAACAAGAAGGTAAATTGAAAGGTATTTCTGGTGATCATTATGAGTTGATTTTCCAGTCGAAATTTCACGATATTTTGTGTTAAAGGTTTTTCTTCAGGTGCATGATGTGGTCAGAATTCTGCAGACAGCATTGTTTAAGAGCTTCTGTTAACCTGTGCTGCTTCTGTCCAGTTTTCAGAAAGCCTACAGGGACAAAAGTTACATTTAAGGATTGTCATGTCATTTAAAAAGAATCAAAACATTAATGCTGCCTAATCTATGAGAAGTACTTCCCTCTTACCTCCTAAGTGCTTTCACCCTTGCTGTTAATGTTGCAGATTTTGGTAGTTCACTGTTTAGTGCTTTTAAAATCTGGTATCATGGGTCAATTGGTGGCTACATAAAACAATGGCATTTCTAACACTGCTTTTGGCTTTTCATAAATGCATTCTCAGAGAGACCTGATATGTGCACCGTAGTCTCAAGGAACAGCATAAATAGGAATTATACTGTCTTTGTTGTGATTTTGAAGGCAATATAGAATCAAAAGGAAAAATATGAGAAAAAAAAGATTACATAAGAAGGACTTCTTCCATAAAGTATGTGTGTGTACATATCCTTAGTCCCAACCAATGAGGAAAAGTTGTTGCCATTTCCAGTCATGACTGTCTAGTTCTGTTGGTGTGGGAATACTTCACATATTTGTGTGCACTTGTGATATAGGAAGAAACTTGATTTTCATTTCAGTGTTACAAAACCAGTTGTTGATCACAGAGAGAGTGAGACTTTAGGTGATAATAAAAATCTATAATACTGAATGATAAAGACAGACCAAAAAGATACTTGTAAGATAAAGGATGAGAATAGGCTTTCAAAAAACAAATCTAGTATTTTTTCCTGCTAATTTCAATCTCTGTCTGGATATGTTTGATAATCCTCTTAGGCACACATTTGAATCGTTCATGCATCTAAGCACTTTGAAATTGGGTCTGAAGCTAAAATCAAATAGGTTTGTTAAAAACAGAATGGCTTTGTAATTCTACTTTGCAATGACGAAATGTCTACTACTGAGGAAATTTTGCAAACAGCGAAAACTTCTAATAGGTCCTGCCTTCATTTTTCTGCTCATTTTAGCAAGACTGGCTTTAGGAACAAGTGAAGAGGACATTGATGTGAAGTTCCATTCTGAGAGGGGTGGAAAACTCATGACAAAAATGAAGCTGAGAAGAATCCTGTGGAAAGTAGCTGTGGTTTCTTTCTGGTACAGAGGACAGCTTCTGTGACAGTCTGCCAATGCACAGAGCATCCTCCCTGCTATCCCTGGCCTTGCTACTTACATTGTCTATCCTGCTCTCTACCAAGCTCCTCCTGTGCTGTCCAGGAAAAAAATCTCCATAGCTATTAGGCAGTCCCAGCAGCTGGAGAGGAGAATTGCGAAGTCATGATGAAGATGGCTGTGTCAGCTCGTGTGGAAGAAGTGACAGAGAACCAAGTATGGAAGCAAATGCACAATGCAGTCGGATATACTGGCAATAATGCTATAGAGAGGGATCATTCCTCAGCACAGCAACGAGAGAACAAGAACACTGTAAGATTAAATTTGCACCCTCAAGAACGAGGGCAAATATTTTTTCTAGTGTGAGGGCTGTGGATTTCTATGGAGTGAAGTGGATTTCTGCAGGGGAGTGAATGCAGATTGTGATCTGGTCTCGTGTTTGCTCCCTAAAGGTTAGATGCTGGATTATCCATTGGTCAGACCCTCTCAGTTGTTTCCTGTGGTCTTATGTGACCCTGTGCATTGCCAAGTAAATTCCGTCCATTTAGTTCCAGTGGACAAAAAGAAACTGAACTGGAGAGAAGCTCTTGTTTTAAATTCAGACTATATCAACTTTATTGATCTAGGTGAAATGTGGTGATTCAGAACATGATTCACTTACTCCTCTTTCGTATTCTCAGTGAATGACTCAAAGCAGTTCTGACTTTATTGCTACTTTCTAAAATGTTATTAGAGAGAATAACATCAAAAAAACTTCTCATGTGTTCTTTTTTAAAAAAATGAATTATGGAATTATGAAGGTTCAAACATGTATAGTTTCAGGATGTAAAGTTGCTTTGAAAGTTTCTCTGGAAATGCATTTAAGTGTTTTTACTGGTGTCTATAGTGTTAGAGACTGCAAAGACAAAAAAAAAAAAGAGTACAGGTACTATTGTTTCCTTTTTAAAATTTTCATCCTAATTCCTTCTTCTTTTTCCTTTTTACAAAGTTGTTTCTATCACACAAAAGCCCATCCAAACTCTACAGCCTATAAGTAACCAAAGTAGATAGAAGATTTGGTTTTGGGTGTATAGAGATATGTACAGGGCAGTGTGAATGTACATAATGACTTATTACAATTTAAAATAATATCTCTAGATCCATAGGCTGGGTGTGCATTGTTTTCTGAATCTGTTGCTTTCTTCTGTCCTAGAAATCACAAATGGATATTCATTTGAATAGTTAAAGAATAACATTTTCTTTTTTACCATCTTGTGCCAATGCTGTGTTGGCTCTCTTGGAGTCATATCCTAATTGATCTTACCCATATTTTACTTATAAAAAATGATGGGAATGAGAGTAGAGAGACAAACATGTTCAGTGAGTAGTCAAAACTGTGGAATAAATTATTGGAAAGAGGGGGAGAAAGGGTAATAAATGGACTAGACAGAGATGCAGTTTTAAAATCTATTAAATACAGATGCAGCTGTGATAAAACCAAAAGATAAAATTATTTCTCTCACACGTGGGTTATCTTAACATTAATTAACTACTTGCTTGTTGCCTAATATTCCAGACAGATAGAAAAAATGAGCCTGCAGTGCATCTTAATGAAGTAGGCATGTAAAAGGAAGCTGACAAACAGATGCTACACAGAAAAAAGAAAGGCACACAGGACTAAAAGGGTTAAAGGTTCACAGTCGACTTGTGTTTTGATTGTTTGCACGAAGCTGTGACTGAACTTTTTGTGCATCTGACTACAAATGGAAAAGGTTGAGGAATGGTCGTCTGTTCCCTTCATTGGCATTCATGCTTAAACCAACAACTTATTTTTGACCCTAGCTGTCATAAATAATAACAGCATCTGCAATTTTGGAACCAGCCAGTCCATCTAATCCTTGTTTCCCCTAGGGTCTGAATGATTTTTTGTTTGAAAGCATTGTGTCACATACATATTTAAGGTCAGTCAGCTTGGGTTTGGTTTGTTCCCACAGTGTTGCACAAAGGCTAAAAAACCTTTCCAGAGTTGGGAAATATCTGAAGGGCTTCCTGCAGCGGTAGCTGCGTTCTGTTAGACTGAGCTATGGGTTGTGCTGCTGAACCTGAGCTGGATCTTGTCTGAGCAGTCATTGTAATGAGCTCCTGAAGCATGTGGTCTTGTCATCTGCCATAAGGAGATTAGTAACACTTAAGGTTAGCAGAACACAAAATACATCTGCATTGCTACATGGTCCAAGCCAAGTTTTTTAGATAAGTAATTGAATTAAGAAAAATCTGCTTTAGTATGAGGGCACCTGGAGAACTTTAATCTTCCTTGACCTTTGTTTGCAAATCAGAGAAGCCATCCAAGGCCAGTGAAAATCTGATTGCATTTTTTTGGAAGGAGTGCAAGAACTCTCCAAAGTTGGCCAATAGGGGTCATAGGTTCCTATAACGGGCTGTAATGAGCTAAGTTGAAGTCTTTGTTATCCAATATGCGACTTCAAGCATATGAGGAAGAATATTGTGCTTTCTAAAGCCTGGTGCAGATAAATGTACTGTCTCTGTAATTTTTGCACCTCTGAAATAGGAACTGATATAGCTAAAGTGTATTGATTTTTGTGCCAGGCACAATGATGTGTCTATCTGGATAGCTTACTGCAGAAGATGTTGGGAATTAGATCTGCATGAGAAGGAGTATTTTGTTGGATTTTGTGTTCTGCTGGTTCTTGGAGATAAGCTGCTGTGCAATTTTATTTTTGCTCTAATGGTCTGTTTCAAGGTTTCTTCGAATCTTAGGTAGAAGTCCCTTGTTAGTATGACATGCTTCCAGATAATAGCTGAATTTTCTCAGTTTCTGAAATTGGAGAGTTGCAAAATGAATGAAGAAATTATGTAAAATAATACATGTTCCCATTTTATTCAAAGAAAAGAAAATAAAATAGAAGCTCAGAGAAATAAAGTGGTAAAACGAAGGTTTTACCTAGTATTTCTTCTCATACAGCCTTGTGTTGAAAGATTGACTCTATTTTAGATCAAGATTCAATTCTTAAGTGATGTAAATGAGTAAAACAAGGACTGTATTAAGACATCCTAACATCCAGACCTCTATTTGGACTGTTTGTTTTTTTAGTGCTGCCTTTTCATCCCAGTGGACCTGGAAACTCTCAAATCTCAGGTGTGAGATTTTTCTTGCAAAGTGTGTATTTTCACCTTAAGAAAATATTTCCAGTGTTACTCATTGTATACTAATTAGGGAACATCATGAAAGAGCTTCTGAATTGTAAAAAAATATTTTATAGATATAAGATTTTATCTTTTTTAACCAATTGTGGTAAGTTTATTGAAGACTTACTTTTTAAGGTGTGTCATTCTTTAGTAGCTCTATCAGGTATGAAGTGAATAAAAACATAAGTCAATTGCTTTCTTCGCTATGTAGTCTTTCCACTTAAGAAGACTGTGTTTCTCAAATCCATATATAAATGAGAGCAAATGGTAGCTATGTAAAAAACCTGTGTGTTGCCTTCATAGTGTACATGCATATAAAGTATGTCTCAAATCAAAAAACATTATAGCATTATTTTTGGTGTATGAATGAAATGCTGCATGATATCTTGCTCTTATGAGAAAAAATGTTCCCAAAAGTAAAAATAAAGGTAGTCTTTGTTTCTATTTTAGCGGGAAATTGTCAGGCAAAGTTCTCTAAACAGAGCTTCTGAAATAGATGTCTGCCTGACTGAAGAGGGCAGTGGTGCCTAATGTGACTGAATCTTCTCATTTTCAACCCAAGTACATTTTATTTCTCACTAGATTTCCTTTGATGGATAACCTGAAAGTCTTCTATTACTCTTCTGGAAATGCTTTATGCAATTACACTTTAGAAAATGGTACAAGTGTACATTAGCTTGTAGGAAATATCAGAGTTTGAACCACTGATGCATCAGTGTTCCTGAGATTGACTGCAAAGTCTGCCTCAGGTGAACCGAAATAACTCTTTAAAACCTTGCTGATTTTTGTTTTAATTGTTTTTTATATCAGGTTTAGACTTCTGATTTTACTTTGTTACAACTTGTCTCAAAATTTCAGACTGCTTTATGTAGATCATTGTTTGTTTGGGAATCAGTCAAATAAATTTAAGTAGTTTTAGGAACACAACATGAAAGCTGCTGATTTTGTTCCTTTATGTTTCTTGAAGGCCCAAACATTATTAAGACACAAGTTTTATCTTGTTCCTGTAATGTTTTTTCAAAGTAGACTGTTAAAAAATGCAGGCATGCAGAATCATGAGACAATTCTGCAAACCCTAACTGGAAGGAGTGAAGTATGGAAGTGAAGGGTTTTTTCTTCCTAGAAGACTACTTAAAATTAACAGCTCACCTATTGTTATGAAAAAAGTAATAAAAAGAATTAATCAGTAAGAACAGGGAAGAAAATTTCTCCTAGGATTACTCTCTTGCGAGCATTTTGCTGCCTTTGCTATACCTCTGTGTAGCAGACAAGTTGCTAGAACTCTTGATATTTGCTACATTAATTAAAATGTTTTTCTTTGGGTTTTTGTGGAAGTTTTTCAATACATTTTCTTCTTTTGACCCAAGTGATGCATTTTAACTGTAGTACTAATGAGGTGATGGTATAATATTCTATTTCAATTTGGAAAAGGATTTTGTCATATAAGCCAACTTGGCAACTTGTTTGGAGTTCTTATAATTAAAGCATATATCTTAGCTGAAATTCTGTTTAGCCAGTTGATTATATTTTCAAACAGCTAGCCAAATTGGCAAAAAAACCCCTGTGAAGGGATCAGGCTAAAACTATTGATGTCTCCATGAAACATTTTGAATTAGCTGACCTCATAATGAACTGAGGTTGATAAGTGCATGGATTTTGACAGTTATTGGTTTGACTTTTAAATTTGCTTTGCTCTTTTTTTTTTTTCTTTCCTCCTGCTTTAAGTGAAATAACCAAAACTGAGAGAGTGAAGTAATGCATGTCATTGTAGCATTGCATGCTGTTCATCTTACAGGTTTGCCTGATGATGGCAGGAGAGATCAAACTTAGCTTATTCTTATGGAGGGTGAAAACAGAGATGTTTCCTGTAGCTGGCATATGGTAGTTTTTAATCTGAAGCTCTGAAGCTTCTGAAAGGTAATTTTCTAGCCTTTCAGCAGTTTTCTTGGGGAGTGCGTGGTTAAATTCCCAATTTTTGACAGAACAGATGTCTTTCTGTGCAGCAAAAAGAATTGAAAAAGGACTGTTAAAATACACACAACTTGGGGTTTTGTTGTATACAAAATCTGAAACCTAAAATACCATTCCAAAGTCCTGATGTCAAATCATCTGAGTACCATGGGGTAATTTTAATGATTTTCTTTGAATCACCAAAGAACGTGATTAGGGTTTTAATAAGTCAGGATTTGGAAGCAGTGCAGTACTTAGTCTACCATAAAATAGATTCAATCTTCTTTGTTGTATATGCGACTCTGGAGTTTGGAGTTTTGTTTGTGATGGACGTTGCATGTGTTCAGTATAAAAAAGAATGGTTATTAAAGAGTAAGTTCAGCAAGAAAAATGGATGTGCATAGTTTGGAGACATCACCTGTGATGAGTATTCCTTTGAATTGTGTTCTGTTTTGCATAGGGGTTTTTTTGAAGAAAATGTTAAAATTAATGAGTCAATGCTTAGAGCAGAGAGTGCATAGCGCTTTAAGGCTCTCCTCTGGTAAATATACTCCTGATTAACCACGATGCCTTTCAAGGAAGTTTTTACATTAATTTAATAGGAATTCACAACACTAGTAAGGGAGGCCACAGTAGTGACAGCAACTTCATCAAAATTATGGCAGCTAGTGATAACTTGGGACTAGTAAACTGAAAATGTTCAGTTCTTTAGTCAAACTGAAAAATCATTTCCTTGAGCAAGAGAATACAAAATTCATAGGGAAAAAAAAAGTAGACAAACTCTTTTTCCTCCAAATGCCCATATGCTAACTTGCAGCCCTGGCCTCCCCAGTCCCTTGTTTGTGTGACCATTTTTGCAATGTGAGATTGTTATTTATATTCTTCCAGAGTCCATATATACTGTGCCTTCTCCTCATTATGTGAGACTGTAAAATTTTTGTTCAGATTTTGGTAGCTCCTTTAAGGTTAACTGTGTGCTTAGGGCTCTGTCTTCATCCATTTCAGTGCTAGAGCCACATAGGGCTCAGCATCACTCCATCCCAGGTGCAGAATCCAGCACTTGGACTTGTTAAATTTCATCCCATTAATCGTTGCCTAATGGTCCAGTCTACCTAGAACCTTTTGCAAGGCCCCTTGTCCTTCAGAAGAGTAAGTAGCACCTCCCAATTCAGTATCATCAGGAAACTTACTAGAGGTGCATTAAACTCTTGCATCCAGATCGTTGATAAAGATACTGAACAAGACTATCCCTAGAACTGAACCCTGAGGAACACTGGGGACTGTTTTGGGTTCGTATTTCTCCAGGTCTGAAATAGGATGAGATTCTTTCTTTGGTTTCCGAAGAAATCATACTGGCAGATCAAATGTTGATAGTATTTGCCTTACCAGTTTAATAACAAATCCTTGAGCTTAAATTTTAGCACCTTCAGTGTTTTGCTTTGCAGAATTTGAGCCAAGAAGCATAAGCCCAGTCCCATGTAGAAATCATGTTCAATATCAAGTAACAGGAAGGAGGATGTGTGAGAGGGTGCCTTTCTTTCTTTATTCCTCATATAAATTTTCAGAGTGACTGTAATGATTCTTGGCTTTTTGATAGGCCATAGTAAAAAGAAGAATGTCAGAGAAAAGTAGAACCATAATATGAAGATTACTGTCTGCTTTTACCACTGTGTTCAGGTGTCCTTGATCTGTGGGTCAACAGAGCGTAGGGGTGATTTGCCAGGACTTGTTCCTATCCCCTCGCATGGCATTTGTGTATACACTGCATACACTGTGATTAGCAAATGAAAATGAAAACTAGTTCTTAGGAAGTGACAAATTTTGCTGTTGTGTATGAAGTGCAAATTTTGTATAAACTCAAGTGCTCTGTAATTAGTTCTGCCACTGCATTTTAGATATAAAGCAAAGAAGCAAAATATAGGGCTTTTAGGATGGAAACAAGAAGCAAGGAAAGTAATTGAATTTTCTTTTTTGTAAATATGCGCATACCACAAGTAAATCCATATACATCTTGAAGCTATGAGAAGTCTATAATATGACTTCCCAGTTCCAGACACCTGAGCAGTAATTTTTTTCTTCACTGAAGATAGATATATTATGTATGGTTCGATATCTGTATTTATTATTATTATAGTGCATACATACATACAGATATATGCTTATATAAATATAGTACCTTGTTAATATTTGAATAAATACAAATTACCCTTCCTAAGGATGAGGGTGAAATGTATTCAATTTGTTGTAAATTATTGCCAGAATCTCACCCATCTTAATTTTTCCCTGAGTGTTTTCTGTCTCCATATGTTTCCCCTGGATTCCTTTCTTTCAGAGATATGAGGGTTTTTTTCCCAGTCCTACTGCCCCATAAACAAAATTTAATAATTGAAGAAAGGCAGCAGTGCTTGGTTTATTATTAGCACAATCAGAATTTAACAGACAAGGGGTTGCCTGCTTAGATGGGAATTCAGTCAAATGCTATTTTTTTATCTAACTCACCTGTCTGTCATTTGCTGATATTGAACTTTATCTTTCATTTAAACACTTCTCTTCGTTCACCCTTTTTATTTCTTTCTGTATTTCAGAAGATTATTACTGAAATACCCTTACTGAATCCTGTTAGCAAATTGTCTTTGGCTTATATCAGTTTCTCCCTGTCATACCAAAGTCAGAAGTGCAGCATCTTCTGTGGTTTCTGACATCCTAAGGAGCAAGATATTTCCGCTACATAGGGCACCACATTCAGGTGGCAAAGAGGTAGGCCTTTAATTACTTTTATAGTGAATCTTATACTCACTTCCGGGCACTAAGGTTCTTTTCTTATCCGCAGCTCTTTAAATCTTCATCTTGGTTAATGCATATTATTTCTGCATTAGGAATTCCTTAAAGATTCTCTGTGGGACTTTGTAACATTATGCCTAGTGCTTCTTGCAATTTAGAGGATTTATTAAGTTATTCTCTAAGAAATATACAGATTCTCTCAACTGCTGTAACATCCTTTCTACTTGTCACCCCTGACGCTGGATTTGAGTTTTTATATTTGTATTTTATTCACCACTATTTTGCTGTGGAATCTCTAACATTTATTTAAACATACTTTTTTTGATGAGGATCAGGCTAAACATGCTGGTGTTCCATCAAAAGTATCTATCAGAAAGAGCAGAAATAAAAAAAAAAATTTGAGAAATGCTGAATATTTTGCTATTGTTTAGCCTTATTAAACTTTTTCATTTATAATCATAAGTTCATCAGCATTTCTATTTGTTTTTCTGGGCAGTCAGTTCATACATTTTCTAAGACAGCACAGAAATAAGATGTACACGATCTGTCATTTTCTATTTCAGTTTTAGTATTATTGAAAAACGAGGCAAAAGGAGAATTTTAAAAGGAAGGTTGAAAAGGACGATGAATCATGGAAGATGAGCCCTTCAGTGAATAAACAAGTGGAGGAGTGGTTAGAAGGAAAATTAAGGTAATGGCAAATGAGGAAAATAGAGAGGATAAACTACAATGAGAGAATACCTGTGCTATTGAAAGTCTTCACTTAGAGGCTTGGCATATATACTTACTGGACGTTTTTAATAGGTGGCAACTGCTCAGTTACAGAAGCTTAGGTCTGAACTGGCAGCAGTGGTGACTAAATCCACAAAAGCACATAAGGTGAGAATCACATAGCTGCTACGGGAGAATTCATGGCTTAGGTTTAGCTAGTAGAGAGATCTGTGAAATAATTCAGTTCCTAAGCACTAGATGCTCAGCAGCTGAGGCTGATGAAGTAACTGTCCCAGCTGACCACTGGAAAAGTGTGTCTTAGGTCTCACTCTTCTGACAAAGCCATTTTCCAACTTTTCTCAGTATCTCAATGCTAGAATGTGCTATTGGCTGATGGCTGGGGCAACTGGGAGATGGAACTAGGTAGCTGTAAATTGCTTGAGGCAGAAGAGAACTTGTGTTTTCTTTCTGGCCCAGAGGCTACGCTACTGAATGAAAAGGGAAAGGTCCTCCTCCTACTGTTTTCTGCATGCTTTAAGTATTTATCAAGATTAAACTCCTTGGAGCCCTCGGATGAGGTATGCGGGTGATTACAGACTTGTGTAGAACAGTCATTGAGATGCTTGTACTTAAAATGTAGAGTTTCTGAGTACAACTTACTTCGGAAATATATTTGGAAAAGGCAGACGCTTTCAGATGCTTCCATTTAGGTGAGAGATAAATATATTCAAAAGAGGCATATGAGATGGAAGTGCCATCATGGGGAATTTGCCGTGAATAAATCCAGTACTTCTTTGATCTTTTGAGTCTATCATTTCTCCTGAATTTCTGTTCGTTCAGGACATATCCAAAACTCATCTGGAAACTCTGAGTATGTTGGTGGTATAAAACAAGAGGAATGACTTCTTCAGTTATTAAACTTTTTCAAAATACAGGTTAATCACTTTTAATATTTGTTATATAGGAGCGCCCATAAATATTCAGACTTTTGTACTAGAGTTCTGTACTGAGCATGTACCTGATAAAAGATGCTTATAATTTTAAGAATATAATTTATTATCTTCACACAGTCTTTTACTTATCTAAAAGTTTATTTTTTTTAATAGTACAGTTAGTACTTAGAAGCCATTTCTACTGCAAAGGTATGCCATTTTTCTTAATTTTCTGAGGTCATATATTAGTGAATGGTGAGGCTAAATGGAAATACTATTTTGACAGTGTAGAAATCTGTATTTTTTTACCCAATTAGAATTTTTCTGTCTTTTACAACCATCCAGACTCCTACTGCTCTACATGCCCTTATTAACCACTGAGTGAGAAATCAATACATCATAGCAACATTAATTGGTAGGAGTTTTTAAACCAAATAGCTACCAATTTTGATAAATGTGTTTTACTCAGCTTCCACTGGTTTGGAAATACATTTTAAGTAATGCAGATGTAGTGCACTTAATAGTAATTTTTGAAGAGAGGAAAGATTTGCAATTCTGAAGCTGGATTTTCAGAAAATTCTGAGCAGTCACAGTCATACAGCAAAGCTTTTAAAAAGGTTTATCTCATCAGAAACATCCAGTATTAACTCTAAATTATGAAGCACTACCCATGAATTGTAGTCTTAGTAAATTGCACTGTATAATAAATACGTACAGTTATAAGAAGTAAGAGCTTACATGTTTATGGCAAAACTTCTGAAGTGTTTAAAAACTGCCTTTTTTTGTTAGGGGCAGGATTTTTGTATGGAATATGACACTCTTACGTTTTTTTTTTCTTCTTGTTTCTTTTTTTTTTCTCTGTGAGTTACAGCATATGTATTTGTGTGGGTGTGAATAGATTATAATAAATTGCCACTATAATAATGGCGATTTTAGTAAATTTGACACAGGGATCTTAGTTGTATAGTGCATTAGTCGGTAATTATATCTAAGCAGAGACATGTATTATCAACTGCTTCAGAAAAAAATAGTAAGTAATTTCTGAGGAAGTTTATTGGAGTCCTTAACTGACTTGAGTAAAGGAGTGGGTAAGGCACCTGTGTATTTGCAAGATACCTGAGAACTTTTGTCTTGTCTCTTGCTGATAGGCAATCACTTCTTAAACTTTTTATCTGTCCTTGAAGGCTGAATCCCAAATGGGAAGATGTGGCTGCAGGCCACTTTCTGATTTTTATCAGAGCTCTGTGACTGAGTGCCATAAAATAAATCCTCCCTCTCAGCCCTCAGTTTAAGAATATGCTGTATGTTCTTTGAAAATAGTGAAGGGTAGATTCTATTAATTAATCTCTGCCAATATTGTATTTGAAGGCATCATGAAATGCTGAGTTTGAGTTATCATAGAAAATGTTTTTTGATCTTATCAGATCACTGGTACTTTTAATCTCTACAGCATTTCCCGGAAAAAGAGTCACCAAAAGTCAAGATAGCATATATGAACTCAGGAGACTGTAGTTAGTTGGGAGCACTTGCCCTAGTAATAGTGGCATTTTTCTTTTTTGCTTTCTAAACCAGCAATAAACATTGGAACAAAAAAATCTACATCTTAATGGTTGACACATTAAGAATAAAGAACTAAATAAAAGCCTTCTTTGTATGTTAAGAAGAATCAAACAGGCGGCTTTACTGGAAATTTGGTAATTTTTTATAAAAGGGTGATATATGAACTTATCAAGAGAACATCTGTTATTAGGGTTTCTCTTTAGAACAGAAGTCCTATAGGATTCAGGCCTAAAACCATCGACTTCTCTGAAAGTTTCACATGAAGATTCTTAAACAAAGGCACAGCCTTTTTGCCTTTTTTTTTTTTCATTTAAGTAACTGTCAGGGCATTTGCTAACATTTTGTGGTTTGTATAAAGTGTGTGCGTAAAAAAGAGACACCTGAGATTTAAACGGATTCCTAAGTGTATTTCTTTTCTGGGGCAGAATAAGATTTCTTCTTTGTTTTGTTCTTAAACCAAATGCTACATCACTTCTGTGTGTTCTACAGTGTGGTGAAGAGACTGAGAATGTAAAACCTGAATATACCCTCTCCCTTCCTTGAGTCTGTTTGTAGGTTTACTGTGAACCAGTGAATGTAAAAACAGCTCCAGAAGTTGGTGTGCACTTTACTACGTGCTTTGTAGGCCTTGTCACAGCTTTGGTGTGATGTACTGTATAATAAATGTGTTGTGATGCTGTTCCCCCAAATATTAGTTAAATGGCTTAGTAATTCAGTATCTATTGTTTTGCAGTGATTTTAATGGAAATAAGGAAGGAATGAAAAATAAATATAACTTGTCAGGAACTTTGTATTCCATGTAATTATTTCTACTTAAAATTTACGTAGTAGGACTGTGCATGGCTCACAAAGTTTGGGTAGACATTTACAATCCTTCTTTTCCCTAACTGGCTATTCTTCCAAACAGCAGTTTTGGTTTGTACCATTAGTAAAATTGATCCAGATGATGTCCAGATACATACTTGGATACATTACCCATTTACCTAGCAAAAGGTAATCAGCATTTCGCACTTTGGTTTGTGTATGAGGAATGGATGGAGAGTGGGTGCAAAAACAACTCTTGATTTAGTTGTCGTGCTTTGATTACTGAATTGTTAAATATTACATTAAATGCACTGGAAGGATTTTGAGAATAGGCAGTCTTTAGTCATTTTCACAGGGATATGTTGTCTTGTCTACAGAAGGAATTACCTGGTCTGTTATGGCAGAATGTGTGTTTCTCTGCCCAAAGAACTGGCAAATGAAGGTAAACCTTGAAATTTTTACTGAGGACAGCACAGCCTGGTATCTGAACAATTCTGTCCTAGGTATTTTCCTGAATGTATAATAGTAAATAGTTCTTACCTATAAACATTGGAAATACGTATATCTGTCAAGTATATTCTCATAACTGTAATAATTCTTTGAAAAAAAACCCAAAACCCAGGTATACATGAGCTATTTTTAATTATCACAAAGTATTCTTCCAATCAGAGCCATTTCAAAATACAGTAATAACTACAACATCAGAAGACTGATGATTTACAGTAGATACATTGAAGCAGATGTTTGTAACATTTTGCCTAGAGCTAGAGAATACACTATCTACAGAATTATGAGTCAGTGTATTTTTAATGGATTTTACTTCATCAAAAGCAAGCCCAAGAGATGTATTCACAGTCCTTTTAAAAATAAACATCTAAAGGATTATACTCCTTCAAAAGCCTGTACATTTATGTCTGCAAAAGACATATTTAAACAGAATAACATTGAAATCACCCCACTGAGATGCATTTGTATTGCCTGGATAGTTTTTTTTAAATTTAGCATCTCAACAGATTCCTTCAGCCTGGGACTAGTGGCATTTACTTGTTGAAGGGCTTGCCCTTTTAATCAGGCTGGTCTGGTGCGCTCATGAATGGGAACACAGCAGGACCATTCCCTTAGCTTCAAATAACATTATGAGATATTTTGCAGATGCATTGTTACTGGTGTGTAGGAGAGATGCACTGGCCATTTCAATGAGGAGGTAAAATATGTAGTCAGGACATTTGTCACTATGCAATGTACCATGGCATCTTGGAAAATCAAGAAATCCACAAAGGCATATATTGTAATAGCTACTATCTGTACAAGTAATACTTTAGTAAGTGATAGTATGAGGGGGTTTATGGAAAGACATTACTGCAGTTTTAATTTGAGGATGTAGTTATTAGAGGAATATTACATTAGCCTTTTAATGCTGTTCCACACAGATAGAACATAAATACCTTCAGACTGCTGGTACCTGAAAATGGAAAGAAGATAAAGTGCCACTAGTGATAGCTTGTTCTTTATTTGTTTTTTGTTTTTTTTTTTGAAGTACCAGTATATAAACTTTAAAAAGCAAGGTTTACAAACCGGATTCTGTGCCTGATCATTGTTTTATCTGTCAAAGGAATATGCCTGTTATACGCTTTCTCTTTTAGTATAGTTTGTTTCCAGACAAAAGTACCTACTATCTACTACTATAGAGACATAAGAAACATGTGAGTGTAAATTTATTCCAAATAGCAACTTTTTTTGTCCCAGAAGGTGGTAGCTTAGGACTGGATAGATAGTTTTCCTGTGGTTTTGCTGAAGAGTGCATAATATGATGTGATTTCTCCAAATCACCATGATTTATAAGATGAGGGTTTGCCATACCTTCCACCATCCCAGCCTGCAAGACAAAATACAATTTTTTTGTTTTATCAATTATATGTTTTTTTATATTTTTAAAAAAAATCAGAGGAAAATTATGGATAGGTTAATTTCAGCTAGGTATTGTTGAACTATTTGAAGGCTGAACAGGGAGAGGGAGCCTTCTTTTGTCTGGAAGATTTTCGGCCATTAAAACCAAAACCTGAGTATTTCGTTTTCTCAATAGCTGTCAGCAAAATGGCCTGGGGCTTTTATTTACTTAATTTGTTTCCCTTAGGGAATTGAATATGTCACTTTTGATGGAAGGAGATGTTTTCTTTGCAAAAATTTCACTTGAGTAATAATTATATTTTAATTACAAGAAAATATCTTTTTATGTACCGACACTAATTGAAGTAAAAATTATGAAATTATTTAGAAATTGGAGAAAAATTAGAAGCACATAGTAAGTTACTATATGTCAAGTTCACTTGCTTGACTTTCTCAAATTATTTATATTCTACTTGTTTAAAGATAGAAAAGTGATAAAAACAATAATCCTTAACTAAGGAAATAAATGTAAGAACCCTTAGAAGTTTTTCATTTCATAGCAGTTATTTTTATATAATACAGATAAAAAATCAGCCTTAGTCATACCTAATAACATTTTAGAGTGACTAGAAGAGGATTGTACTGAAAGGAACTAAAATAAAGTTTTAAGAGTAAGATGGTGAAAGTAT
Organism: Phaenicophaeus curvirostris; assembly: GCF_032191515.1. Taxonomy (NCBI): domain Eukaryota; kingdom Metazoa; phylum Chordata; class Aves; order Cuculiformes; family Cuculidae; genus Phaenicophaeus; species Phaenicophaeus curvirostris. The sequence goes on along the minus strand of NC_091431.1, from coordinate 14,592,657 downwards.
ACTTCAGGTGCAATACATAGTACATAAAGACCTGCAGACTAGGTCTGAAATGTGTTAATTTCCAGAGCAGTGAACAATATAGTTAAGATTTTGTGGTTTCTGAAGGAAGTTATTTACTCCGTGAATAAGCACATCTTTCAGACCACTCTGTATTCGTGTCATCATTAAACATCTCTCCTCAGAGGACAGTGAGAATAGGGAAAAATGAAACGGGGAACTTATTGCAGTCAAGTGCTAGTAGATACTTGTCCTGCACAAGATCGGTGAGATCTTTATGTGGATACAGAGCAATGGAGAATCATGACTCTTTCTTATGCATGCCTGCTGAGTATTGGAGGAATTATTACTGAACTATTGAACTAAAATCTGCCAGCAACAGTTAAATATCACTAGTGTTACACATATTTCTGACAATGCAATCCAAGTTAAATGAAGGAGACAGCAAATCAACAATGTTTGTCCTAGACTGCACAAAGGGAAAAAACCCAAAAGGTTTCAGTATGCGGCCCTCATTGCCACCCCATTTAGGGGTAAAGAATTATGTTCAAAATAGAGAGTTGTTCACAACTTTCATTTTTGCCTTTCAGCTTGAAGCAAAATATTTCATTTTCATTTCACAAATCTATATTGAAAGCAAAGCAGCTGAAACGAACTGTGAGAAGAATTTGCAAAGTAAGAAGGCTATAACATCAGTCAGTGCTTTTAAATTCTGTATTATAATGACTGACACTCAAATAGGAATATTTGTTCAATACCCTATTCTGTTTGGGGTGATTTGAACCCTGATGCACATGTGCCTGAGGAAATTTCAGGTTAAATATATTTTAATGTGTAATTTTATCATTGAAAGGCAATTCATTTTTATGCCTTTAGAAGTTACTACAATAAGAACCTAGATATCTCCCCTCAAACAAGCACTCTAATCACCCAATCACCCATCTCTAACACCATTCTACATTTTTGTTAACTTCTTTCCGATTTAAAACATGAGTATTTTATGTAGTGGGGATTCACTCGAAGTGAAGGGATTGGGAGAAACTCTAAACTATAATTTCTCATAGTGTATTTACCTGTGAATTTCTCCGGTAAGTAGGGTTCCTCTGTACAGGAACTGATCAAAAATATCATTTCCCTGTATACATCCATCCATCTGTACAGAATCACTAGGTTGGAAAAGACCCACAGGATCGTTGAGTCCAACCATTCCTATCAATTACTAAACCATGCCCCTCAGCATCCACCTGAACATGCACACATCTCACTCCCTTTTTAAAAAGCAAGAAGCACCAAGAGTATTCAGAGCTCTGATAAGAATATCTTTTGCAATGTATTCAACAATTAATAAGTTTTTATAGAAGGAGAGAGAGTAACTGTCTCTTAGCTCCATGTCTTAAATGGGAATGTGTTAAACAATAGGGGGTCCTCTACTCAGATGATTTGGTTAAATGATAAAACCCATAGAAAACTGAACCTGCAGAAGTAATACTCAAATTATGCTTTCTAATGGCAACTATCCTCTTTCTTCCCAAGAAAAAAGAACAAGAAACCTTCATACCTTAAGGCAGAAAATACAATCTATCCATCTTAATCTACCAGCAGTGAGTGGTTTTAGCCTTATAAGACCAGGCAGAAACATAAAGAGCTGCTGAAGTACTAGAAATAAATGAAAAATGAGAACATAATGCATTTGTGTTTCAAAGGGTCTTCTGACAGAGGTCTAAAAGAAGCTTGTGAAATTCACAGTAGTAAAAAATTACCTGTCAAACATATATTTTGTGCTGGTTTACCCAGTAATAATGAAAACTTCCAGTTTGTCTGTGAATGACTCACTGCTTTTGAGGACATTTCTTGATGGCTGAAGACTTGACTGTTTTCCAATGGCTTCTTGGCTTGTATCAGAAATGGCGTGACCAGCAGGTCCAGGGAGATTATTCTGCCTCTGTACTCAGCACTGGTGAGACCGCTCCTCGAATCCTGTGTTCAGTTCTGGGCCCCTCACCACAAGAAGGATGTTGAGGATCTGGAGCGAGTCCAGAGAAGAGCAACAAAGCTGGTGAAGGGGCTGGAGATCAAGTCTTACGAGGAGCGGCTGAGAGAGCTGGGGTTGTTTAGGCTTGAGAAGAGGAAGTGGAGGGGAAACCATATTGCTCTCTACAACTACCCTCAAAGAGGTTGTGGAGAGCGGGGAGGTGGCCTCTTCTCCCAAGTGACAGGGGACAGGACAAGAGGGAATGGCCTCAAGCTCCGCCAGGGGAGGTTCAGGCTTGACATCAGGAAAAGATTTTTCACCAGAAGGGTCATTGGACACTGGAACAGGCTCCCCAGGGAGGTGATTGTGTCACCTTCCCTGGAGGTGTTTAAAAGACAGGTGGATGAGGTGCTGAGGGGCATGGTTTAGTGTTTGATAGGAGTGGTTGTACTTGATGATCCAGTGGGTCTTTTCCAACCTAGTGATTTTGTGATTCTGTTTTAGTTGTCAGAAGACAGAATTCTTATTAAACTAACTCAACAGATACACAACATTTTAATGTGAGACAAGTCCCTAAAGTTCTTCCTTACTTCTGCTCTAACAGTTTCATGGAGGTTAGAAACTTGCTAATACATTTAGTGCCTAGATTAGTACTCTATCTTGACATGTCTTTAGGCTGGTCTGTTCTTATTGACACATAGTGTAGGTCCTAGTCAAGTGTAATTTACTATAATTCACCAAATTCAGTAGAATTATGAAAAGATACACCTGCTTAGAGCGCCTTGTGGATTTCAGTAGAGTAACCCATGTGGTCAGGTCAGTTTGAACCTTTCATCCTGTTAATACTAAAAAGTGTCCACAGTGCTGTAAGCAATCACAGAATCAGTAGGTTGGAAAAGACCCACTGGATCATCAAGTCCAACCATTTATATCAGTCACTAAACCATGCCCTTGAGCACCTAATCCACTTGTCTTTTAAATACCTCCAGGGAAGGTGACTCAACCACCTCCCTGGGCAGCCTCTGCCAGTGTCCAATGACCCTTTCTGTGAAAAATCTTTTCCTTATGTCAAGCCTGAACCTCCCCCGGAGGAGCTTGAGACCATACCCTCTTGTCCTGTCCCCTGTCACTTGGGAGAAGAGGCCAGCACCCTCCTCTGCACAATCAGATTATACCTTGTGAACTAATGCCCAGTGAAGCGTCACAGTATGAGTGTTCACAGAGAGATAAGAATTAGTATACAACACCTACTTAACACCAACTTGTGATCCAAAAAGATATTCCATATTATTATAGAAACATTATTATTATTATTGTTATTTTTATTACTATTATTGAAAAGACATTATGATATAGTTTATTCAAGAATCCTTCCCATCCAAAGGTTTTATGCTTTCACCTTTTGGTTCTTGGATGGGTCATTGGCCACCTGGTTTTTATGATTAAATGTTTCTAGTAGCAAAATCTAGGTGATTGAATATGTTTAGACACACTAACCTTATTTAAGGATTAATTCTGCAGCAATGGAGGATAATAGACTTTTGCTCCCATGTAATCTTCATTGCTAAACAATTTAAACTGCCCAGGAGCTATTTTTATTTTCCTGGTATACAAGATAAATTACTACAATCAGACTAGCAGGAGAGCAATTACATCATACATATGTACGAAAGCTGTTGAAAATATCCAAATAAATGTTTAAACTTTTTTTTTTCTTTTTTAGTTGAGATTTAGAAACTGGCAGAACAGAAGCTTTTTATTGTTCATTGTTCAAGTAAAATGAGTTTTGGTGTATTTCTTTTTAAAATAATTATTATTTTTTTCTCTATATATGTAATTCTACCTATTTAAAATATTCAACAAATTTATATACTCTCTGCAACAGAAGAATCTCTTCAAAATTTCTAAGACTGTAAATCACGTAGTCCCCAAAATGTTAAAATGAGTCCAAGACTATAGCTTAAATACTTGAAGAAAACTTATAAATTCTCTGACCTATTCACTAATGTCGTACTGAGTGTCTGAGTAGTGTACAGCATCTCTAGGAGGAGAGGGACAAGCAGTTTTGGATCTAGTGTTTTAGAATTTTTCTTAGCAATTGCTCCCAGGGACAAAAATGGTAGTTTTACTAACCTGCTTTATTTCTGTTGATTTCCCATATGCTCATGTCACCTTGTTTTTTTGCCACTCATCATTTATATATAAATATACGAATATTTATAAAATATATCTGAATTTCTAAAAGAATACAAACTCAAAGTCAGTATCTGAGGACATCTTGTGATATTGCAGTAGTGGAATGCATAAAGAAAGGTGGACTGAATGAGTTTTGGCTTTGTCTTCTATGATAAAAGTTCCCAGCAATTCTAAAGAAATTAGTGTTGTATCTCTGGAAACACTGTACAGAAGTTAAAAAAATGCTGGTTTGGATAGACTATGAGTAGAAGATTCTGTTTAAAGGAGTTGTGACTCTTCAAGCCCAATATTTGTGCTGTGAAACTCTTCAAAATCTGCATAAAAAAAACATTGTGAAAAGAAACCACAAATACTTTTTGCACACTAAACTTTTTATATATTATTCTTTTTGAAATGCTTGAAAATCGTGGGCTCCATATCTTATGACAGCAAGCTTAACATGATAATTTTGTGCTATATTAAGAGAATAATATACACTGTTCTTTTAAAATATAATATATTTTAACTTTATCCAAAGCCCTTACGTGCTATTATTGTTTATTACTCTGAGTCTAGGTTTGTTGTAGAACTGAGAAATAGTTAACTGAGCACTTTTTTTCAGGTGTCTTAAGAAAAATTCTATTTTCATGCTGAAAGTAACTGATAATTTTAATTGCAATAAAAAATATTACAGGGCTCTGGCAGTTTGGCAGTTATTCTAGGAGGATGAGGCTGCACATTACCTGCTATTGTTCTTAAGCTTTAAATTTTCTAATTTTTTTTATCATTTAAAGAATTTAAAAAATGAGACAATTTGTGTATTTGCCAGAAAAATTTTTAAACGCAGTGTGCTAAAGATCTGACCTTCCAGGTGTTATGGTAGAATTTGACATGCCTGCATGCTTAAGAAAGAGAAATTTAATTTTACTTCATTAAAGTTAGTGGCAGAATTATCTTTCTTTTTTTTTTTTACTTATTTTTTAGTTAAATTTGCATTCCTTCCCCTTCTGCAGGGGTTAAAAGAGAAGTTTTTAAGTGTGTGCCACCCCTGTGCAAGTCCTTTCTATCTGACATCCTTGCTTGCAAAGGCTTTTGCCTTTGATGTGTGTCTTGCTGATGTAAATACTTCTGAGTCAGAAGTGGTTGCATTCCTTGACTGGTAGTCCTAGATGTTTTTCAGTCACATTTTTCAGCTGCGAGACTGAGAAGCTGGTTCCTTTGACTACTACTGAATGCCTATGTGGTCTTATGTCAGCTGTGGAAAAGGGATGTTAGTGCTTTCCTTCTCCTAGAAGTTACCTAGCTTGCTAGCTAACATTTTATTATCTTAAAAAATGCATTTTCAGTATGTGCTAACACCTCCAAATATTATAGAATGTGGTCTGTTCAACTTTTCATCCATCCATCCATCCATCCATCCATCCATCCATCCATCCATCCATCCCTCCATCCCTCCCTCTCTCTCTCTCTCTCTCTGTCTATCTATCTATCTATCTCTTTCTTTCTTTTTTCCCCTCATTTCTTAGTCTGAACTGTGCCAATCTTTTTCCAAGCTGCAACTGATGGTGTCTGGTACCCATGAGCTACAGAGGGCTTAGGGACAATCAGTCATTTCTAATAGGAGGTGAATGAATGAGTACAGTGAATAATAAGCTACTTATGGACCAAGGTGTTGGAAATGAAGTCAACGTTAAGTTTTATTCCTCCCTAAAGCTTGATTGCCTTAATCAGCTGAGTGGAAGTGTGCAGTGCAGTAGCTGAACACAGAAGCTTTCTTTCATACATCTTTACAACAAAGGCAAGATATTTAATTTTCTTTGCATTTGTGGAGGTGCTGGTGGTGCCACTCACATTGATGCCCACTCCAGACACAGAAGTGGGGGTCCAGACATAAGTCCCTCCTTTGCAGAAGACACACAGTTAAATACACTCTTTTCTGACTGGCAACAAGCAAGAAAGCATACGTTAACTTTTGCAAATGAAAAATAGAAAAACCACATAATATTTTGCTCTGAATAAATGCTTTCAAGCCGTTGGTCTTGAGACTAAAGAGTCAAATGGAAGTCAAACTGTCACAGATGTCTTTTAGGGAAACCTATAGTCAAGGGACTCTACAAAGAATCAAGTCTCTGTGTGCAGGGTTTTTTGCAGGTAAGGGAATCCTAAGTGGATTTCTGTTGAAATGGGCAGAAAAATGCAGAGGCAGATGATAGCTATAGCTAATATTCCTAGAAATATACTCCATCAGAGCAGCAGGTTTACCTCATTGTCTCCTGATGTTCCCCTACAATCACATTAACTTCATGTTAAACTAGCCCTGGTTGCTTCTGGTCTCTAGAAACATCAGTCTGGCACAGAATTACTCAGCTGCATGTTCCCATGTTACAGTAAAACTCTTGCCTGTGGGAGTCTAGCTCCTTTTGTCTTTCCAAATCAAATAGGAGTTCATCCAATATCAATCTAATCCTGTTTCTTAAGCCCTACAAGAGGGCTTTTGAATTGAAAACACCCAAGTTTTAGAACTGAAATTCTGTGTGATCCTTCCTCCAAACTTCATGGACTAATTCATAGGAAAGAAGGATTTTGTTGTTTTTTAAATATTAAGGGTTTATATTTTTGTCAAAAGTATTATGTTCTCCTTCCATGAAAGCCTATTTTTCATTATTTTTAAAATTCAGAGATTTATAAGTCATGTAAATAAATCCTGCATATAGAGGACTGCCTTAGGCAGTGAAACCCACATTACTAAGTTACGCAGATTTTCCTTTGTTTCCCCACAAGGCAATGCCATGTGCTACCATTTGCATTTTCCCAACAGTGAAACTACTGCAATGTAAAATTAATAAGAGTGTACAGAGTGTGTTTAACAAATGCTGACACATACCCTGTGGTGACTTGGCATGCAACATTTTGCTTGGAATTTACAGAGGTGTACAGAACTTACTGAAAAAAAAATCACGAGAGCTGTAAATAAATGAACACATCACCACTGTCCAGCAGGCTTTGGACAGGTCTGGAGCTGTCATGCACTGCAAGACACTCAGAATAGTAGGTAAAGCATGTGTCTGATACATATCCCCTGTGGCAGGACCAGCTGGTGGGTCCTTTTGGCTTGTGAACAATTTGAGGACTAATCAGTGCTTCTGAAATTCTGCATACTCTTTTATTCCATTCTCCATAGAGGTTCCCTTTGTTGTCATGGTTTTGGCACAGAGTAGAGCACACAGCTCTTGTTCAGTTGTCGCAAGCTGTCTAATTCACAAATCTGTAATCTCCCACAAGTGTGTGCATTGTCATCTTGAAATTTTGGTGTTGTAAACCCCAAATGTTCAGTGAGATATTTACTCAGATAGAGCATTAGCATCATTAATTTTTATATTTTTATCTGTCCTAGTGTGCTGTTTTCAAGTCAGATTCCTTCTTGCATGGTGATTTTTTCTAGGTTATCCCAGAACTCTATATTCCATGATATTTAAACAGTTGCTGGAATAAAGTAGAGAAAGGTCCCTTACAGTTTGTAATGAATATTACCTGTTGTGGTAGATCTCATGCAGAAATAATATAACTTGCAACTGTTTCAGCACAGTTGAAGACCCTCCTTTTTACAAAGCATACAGGACTTTTTCAAGGAATGTCTAACATATACAATCCTCCATGATAGTACTATCTGTAGGAATCTGTTGAGCAAAGATCTGTGTGGCCAGTAGGAGCAAGGAAGTGAGGCCGCACCTCGAATACTGTGTCCAGTCTTGGGACTTTCACTACCAAGAAGACATTGAGGGGCTGGAGTGTGTCCAGACGAGAGTGATGAAGCTGGTGAAGGGGCTGGAGAACAAGTCTTATGAGGAGCTGCTGAGGGAACTGGGGTTGTTCAGCCTGGAGAATAGGAGGCTAAGGGGACACCTTATTGCTCTTTACAACTACCTGAAAGGAGATTGTAGCAAGGCAGGTGTTGGTATCTCCTCTCAGGTAACAAGCAATAGGACAAGAACAAATGGCCTCAAGTTGCGCCATGGGAGGTTTAGGTTGAATATTATGAAAAATATCTTTAGTGAAAGTGTGGTGAAGCATTGGAATGGGCTACTCAGGGAAATGGTGGAATCACCACTCCTGGGGGTGTTCAAAAAGCAAGTAGACCTGTCACTTTGGGACATGGTTTAGTGGGTATGGTGGTGTTTGGCTGGCTGCTGGACTTGATGATCTTAGAGATCTTTTCCAACCTTAATAACAATATAGGGAATAGGACATGCAGATTTTCCTGATGGCTTTGAATATGTACTTCTGAAGAGAGATGGAAGCTTCCAGAGAATTGGTAAAACTCCATTGTTGGTCAGTAAATCCTGAAGACCATTGCATGGAGTCAAGTTTCCTGTTAGACCTCCTTCTCAATGCAGCATATCAATATTATTACTTAGGTGCTTATTTGTACACTCAGTCCTGTTCTTACTTTTAGGTGTAGCTGAAGGACAAGAGATTTTTTTTTTGTTTAGATAGTGTTCTTGCAGCTGAATTACTCCTTAACACAGCAGTTGATTAATCCGGCTGCCTCTCCTTCAGCTGCACAGTTGGCGGCTTCAATTAGCAGTTGTTACTTAAAAAGGTGTCATCTGTGGATTGCGAGAGACAAATCACTAGACTTTTGTAATAGAACACATTCTTTTTTAGATATTTTACTCTATGCTGACAAGAGAATTAAAACCATAAAATTTGGAGTGATAAGACAGTAGAAAAATTGAAATACACAGTTAAAATGGTAAAGACATGTTTCTGAGGAAGACTTCTCCTCCCCAACTAAACGAGGAAAATAATTTGTTCTGAAGTAAAAGGTGAGTAATTGTTGGGCTATGCTTACTAAGAAATGATTAAAGCAATTGCAATAAGGTCTCATACTTCGTGGTAAATCCCTCAGTTTGACAAGCTGTCAGTCAATACCTCACTTGAGTCATTAGTGATTTGAAAAATCCCTGTACTAATTAGAAAGCAGTATGTGATAAAGCTGAAAAGCATTACAAAAAAGCACAGGTGTCCTCTAAATCTATCGTTTTTAGGAGGGAGAAAACAAATACCTGTATTGAGTATTTTGAAAACCACTAGAAATATTACAATAATATGACATTCAGAAATTATGTTTCTCCTTTGTTCTGATATAATGCTTAATGAAACCCTTCACATTTTGACTATCTAGTTATCCTAATCGATCACCAAATAAAAATCATTAACCTATAACAGAGGAATAACTATAATAGAGGAACCAATGGGAACCTTGTGGTTGGTGTATACTACAGACCACCAGATCAAGTAGAACCAACTGATGAAGTCCTCTTCCTCCAGCTACAGGAGGCTTCACACTTGCAAGCTCTCATCCTACTTGTGGACTTCAACCACCCTGATATATGCTAGAAAAGTGGCACGACAAGCTGTAGGCAATTCAGGAGACTCCTTGAGTGCATTGAGAATAACTTCTTAGTCCAGCTGATAGAGACTGCCACCAGAGGAGATGCAATACTGGACCTGGTGGTCACCAATACAAATGAACTCATCAGTGCTATTAGGATCACAGGCAGCCTGGGCTGCAGTGATCATGCACTGGTGGAATTCAAGGTCCAGAGGGATATGGGACAGGTGAGGAGTATAGTCAGGATACTAAATCTCAGGAAGCAGACTTCCAACTCTTCAAGGAGTTACTTGGTAGGATGCCCTGGAACATGATTCTCCAAGAGAAGGGAGCAGAACACAGTGGGAAATATTTGAGGATGCTTTCCATGAAGCACAAGAGTGCTCAGTCCCCATATGCAGGGAATCAGGCAGAGAAGGGAAGATACCAGCGTGGCTGAGTCAAGACCTACTGGTTAAACTGAAGAAGAAGAGGGACTGCGCAGGCAGTGCAAGCAGGGACAGGAAACCCAGAAAATGTACAGAGACGCTGCCTGGTTGTGTAGGGATGAGGTCAGGAAGGCCAAGGAACAGCTGGAGCTGAACTTGGCAAGAGGAGTAAAGAATAACAAGAAGGGCTTCTGCAGATACGTCAATCAAAAGAAGAAGGTCAAAGAGAACATACCCCTACTGATGTTTGGGAATGGTGACCTTGTATCAACAGACAAGGAGAAGGCTGAGGTACTCAACAACATTTTTGCCTCTGTCTTCACTGATAACTGTTCTCCTCACCCCTCCTGGGTCATGGGACAGCAGGATGGTGACCAGGGGGATAACCCCCACCCTGTAGAGGAGGATCAGGTTTGTGACCATCTGAGGAACCTGAACATTTATAAGTCTGTGGGACCTGATGAGATGCAACCCAGAGTCCTGCAGGAATTGGCAGATGTGGCTGCCAAGCTACTCTCCGTGATATTTGAAAAGTCCTGGCAATTGGGAGAAGTTCCTGGTGACAGGAAGAAGGGTAACATTGTGCCCATTTTTTAAAAGGGCAGAAAATATGACCCTGAGAACTACTGACCTGTAAGTCTCACCTCTGTGCCTGGGATATCATTGAACAGATCCTCCTAGAAGCTATGCTAAAGCACATGGAGGACATGGAGGTGATTAATGGTAGCTGGCATGGCTTCACCAGGGACAAATCCTGTATGACGAACTTAGTGGCTTTCTATGATGGGGTGATCACATCAGTGGACACAGGTAAACCGAAAGATTTGATCTATCTGGACTTCTGTAAAGACTTTGACATAGTCCCCCAACAACATCCTTCTCTGTAAATTGGAGAGATCTGGATTTGATGGGTAGATGACATGGTGGATAAGAAACTGGTTGGAGGGTCGTATTCCGAGAGTAGTGGTCAATGGCTCAAAGTCCAGATGGAGATCTGTGACAAGTGGTGTCCCTCAGGAGCCCATAGTGGGCCCAGTGCTCTTTAATATCTTCATCAATGATATTGACAGCAAGATCGAGTGCACCCACAGCCAGTTTGCAGTTGACACCAAGCAGAATGTCGTAGTGTCCACACCAGAAGGACGGGATGTCATCCAGAGGGACCTGGACAGACTGGAGAAGTGGGCCTGTGACAACCTCATGAGGTTCAACAAGGCCAAGTGCATGGTCCTGCAGCTGGGTTGGGGCAATCCCCATTTTCAGTACACGATGTGGTGATGACGTGACTGAGAGCTGCCCTGCAGAGAAGGATTTGGGTGTGCTGGTTGATGAGAAGCTTGACATGAGCTGGCAGTTTGAGCTCACAGCCCAGAAAGGCAACTGTATCCTGGGCTGCATCAAAAGAAGTGTGGCCAGCAGGTTGAGGGAAGTGATTCTGCCCCTCTATTCCTCTCTTGTGAGACCTCATCTGGAGTCCTGTGTCCAGTTCTGGAATCCTGAACATAAGGATATGGAGCTGTTGGAATCAATCCAGAGGAGGGCTACAAAGATGATCTGAGGGCTGGAGAACCTTCCCTGTGAGGACAGGCTGAGAGAGTTGGGCTTGTTCAGCCTGGAGAAGAGAAGACTCAGAGGAGATCTTATAGTGACCTTCCAGTACCTGAAAGGAGCTACAAGAATGCTGGAGAGGTACGATTCATAAAGGCTTGTGATGATAGGATGAGGGGGAATGGCTATAAACTGGAGAAGGGCAGATTTAGTCTAGATGTTATGAAGAATTTCTTCACTGTGAGAGTGGTGAGACACTGAAACTGGTTGTCAAGGGAAGTTGTGGCTGCCCCATCCCTGGAGGTGTTCAAGGCCAGGTTGGATGAGGCCTTGGGCAGCCTGATCTAGTGGGATGTGTCCCTGCCCATGGCAGGGGGCTTGGAACTAGATGATCTTTAAGGTCCCTTCCAACCCAAACTATTCTATGATTCTATGATTCTATGATTCTATGATTCTATGATTCTATGATGACAAAGTTCATAATGCAAACTGTTTAAAACTGAAAGATCTTTTTTAACATTTAAATATAATCTGTTTCGGATTTTCTGTTTCTGTGGTACAGATAAGACCATTACAATGGGTCAGGGTTTAAAGAGTTGGTTTACCCAATACAAATGTTTTAGAACTTTTATCTTAACTGCAGCGAAATCTTCCCAATTTATGATTCTAGTCATGTCTAAAAGAATCACTCACAAAACACGTGTAGAATCTTTGCACAACAGAAATATTTTCAAAGAAGTATCTGGAAAAGTGCATGTTATTTTCTGCATTGCAAAGACACATAGCTCTTACCTATGTCTGAAAGTCTCACAAGACTATTCTTTATAATTGCCTTAATTTTTTTTGATTACCCAAAGCATACAGGATTAGAAGTTCAAATACAGTATTATGAAGAACTATGCATATATGCTGGACAAATCCTATACCCTCCCCTCATAAGCACATACAATTTAAGAGTTGAAGAATGTATACAGTGTTTGCAGCAAATTAATTCATGGTAGCTACATGGATACATTTTGTCAATTTTTCATTGGAAAAATGTTTGTGCAGTCTCCTGGCCTTTACAAAGTAAAATTTAATAAATAGCTGTGACAACCAGAGGTTCAGAGGTGAAGAAGAATGTACCTAAGTCATCTGCTTTCTTTTAATATTTCATCTCTTCATAAGAAATGTTACTGTCAAATGAACATGAGGTGAATGTGTTGCAGTTTGAAGATCTTGATGGATCAAAGGCAGTGTCACGCTTCTATAATTCATCATTTATTTAGAAAACTTTTTGACTACTTGGTACCTGAGGCAGGTAAATTTCACGATGTTTACCTGAAAGATGGCAATCATAACTTTTGTTGGCTCTACCTCTTTGCGTTTCTTCTTTTGATCAAGCCTTTAATGATTTTCCTCGGTTTGAATGCAATTTTTGTCCTTCCTGGCACCTTTTTGTTAGAATGGAATTTTGTTGGAAAAAGCATTTTAGTTTGAAGTTTATAAATACCATGTTTATACTTTGCAAGTTGTTATTCCCCTTGTATTACAGTACAGCAGAGTTCCCAGAGACTCTTTAGTTGATGCACAGCAAGTAAATTGTGTCTGTTTTCCAATTGCTAAGTTCACAGCCACAATTTACTTTTCTTTTTTCTTTTTTGTCCTTTTCCTGCCTTAAAATGATTGTACTGCAATTATAGCTGAAGCCAGGTTAGCCATAATTCAACAACCTTTCAAAACAATGATCTCGGGCATTACTGCAAATGGCTGTAGGATCGGAGAGCTCATTGCACACTGGTTGATGGATGTTAACTCACCTTCTTAGGTGGATAGTGCAGTTCATGATTAAGCCTCTGCTGCTTGCAGAGGTGTCTAGTTCAAAGTTTGAATGGCTATGCTTTTAGCAGCAGCAGTTTCAGGAGTGACTGCAATGTACTCTTCAGCAGTAGTAGCTGAGAGTATGAAACAGCAGGCTATACTAATACTTGCATCTTCATTTCCAAATACTGATTTAGCTAGACAGCATTTCAGACTATTAACCTTGCTTGTCTCTACTGCTTTGGAAACATACAGGTAGAAATCTAACTGGAAGTAATTCACAATGATGGCAAGTCTGCCTCAATAGCTGGTATGTTTATGAAAAGTGATAGTTCTAGAATTTCTACTTGCTATGTATTTTCCTGTGGAAGTTTCCTAAGTCTGTAAGTGACAACAAATTTTAGCAGAACAATTCTATACATAGCCATTAGAACATGCCAGGAAGCACTATTAGATTTCAAAGGATTTTTTCATATGATTTCTATCTGAACTTTTTATTTATCTTGTGCTTTGGAAATAGAGACCAACATCCAACTGTGTGATATCTGTTGTATTTGCTTAATCATAGTCATTTATGTTTTTGTCTAGATCAGCAAGGACAAAAATCTCCCATCTGTTATGTTTGCTATTTCTGTAACTTTTCCTTCTTTACAGTGGTGAAGGGAGTAATTATGTTATCACTTTTTTTTAAAGCATACTTCATCACATTTTGCACAGGAGAATAAATGTAAAAGAGGAATTCCCATGCATCTTCTGAGGTCATCTTCTCAGTCTTTGTATCAGGAGACCCGCAGAGAAAGTGCTAAGTGTATATGATTTTGCTTTCCATGCCACAAGCTCACCAGAGATGTTTGGGAATGGAAGATGACTTTCCCTCATTTACAGCCTTACAGAATAAATGAAGGCTGGCAGCTGAGTCTTTAATTGTTCTCCAGAATATGCTGCTTAAATTTATAAGGTATGCCCCTTTCCTACTGGACCAAAAGTTACTGAAATAGCTTGTTCTCTGTGTAAATTCAGTTGTAAGCAAAACATTCTGTTGCTTTTTATACTTCTCCAGCCAGAAGCTGTAGCACCTTGTTAATGAAAGCTGAGTGAGTCCTTTCTTTTACATGTCTGTAACTTGGCAATAGTTGCATTTGAGTGAAGACTTGAGTTGTTAAAGTTTGAAATGTTGCCCGTATTTTCCTTTGTGTTTTACCTGTTATTGTCACATCCTTCAAACCGTTAAGTCTGTCTGTAATTAGAGAGATAGGAAACTTAGCAGAACTAAAAAGAAAATTATACTTTTTAGGTGGTTTAGGACTTCATCCTGCAAAGATTCACACATATTTTGCTTTATGTGGGATAATTTGGCTGAAGGGGAATCAGTTGTTTACAGTATATGGAAAGTATGGATTCACAAGTGTTAGGAATACAGTTTTTGAAAAATTCCATGGACTTTTGGACTCAGATCAACTTCCCAAGTGCATAAGAATTATTTAACTTCAACATCAGGGAATCACTTTTTTGTTTCTCTGGCATGGAAGAGGCTTCATTTTGGCTTTAAGTAATTATAAATGATAAAATATAGTGCTGTCAAATTAAAAAAGCAGTGGTGATTCAGCAGATTGGTACAAGAAATAAGCAAGAAGAAATCTTACAAATATTGAGTTTATTATTGTTAAGTGCACGTTTTACTATTTTTTTATAATACAGCCAGTGGCTAATGCATTACATATAGATCCAATCTTATACTAACCAACTTTTAAAATTACCTTAAGGAATGTGCCTGCAAGGAGGAAATCAGCCACACAATTTTGTCTATGAGTTCTGTAGAGTGATTATTCTTTATCTTTTGTAAAGTATTTATCTTTCATTATAATAATTTATATTAATTCCAAAGAGAATAAATTGAGTCTTTAATCATATTTGATTTCTTAAAAGTGAGGGCAAGAGTAGTGAACAAGGGTGAGTTTAGGACTGATTTTCACTCATCTAATCACACAGAGGATTATAATCATACTTCACCCCTCTGACAAAGGTCCTCTCATTATTTCAGACTAAAAAATGTACTGTGCAAATCACACTGTAAAACAGCTGTCCTGGAATGGAATCTAGAGCGCTCAAGTCAGCCAAACATCAGTACAAGTGCCATTAGGTTTCACAGCACTGCTTGACTTGACTTATTCATTCTAGGAGACACACAGAACCTTCTCTCTTACCCACAAAACACTGTTCCATGCATTAGTAACGTTTATCATACCTTCAAGTAAAAGGAGTTAAATGTTGCTGCAGTTGCATGGTTATATGATGTGACTCCAGACTACGCTGTTGGAGGTCTGAGCTTTCTCAACTCTTTTCTTCTCTCTTCCAAACCTTCTTTTCCCTCTCCTTCTACATTTCCAGGAAAAGTAACATGGTTTTCATTCAAGTTGCCTATACTGAACTTTCTGAACAAAAATCTTTGAAGCCTGCCCCTGATATTTCTTTCCCTTTGTCAGATAAATCTTAAGCAAATATTGACTCAATGCCTTAGATGAAATTGTCAGAGAATTTTCCTGTAAATGAAATCTGGCAGTTATGTACATAACATACATATGTCTCCAGTAGTTCTGCTAATCATTTCTTTGCTTTTAAATGCCAAATAAACTGTAGCTTTTCTATGTGAGGGATACATATCATAAGTGTGAAGTGTGACTGACTCTTCTGGCTTGAATATCAGAACTTAGTGGTCCAATGTTTTGAGGGAATGGTAAATATGTGTGTGTGTATATTAAACACAGATGTTGTTGGGAAATGTTGAGATTTTTAACAGCTTTAACTTACCTTTCCCTCCACTTTTGTAACGTGGCCAAAAAATTTAGCCAAAGCACAACTGACATATTGGTGAGATGGTGTTTTTGCACTGGCAAAGATAGCTATTTTGAGTCTGGAAAATAATGAACAGCAATGCAGAGAAATGTGTAAGGAAGAAAAACTTCTGTCACTGTGATGGTTAGGGAAGATTGATTTGGAGGTTTTATTGCTTATTAGTCATGGGAAATGTGGTAGCAATTTTAGATGCCCTATGGGGCGTTGTACTCCGTCCAGACATATATGATTATTTGCAAAAACCCAGCAGATGTGATATATCTCAAAAATGTCTTAACTTTGTTCTATGGATGTGTAAAGCATCTAAAAGACCAGTCTGCTTTTATAGTCTTTACACAGTTTATTTTATGAGGCAGCAATGTCCCAGAACCTTTTGCAGACAGAAACTGCAATACAAGAAGCCTTGCTGTATCTAGTAATTTCAGATCTTAAAATGTGGGAAACACTGCCACTTAAAAAAGTTTTTTCTTTGTTTGTTTGTTTTAAAGGTGTATTAGCACAAACTGAAAAGATAGGTTTCATCAAAAAGAAGTAATCTCAATATTGTGAGACATTTTCATTGTTGAAAATGGTAATTTAGCAAAATAGAAATCTTTCATGTGCATGTTCTTAGCAAATATTTTAGAAAACAATTATTTTTATAGTATCACAAGCTTGCCTTGTTGCAATGGAAGTTTGGGATATGTTGTCTGAAAGAGAACTTAAAGGCACAATATTTACCAATTTAATGAAAGTGAAAATTAAATACTCACAAAAATTCATTAAATTGAACATTATTATTCTGATGTTAGTTGAGCATCCTGAAAATGCATTTATTTTCTCAGCTCAGGAAATCTCACCTCAGTTGTTGGTCATGAAAGGAAAAAGGCATTTCCTCCTTATGCCAACGTAACAGCTATTTCAGAAATGGTGGCCCTAGCACCACTGTCTTATTCAGAGAATGGAGCACTTCAGAGTTTCCAGCTAAGAGATTTATCCTAATATTCCAGCAGAACTGGGAACAATCAAAATACAAAAAGATCATGGGACTTCCATTCTACTTCATTTTGTAAGCTGAGTTCTGGTTCTTTCATCCCTACTTTCTGTTTTCTCTCAAGTGAGATAATTTTTTCAAGAGACCAAAATTATTAATTCAAATTTGGCCTCAGGGCAGCTTCCTGGTTAAAACTTAGACATTCATATAACATTTTACTGCCAGTTTATTCTATGTCATCTGTAAGTGATTGCTTTGATTCATCGTTTAAAAAAAATTATTCCACAGTATTGGTCTAGAATAATTTACAACACTCTTTATTTGGATTACAGATGAGATTGTTGTGTAAAAGTGACTTATGATCACAAAACCCATAAATTTGTAAACAACCTGTGTTTTCAAAGTTCTAGACAGCGTATTGTCTGTTTATATTAGCTTGATGTAAATTCTTATGGGCAGAAATCATGATTGCGTTTGTCTACATAAATAAAATAGTTATTATTTAAGATATGTATGATTTCCATTGTATACCATATTGTTTATACAAGATTGAACAGTATAATGGAAAAATGGGTAATGACATAGAATAAATGAAAAAAAGAAAGTGATACGTAATAACATCTTTCATTTTGAGAAGAATGCATAATTAATTTGCACATCTGTAGATGGTTAAGAGGTACAAGTAAATAATTACACATCATGTGCAGAGTAATTGTATCAAATGCGTTGCTGCTTTTGCATTTGCCAACATTCATTCTGCCTTTGTTAAAGACGAGGTATGTATATGTCAGTATTAATAATAAATGAAGAATGTTTACTTTTTGATCTGGATTTTGTGCCTGGTTCAGGTTGTAAGATCTTAAAAGTTTCTTTCAGATAGCTCTTTTGTAGCCTGTGAAAAAATAATTTTGTGGTCAATATCTAACTCTCTTTAGACATATGTTCATCTGAAAAGCAAAACAGAAATTGTCATCTCAGCTAGCACCTGCAGCATCTGTTTCCAGCAACCAAAAAGTCTAATTATTCCATCTTGAAGATCAGTCTTTCAGTTGATATGATAGAAGTCTGATATTTTAGTGCTGATGTTTCTGGGTTTGATCCCGCATCATACTTGTTTCTTGTATGACTACATGGATGACGGTTTCAGTCAAATAAAAATGCATTTATTTATAATTGTGCATATTGTTAGTGTTCTCTTTAGAAAGAATGTCTGAAGTTCTCCAGCTGGGGATAAAATTATTTAGCCTCTAATTTTATTTACTGAAAATGAAGCAGATGTGCTCATTTTAGACTGTAGACAGTACTGCTAAGTGCTAGCCATTCTCCATAGTGAGTTTTTCCAGATTCCTGGGACATTAGTGACAGGTAAGGGTAATGAACAACTACGGGACTGTTCCCTTTGCTTTGTAGCAAATTAACTTCAGTGAGATCCAATTTCCTTTTCTTCTAAGCTGGCTGCTGAGCTTTAGCCATATTGTTTGCTGCAAGGTAAATGAAAGTATGAGCTACAATATGCCTATCATGTCTTCCAATTTATATAAAATAAAAAAATCAAAGAAAGATAAACCTCTCAAAGCACCACCTATACCATAGTTGAACTTATAATGAGCCTGATTAACTTACTTATTTGAATGCTGTTAAATAATTAAGCATTTTCCTCATGCCTTTTTTTCCACTTAAAATTTCTAAGAAAATTCTACAGAACACAGATAGCATACATATAATTTGTAGTTTCAGGAATGAATGGAGGGGAATGCAAAAAACTTGGAAATTGGCTGGATTGCTAAATAACACCTTACACTCATGAGCTATCCTGTCTTTAGTATGAATGAGTCACAGAATCACTAGTTTGGAAAAGACCCACAGGATCACTGAGTCCAACCGTTACTATCTGCCACTAAACCATGTCCCTCAGCGTCTCATCCACCCATCCTTTAAATACCTCCAGGGAAGGTGACTCAACCACCTCCCTGGGCAGCCTGTTCCAGTGCCCAATGACCCTTTCTGTCAAAAATCTTTTCCTGATGTCAAGCCTGAACCTCCCCTGGTGGAGCTCGAGTCCATTCCTTCTTGTTCTGTCCCCTGTCACTTGGGAGAAGAGGCCAGCTCCCTCCTGTCTACAACCTCCTTTCAGGTAGTTGTAGAGAACAATAAGGTCTCCCTCCACCTCCTCTTCTCCAAACTAAACAACCCCAGCCCCTTCAGCAGCTTCATTGCTCTTCTCTGGACACACTCCAGAGCCTTGACATCCTTCTTGTGGTGAGGGGCCCAGAACTGAACACAGGATTTGAGGTGCGGTCTCACCAGTGTTGAGTGCAGAGGGAGAATAACCTCCCTGGACCTGCTGGTCACGCCGTTTCTGATACAAGCCACGATGCCATTGGCCTTCTTGGTCACCTGGGCACACTGCTGGCTCATGTTCAGTCACTGTCAACCAACACCCCCAGGTCCCTCTCCTCCAGGCAGTTTTCTAGACAGACTTCTCCTAGTCTGTAGCACTGCATAGGGTTGTTGTGCCCCAAGTGCAGGACCTGGCAATGAGCATCCCTTCTCAAGGAGGAATATTAGCTTGAACAGCTTGAGCTTTAATAGCTTGAACAAGTTTCAGAAGATAAAGAAATCATTCTTGCTGTAACTGCACCAAGCACCTTGTTGCCTCATGTAATTACTGTGTGATGGGCCTCAGTTCAGTATCTGCATCCTGCTATACAACAAGTTTTCAAGCTGTATCACTGTAGAAAGGGAACCTAAGTGTCACCTGAGGATGTCTCATCTTCTTTGCCAGTGTGGTCATTCTTACCAGTTATGGAATAACCTAAAAATTTTTTATCATTTTAGTTTAAATAACACTTCTATAAGAACATATAGTACTTCTTTGCCTGGGGTATAAAATATGGAGAAGTTATATGACCTGTCACTGAATGTCACTTATTATATATGGAAAATGATCTTTGCTTTCCTGGTCATCCTTAGGTCATCCTGAGGTCATCCCTGGTGGTATAGCCATTCCTTTGACAAATACTGAAACCAGAGAGCAAAATTTGTTAAAAAATGAATATCTGCCACTTCCTATCTCTGAAAAGTCTGATTTTTTTGGCACGAGTCATGAACACCCACAATCAAGAACAGAAGGAAACATCTGTGACTATCTTTGAGTAGTGCAGATCATGACTGGTCTACTTATGGGCATCATTCAAAGTATGTCCTAAGAAGGACAAATCTTGCCTCCCCGACTCAATTTTGTTTTAAGATAACCTCCTCCAGTTTTACAATCATCTCATGTAATTGATCCTATTAAAAGTAAAAATAAAAAAGAATCCATACCAGTGGATATAGCAAATACAATAGATACAAATGCATATTTTTCAGGAACATATGTATACCTCTGCAGGAGAATATGGCAAACAGAAGGAAAAGCAAATGCCAGCAGATGAAGTAACGGAAATCTGTTTGTCAGGTTAGGTCTTCTGACTTTTCAGAATCTAGTTTGTTAGCACTCGTGTTTGTATTTGTTTCATTATGAGGCAGTAAATGTAAATGGAAAGTAAATTCCATTTTGTACACAAAGGCTGTCATGCAGTGGTGGCATGCTTTATATATTTATCTATTCCTAAATAAAGTTAGTTTGCCAAAAACTATAGACACTATTTCTGTATTCATCAAATTAGTCTCAATTATGCTTTAATAAAGAGCATATTAGGAAATCTGTGCAAGTTCTTATATTGCTGACAATTACAGTTAAAATAAAAAATACCCCACCAACATCAATTTTTTTGCCTTTATTGAAATTAATTTAATCTTAAGAGTATAATTTTTTCTTGAATTTATGTGTGCAATTCTGATGTGAAATCAATTTTTTTTTTCCAACATAAGAACAGTACAAAAACCCCATAGTAATTTGTAAGGGGTATTTCTCAGTGCCTACGATAGTGGATCTGAATGTCTGTAAAACCAGTTAATAACAATTAATGCAAACCCAGTTAAAATGAGTCTTCATTAACCTTTTCTATCATGAGTGTCTTTGAAGGCTGACTTCTAGTACTGCTTCTGAAAAGGACTAGGCTGGGAGTGGAAATTTACAAATCTACAAAGCTCCCAATTGCTACCATACTTCCATTGCTTACACTTCAAAACCACTTCTGCTGATGTGAATTAAGAAAATCCATAGGCATGGATCTATAGTCTTTGACTTCATATCAGGAAGCTAATCACCGCAGCAGTACAGATAATTGATAATATGAACATTTATTGTCCTCTTTTTGATGTTGAAAACTGCATTTTGTAAAAAACCTCCACTTTCTGATTAATGCATCTCGTCCAATCTATTATGACAGGGAAAAGAAGCAGGTCAAACACAACAGCACGAAAGGGATATGCCTGTTTTTAAGGCCACTTTACCGAAAGATAACCGAGTCATAGAACAGTTTGAGTTGGAAGAGACTTTTAAGTAAATTACCTAGTCAAACCACCCTGCTGTGGGCAGGAGCAACTTTTCACTAGATCAGTTTGCTCAATTTAGAAAATCAGTGTTTTATATACAGAATATATAACTAGTATTAGATACCTTGGCTGCCAGGGCTGCTTATAAGTATACTTGAGTATCTCAAAGTGGGAAAAAACCACTGGTGTACTTCAAGAATGCATAGTGAAAACTGTTACTACTGGCTAGCTTCAGGGCTGTATTCTCTTGTGTGTGTTAGAGATATTTTCTTTCTTTCTCAAGGCTTCAAAAGGATGCCTTCATTTACCTCAGAGTTGTGGCTGTTCTCCTGGAAACAGAGACATATCACCCTCATTTTGAGACCAAATGAAGCATGTCTAAAATCTAGCAGAAGGTTTCTACTTGCTTCTTATATTTCTTCTGAGAGAAACACTCCTGCATTTCTTGCCATCTGGGACACATCTTTATGCCTAGCAGCAAGGGAAGAAAAGGAGCG
The DNA here is from genome assembly GCF_032191515.1 of Phaenicophaeus curvirostris. Taxonomy (NCBI): domain Eukaryota; kingdom Metazoa; phylum Chordata; class Aves; order Cuculiformes; family Cuculidae; genus Phaenicophaeus; species Phaenicophaeus curvirostris. The sequence goes on along the minus strand of NC_091431.1, from coordinate 14,570,579 downwards.
ACTTACTAATTTTGAGTTTATTCAATAGTCTGTGTTGTACTGGACTCCAGGAAACATTAATTGACTAGGAATATAAAGTACACATGAACTATAAAGTTTGTGAGAGATAACTGTGTTTCAGGGATTACTTTGCATTCTGCGATTGCCACCAGGTGTGTATTCTAATGGCTGAGTTTGTGAAAAAGCAACAAGCTTTCCTGTCCCCTTTCTTTTATTTTGAAATAAAAGAGATGTCTGCTTCTGTTTCATGAATCCTTCAGGTTTGCTCTAAGTGTTAGATTCAGTCTCAGAACACTTATTGGATTTAGTTCCTTAGGAGTCTTATGCAGGAGATGATATTATTTCTGAAATCCAGTAGGAATCAGGTATAGGAGGAACTCAGTGCTATCAAGAAAGAAGAACCAGAAATTAGCAGCAACAAAACTGCTGGAAATATTCAGGTCAAAAGTTGACCTGAATAATGGTTTTCCATTGTTAATTAGTGCTTAAGCAGAGATTTTCAAGGTTCCAGTTTGGGTGACAGCTGAGATCCCTTTTTTACCTTTTCTCTTTGCATCTTTTCCCCACCTCTGGGTGGACAGCCCAGCAATGCCATTAACTTCCTCATAGACTCTTCTTAGGGCCACTGTTGCTTTCACAGTAGGCTTTGAGACCATTCCTAGTGGGTAGCTGATCATGTTTTCTAGTCAAACTTCAAGTTCTTTTTCTACTTTTTAGAACACACATGCACAGGTGGAAACAGCCTATTTTTGACAGTAATTTATTCTGCTCAGGTGCTACTTAAAATTCCCTACAACCAGCTTTATGTTTTGTTTATAGCTTTAGCAATGTTTCTGGCAGCAAGAAACAGAGACTTGCTGATGGAAAGAAAATAATTATTTACTCTTCCTTTCATCAGGAATCCTGTTTCACCATTCAAAGAAAGCACACAGTGGGTCACAGCAAGTCTGGTTCTTCAGTTTAAGTATAGTTTAGGGATAAACAGAGCTGAGTTACTAATCCACATCCAAAGCTCGTCCAAACTGTAGAAATATATTTCTTATAGTGCAACTGAGAGGTTGAAAAGCAGCAAAGCCATTCACTTTGCCCACGCTTGTGTACCACAGAATTAAGAAATACCTTCAGAAATGTTGTTTCCTGCTTAAGGCATGATTGTGGTTCTAACTGTGCTGCCATGTTCCTATCATCAGTTTTCTGACTCAGTTTTTGTATAAAGGGAATACTTTAAAAATTATCACAATATTAAACATTTTGGGAGGAAGGGGGGAAGAGGGAAGTTATAGTTTAGTTTGTATTTTTGTATAATGTATTGTCAAACTGAGATAAGAAGCTTGTACTAGCTATGTACTAGAGACCTTTCACTGAGTTGCAGTTTAGAAACAAGTAACATCATAGCATTTATCAAGACATTACAATTTTGAGGTTTTCTGGCCAGCTAATGGCAGGGTACTTGGAATTGTTGCTGGGCTAGATATTAGCCTTCATCTGAGTGTCTGAGCACATTCTATGCCATACTGCTGTGTAAAATTGTTTATATTTTGAGAAGATGAAATTCTGGCATTGAGAACAAGTTCAACAACCATATCTTGGCCAGTTTAAGTTCTCCTAAGTGATCAATGGCTTACATTTGGTGTCACACTTTGTGGACCTGGGTAATTACAAGGTATTCGGCAGTCCAGGAGGCAAATTACAGTCCCAACCCCACCATATGCCCCTTGACCCTGTGCTGTTTTGTTTCATGCTGGGCAACTCGTATCATTATAGTAGCTGAAGTTGAAAGACTAAGGTACAAGAGCATGTAGATGTGTCTTAAGTATATCTCACCACACAGGGAAAGTAAGAAGAGCTGAGAAGTCAACAGGGATGACTGGAAAGCTTGAGGTGATTCCTTTTGTCAAGGAAGAGTCCATCCCTTTGGGTCTACTGCAAATGGAGAGTCGTCTGGCACCTACCATGCAGCTGAGACAGTGGGCTGCCAGTACTACCTGTTACAATACGCATGCATTTCTGGAACAAGTCAGTCAGAGAGAAGCTGATGTGAGCCATGCACTGGTCTCAAATGCATTGATAGGCAAAGCAGAAGTGGGGGTGATGGAGGCACACCTTTGCACACCTGAGGTCCTGGAAGACCCTGAAGAACTGTATTTCTCCACAGTTCTATCAAGGGGAGCACCAGTCTGACAGTATTTTTGAAGACTGAATCTTTCAGGAATGTTTTCAGAGGAAGTTTAAAATCACCACCGAGGACTATGGACAGATTGTGAGGGACAAAGTAAGAAAGGGTGTTCAATCTTTTGTACTTTCTCAGACTGCCTTTAATCTGCAACAGGCAGTCTGCATGTAGCTTTTAGCTTTCCAAACCTTTTGATACAGCATGCCATTTCATGAGTATTCCTACTTACATTTTCTGTCATTTTAAAATTTTTCTGTATTTGATTTGTTTTGTGAATATCGCAGTTTGCGATGGCTGTGAAGAGAGGCATTTTTCACTTGGAGATTAAGAACAAAATACATCTAGGATCTCTCTAATCAATTTACTGTACTTTTTCCTAGAAGTTCAGGAATCTGCCAAGACAATCTTGGTAAATTTGAGCTGATCTGGAACTTGCTAAAGTGATTTGATAGTTTTCCATTGACTTTAAAGGGCTTTGGATCATGATATATTCATGCAAGAAATGTATGTGACTTAGAGAAGTCCAGAAATCTACAGCTTTATAGATTTATACTTTAGAAATATTACTTTAAAAAACAAACAAACAAAACCCCACCACTTTGATGTTTGGAAGAGTGAAATGTAGCTGCTTAGGGAACTGAAAATTATCTAATTAAAGTGGTTCACTTTATAGTAGACAAAAGGGGATTACTGCACATCACCTCAACAGGACAATTTTAAAAATAGTTAAATGTTAGGTTCCAAAGAAATTCCATTTTCTTATTGCAGTGAACAAATCTAACGCTTGAATGTGCCCTAGAAATAGTCATCCCAAGGCAATTTTGTGTTCTTGTTGTTGTGAATTTTTGATGTATGAATCTGTCCTAGAAACAGTAATGTTTGGAACAGAATACACAACATTTAAATTAAAAATAAAGTAGTTAATCCCATGCCAGCCACCAAGACTCTTGAAATGTAAATTGGAATCTGAAGGAGGCAGAAATGGATAATTCAGGATAGAAATAGTCATCTAGAAGTGCTTATTTTTATAGATTTCCTTGGGTACTGGAAGATTTAAAATTTCAGGGAAAAAGGAAAGCAGTACAAAACATTATGGAAAATAAATACTACATACCAGTTTTGATAAAAATGAGAAGACTTCAGATGTTTTAAATAAAAGCAAATAAATATATTTAAAGAAAGTGGATTGCTTAAATATTACTTGCCCTCTTTAGATACATAAATTATATTTTCATAGTGTATCTACATCAGGTATATGATCTGTATTAGGTGATTTAGGTAAGCAGAATATCTCTTTTGCAACATGCTTTCTTCTTGGCTAAGAAATGGGGTTTTTTTCTGTTTCATGATGGAATTTTATCATACTGAAAGGGAGTCTAAGTAGAGAAAAAGAAATAAAAGGAAATAAAAAGTTGCTTACTATTACTGAATAAATGCCAAAATGCACCTATTCTGCTTCACTTTACCCTGAAAAGAGAAGTGTTGCAAGGCTTCAGAGATAAGACCTGTAAAAGCACAGTGTTAAGACAGCTGTATGCTTTACATGGGGTAAGCTCCAGTCATGTATTTGACTTTTATAATTTTTTCTTACTTTCATTTAACTAGGATAGTGGGACTGTTCCAAATCGAGGTTTGGCTTTTTTTTTTTTTTTTTCATTATTGCCCATTATATCCTGGCCTGTAGGATGGTGTTGGAGAGACAATTAACTGTGTATTACAGTCTTATGAATACGGTCTTTCTTGAAAGGTTAAAGAAGAACACAAAAACTTTTGTTTCTCACTAGAGGTATTTCCCATTAAAATAATTCTGGTTTGTCATGCTAGGCTATAGCTGATATAAATACTTGTTTGGTTTACATTCAGAATTGTTCTATTAGACTAGTTACGGAGTGCTCAGAAAAAGAAAATAAAATCTAAACCCCTCACAGAGTGTGCATATCCTCTGGTATTAGAAGTTGGCAGTGCAGATGTCTACGTCAGATTAGCCACCTGAGACTGTCTGTGTAGTCATAGGAATATAAAGGGCACCTGACCTATGCCTTGACAGCTTGTTTAAAATGAAATATCTGCATGCTAGAAGAGCTTTTCTTTTGAATACTGGATGTCAGGATGACTAGCCTAGATTTAAGTACTAAACACAAAGTAATACATATAACACTTTGCATGTTATACAAGGCACTTGCACCACAGCACTTTAAAATCTCCTCTGAGTCATATTTAGAGCTGACTGGATTGATTATCAAGAAAAAATTCTCTCAGGCTTTTTGCTTTTCTTCTTAAAAATAATTAGTGAATAATCATAGTATTTAACTAGCTTTGGAAAAATTCCAAAGTGCACAGTGAACACCTAACATAAAAGGCATTTTTTTCTTTTAATCATACCTGAAATTGTTTTCAAGGAATCTTTTCCACTGTTTGACTTGTTTAAATTTGTTTCCTTGTCACTGGATTAATGAGTTGGTTTTGGGCAGCCTTAGAAACTAGTCTGTTTGAGGAAAGTCAAGAGGCGTCATTCATATTTAAAAGGCTTATTTGTTTCACTAATATAAACCAATGTATGTTATTACTCAGAGTCTATAGCTTCCATGGCATACTTCTTAGATATTGGGTAGAACATCTGTTATGCTGTGGTCTGTGATTATCTCAGTTATTGTGATTATGCTTGAATGTTTTTGGCAGATTTTATTGCATCACCTTTAATATGTCATAGCATTTTTATTATGGTAATCAAAGATATATTTTATCAAAGCGCGATAATCACTTTGCTATAGTAAAAGATCTTTCAATGTTGAAATCCCTAAGTAGAAGTACAAAACTCTGTCCATCATTACTAATTATATGACATTTATGATTATGACATTTATCTTCCAAAGCAACCACTTATGTGTACTGATGTCCCACTTCCAAGAAGTGCTTGGACACCTGCCTGCTCCTAGGGTATAATAAATAAATTCCTTCTTTGCTTTCCTTCCATGCAAGGTTTTTGCTTCATCTATTAAACTGTGCTTATCTCAACCCACAATTACCTTCCATTTTCTGCCTGTCCTGCAGGAGACAGCAGCAAGTGAGAAGCTCTGTGGGTGGTTGATTCCTGGCTGTGGTCAATCCACCACAGAGGCATATTAACCCGTGGTGAAATTTCTCTTTTAGGGCCCATCCGTCTTATAAAAACAAAGATCAGTTTGAAAAATAAATTAAATCTCTTTTTTCTTTTTGTATTTTTCTCAGTTTTGTATTCCTTTAGGAGCAGTAATGCCAGTGATTTAGAAAAGGCTCTCCTATAGCATTTCTATGAGAATGATTTTTTTACCAGATCATTTGAAAATTATGACAAGTTGCTTGTTAGCTTCCAACCACAAATTTACAAAGGAGTTTGAAGTATACATTTCAATGGTAAATGAGGAAGCTACTTTCATCTTACAGAAGGTTGTTTCTCACTATCCCTTTGTAAATAGATATTTAAGACATAATTTCAAAAGAGAAAAAATTCATTTTCAATGTACAGTTTATATCTTAAGCCTCCCAGTAAAACTTGAAGTTGGTATCCACAGGTGCTTTGAATTCATCTGAAACAATCAACCATGGTATTTTCAATGCATAGAATACATTAACAAATACATTAACAAATACATTAACAAATAATTGGATAGTTTGGATCATGACACAAGGAATTTCAGATTTCATCTGAGATCTCCTGAAGTCAGCTGATGCTCTGACCAGGAAGATGAAGGTGAAGCAACACCTGCAACATCAAGGATCAGTTTGGAAAGCTGCTTCTGGAAGATCATGCTTATACTAGTCACCAGAGAGAGGCAGGAGTAGTTGCAGGAATTCATGGCTGTGGAGGCACTCTTCAGTGTGTAAGCATTTTATCTAGCTAGCAGATAAAAATGCTTTTGTGATTCCTTTTTGTATACCTGAACAAAACACCTTTGCTCAGACCACTGATACCAAAGGAGCCAAAGATACCTTGTAAAATGCATTATTTTTTACTGTCTTTGTTCCCATTCTCCTGAAGATCTTCTGCAAACAATGTGAGTGGTCTGGATGTGATAGATGACTCTTGCCTTTCTTGTGCTGGTAAAATGTAAAATTAAGGCCTTTTAAAACAAATTGCTCTTTCTAGGATACCTACTTTTCTTCATCTCATCGGTTTCATATTGTAATTTTGAGCATTGTGATACTGATACCATTATTTGATGTATATTTATCTCAAATAGATAGAGAGAGAGAGAGAGAGAGAGAGAGAGAGAGGAAGGTTCTATGAGACTTCATCTCCTTCAGAGCAAACATAGAAACACAAAACTCTACAAAGACTTGTAAACTATTAGTGGAAGGTTTACTTGCTGCTTGAGTCTAATTGTAAGTGTGACTAAGAGCTGAATGCATCTCATGCTGTTATTAATCACAGGAGTAAATCTTATCATTTGTGCCTTAGTGTGTAAAAAAAAGACTCCAGTCTTTCAACGTTAATTGCTTAAAGTGCCATGAGCACTTTTGATAAACTGAGGAAAATTTTCTGCTCAGATAATTAAAATATTTTTTGCTTCTGTGTATGCTTACTATCTGTGTATCTGCATCTGAGCTAGTTGTCCAGAATTTCTGTAGTGGAGAAAACCATAATTCTTGAAGTGCAAATCCCCTATTTTGTCATTATGTATTTTCCTTCATATCTCCAACTTCCCCCAGTTCTGTGGATTTTGTGGACCCCTCTTTTATGTTATCTGTCCCACAGAGATATGTCCAAGCCATTCTATGAGTTTCCAAATTCATACAATCAAAATATTTTATCCAGATATTTAATTTTGATGTCTGTGCTAAGAAGTGATGGCTAACATTCTTAGAGATTGTCAGTGATAACTCTGAAGCTATCCTTCCTTTCCATTGTCTCTGTAGCCAACCTATCTCCACCCTCAACTTTTCCTTCCTCATGTTCTTCACCAGATTTTGCAGGGTCAGGCTGCTTAAGGTCAGAGAGATGTCAGTTAAGTTTAAGGCCAAATTACCTTGCTGTCAGATATACTCTTGTTTCCTGCCCAGGACAAATGAGAGCTAAAGCAATATTTCATGGATAAAGCATTTCCCACAAATTAGGTAAATGTTAAGAAGAGCAATTTATGCAGCAAGCTATTTGTTTTGCCATCACAAACTACATTAACTGCATAGTCTAAGAGCATGACTTTCTTTGATGGGCAATGGGAACAGTGTCATGCTATAGTGATATGCCGAAGGTTAGAGCTCTTAAGATCAAATAACTGCTAAGTTCTTTGGCTTAGTTTTGTTTTTAACCTACCACTTTTTAAATTTTTAACACACATTTGTGTGCATTTTTCTGTAACATAAAGTTCACTTCATTTTTCAAAGAATCATCAAGAACCTGTAATGTAAAAGGCTGAAGAACAAGAAGGAACTGAATTAATAGTACTGCTGATTTCCCTCATCACACTGAGCAAGCTGGTAAGTATAATAAGAGAAGTGGCTGCAAAAGAAAGTAAGCTAGCTAGGGGTAACGTGGCCCAATTTTGTCATATTTCTAGAGAGTATGGAAAGTGTGAACTCTTGTCCCTCAATAAGTGTTTCCCATATTACTCATTATAATTGTACTAGGTGCTGTAAGTGACTATATTTGGAAACTACAAATAAACAATTAAGAAATGGAAAAATATTAATTTTTCTTTCTATGAATTTTGCATATAAGATGACGTTGTTAATTTTAATGTGAAAATGTCATTAGCTATATTTCCCCTCATCTCTGTACATTTCAAAATCAGTTATAGGGAAATGAGTTTTTTGGTGTTGACTTCATTATTTCCAACTGCAATCTAGTTATCCAATGAAATTCTCTTCGTAAAAATTAGATATGATATTTAAATAGTAGTATCTTCTGTTAACACAGAATATTCATATTTAAGAAATACACACTGAATTTCTTAGAAAGATGCACAGTTTCACTCCAGTAACATTACTGTTGTGTATTAGGATCATCATATATGAAAAGTTGGGGAAACTAGCTAAAACCTGAAGAACAAGTCTATGCAGTGTAGCATCTATCAGTAGGTAAGCATGGGAAATTATGTCACCGTGCTATTTCTGGTCCTGTGGCTGTTTCCTGTTTGGCTTTCCAGCTCTGTATTCATAATTGTTGGTGTCTTCATTTTCATTACAAATAAGCCATTCTGGAACAAATCTGAAACTTACTGCATTAGTACTATTACTTCAGTAGACATTGTATCAGGCATAAAATGTAAACTTCAAAAAAAAAAAAAACAGTGGTAAGGAAATAATGGCACAGTCTCCATGATTTATTTATTTTTCTAATACAACATTTTAAACTAAAGTTTTTGTGTTATTTTTTCTTTCATGAAAACTGAATCTGAAAGACGGCGAGTATTTTGTTTGTGAGTCATGCTAATATCTAAACTGAGCATAAAAATAAAATATATTTATTTGAGAATTACAATGCAAGGCTGATAAAAGCCTGATGAGCAGTACACCATCTATCATCTTGTTCTGGATCACATACATTCAATTACATGCCCTATTTCACTGTTTCAGGAGCTAGCATTTACACATTTAATAATCCAAGTTCATGTAACCTTTTTATTAACAAAGTACTTATAAAAGGTATATTGACAAACAATTTTCTGGTAACATTTGCCAAATATAACACTTTCCTAGGCAGGATACATGAGAAAGAGAGAGATTTTTGAGTTTAATATATTCACTTTACTAAAATGGTTGTGTATTACCTGTTGAAATCTTGATATGGAAATGAAAAGACTGTCATTTCACTCATAATCCAAAGGGCACAACACTGTGCTAAAATATTGAACCATTTCTTATTTATTTTAATTGTGAAGAAATTATTTGAAATATGTTCAGAGAAACGGTAACTGATTGACCTTGTAGGTAATTTTATTTCCTTTCTGTCAATATCTAAGTTACATTTCCTTTACTTTCTGGAGAGCATGTAGTCCTAAATACTATGTTAATACTCCTCTGAAGTAAGATAGTTGATCATCATCATCTGCTTCCTGTGATAAGCCCATGTGTAAGAATATGCAAGCAATGAGAAATGGCAATTTGAAGGTGTTCCAGATTTTTTTTTTTGCAGAAGGTGAGAATTGTTTTAAAAAAGTCACAAGAAACCTGTTCTTTGTGAGGTAGTTCATTCAGGGTCAAGAGCAACACACATGGGTGTCAAGGCCATCTGCCAGGCTGCTACTGATTTGAGAACCACAATTAGTTCCCCTCTGGCAGGTACCTATGAACTGAGCCTGTATAAAAATTAACAGTACAGCTGTCTAAACCTTATCCTGAAGCCCATCCATATCTGTGCCATAATTTGGCAACAAACACAGGTGTGCTTTTGTGCCTGCCTGGTCAGTGATTTCTACATTTTCCAGTCAGCAATGAGAGGATGTTTTGGCTTCTGCTTACTGGCCCTGCTCAGAGATCAAAGGAGGCTTCCACAGTGTACAGGTGAGTTAAATATGCTGCACAAAGTTAAAATAGTGAAAGGACCCAAAGCTAGGTAGTAGCTAATCTTCATGTTTAAGACTGAGGAGTGGACTCAGTCTGACCCTGTGCTCCTGTATATGAAATACTGCCTAGTGATAAAGTTCATTAACTGAATTTCTGAACAGGGTTACAATTTGAATGCACAACACATTTTTTAGCTTCTTAAATTAGATCATGCTTTCTCGCAGTGCTTCCTTTGCTATAACAGTGACTTTGCCACCATACTAAGATTTTTACTACTTTATTTGTAGTTTATTCTTGACTTAAAAGATTGTATACCTGAGATGAAGTGTGTTGCTGTGGCTTCAGTTTTACCGCAAGTTTTGGCTTCATAATACCAAGAATTCTTATGAGGAGTTCAGAACTAATGCAGAATTCTTCCAAATGCCTAGTTGTACCATAATATTTACTTCAGCTGTTTATGGTAATAATGCTATCTGCCTTTTGTTCTGTTTCCAAGATGATAGGTGTAATAAATCAGAACTACTGAATGGAAAAATCAATTGGCATCTTCTGGTACTGTAAGTTACAGCAAAATAAAATATAAGATGAGGAGAAACCCAGACTGATATATGAAGATTTTACATGTACCACATCAGGAAATGGCTGCTTCAGGTGAAAAAGCAAATAAATTTCTATAAGCCAAACAAGCAGGAGAACTCTTTCAGAGTGACACCACTGATTTTTTGTTTAAATGGTCACACAGGTCAGACCAAGCTTATCCTCTCATACAACTTAAATGAAAATCCTTTAAAAATAATAATAAATTTATGGAACATTCGATTGATATTTTTGTGATACCTTTATCATCAGAGACATATATGGTTATTGGAGCTCAGAGACGTTTTCAATTTTTTTGTGATAGTGAAAAAAATAAGAAGACTTCATAGAGACCTCTGATGTAATAGATTTATGGCTTCCACATTTGAGAAGCCAGGTATTGTATTTATCATAGGTAGCCAGAATAATTTTTCAATAAAACTCTATGGCATACCCAAAGACCAGAGATACAAGTGAAAAAAAATCTTCATCTGTATTTAATACAGGTGCAGGCAGTATGTTTTGTTCATATTGAGAAGACGTGAAATCAAAATCATCTTTCAGAAAGACAAGAGTGAAGTATACAATTCCTTTCCTTCCATAACTCTATTTTTTTCAGAGATGAGAGGACTGAATGCAAAAGGAGTATTCAAATATCGTAGAGACATGGATCCCTGATTGTCATAGGGCCAAGAGAATGAAGGAAAAACATGACTGGCAACGGAGCATATCGAAAAATCAGACTGCAAGAAACCAAGTTTTTTTCCTCGTGTTTAACTTCTCTGGGCTGAGGATAATTTGCAAAAAGGAGGAATTAGAAATCAACACAGATACATTTTAACCATGGTACTCAGTCTTTATGTTTAGCCTTTGGTGTGCAGGTAGCAGCAGGTACGATGAAAAATGTTTTCATTTAGTAAAGTATTTTAACTGGATGGAAGAGGGATATTTGATGTGTCTGGGAAGCAGAAGGAGATGCCTCAGAGAAGTGGTTTTAGTGCCCATGGATCCTGAGTTAATTCTACAAAAAGATGCAGAATGATGGGCAGAGCAGCTGAAACAAGTCTCAAGGAGGAATAGAGGCAAAACCAGCTGTCAACCTTTAGTGCTTACTTCCCTGAGATGATGTCATTCCTAACTCACTCTGATATAGGTGAAGTTAGAGAGTACTCTGTCTAGTATGTTACAAAATCAATAATCAGTTAGAAACTCTTTATGGATGCTTGAACAGTTTTCCACAAGCAGAGGTGAGTTGTAAAGAAGGCAAAACATGCCCTGCCATTTAACAGGAACTGGACAGAAATTAAGATGTAGCCAGTGGTGGGTCATACTTGATTTTCCATTTAATCAGCTCAGACTGAAAGAAAAAAGACAAAAAGAAATTCTGAAGCCATAAGCAATTAAAAAAAGGGCTTGCAGCCTCTACAAGGAACCCAGTTCATTCTTCCTCTTCTCAAAGAATGATTTTCACCCTAAAAACGTATTCACGTATGTTTCAATATTTCACGTATTTTTCATCTTCCCTGTACTTCATACTACTTCTGACTCTCAAGAAAAGTGAAAGAAGTTTTTAAACCTTTTAACATTATCCACAGAGATCTTAGATTCTGAATATTATGGAGGAGTCTCTCTCTTTTCTTTTAAAAAAGGTTCAGGTCCTCCAACAAGGTGGCAAAACCAATAAATGTGACCATTCACACAATCTGTGTATTAATAATAAGATTTCTAAGTACACTCTGTTAACTAACTATTGCTTGAAACAACTTTCAAAGAGAATGATAAGTGATGTGTTTTCCCTGAGAGCTAACAGAACAAAATTCTTGGTTTGCTCTTGTAATAAACCAATCACTTTGCAATATTCTACTTCAATGTGTGGCAAAATGTAAGGAAGGAGAAATTCAAGCCTACAGTTTAAATCCAAGTTTATGCAGGATTAAGTGCAGTACTTTGAGGATGAGGTTCATTTGAAGGCAGACTGTGAGTGTGATGGATTTTAGAGAGCTGATTGCACTCAGGTGCTGAAGGGATTAGGAGCAGCCTCAGTATAAAATATATTTCTTACAGGTTTGGATATAGCCATATAATCTAGACTATTTTATAAGTGGGAGAAGTCAAATCCAGTCAAAATAGTTGAGATCTGGCCAAGAATTAGGAAGTGCTCTGGAAGAATGTTGGGGGATTTGGGTGACTGCAGAATGTTGGTGGTACCAGCGTGGACAACACAAGGCTTTAAAGCTTAGATTCATGCTTAATGGGGCAAAAAAACCCCAAACAACAACCCCCCCTGCTTTAATTTCCTATGTGCTTAGGATATTATAAGATTAGATAAAATTGATTAGAGAATTCTAATTAGGAGGTTAATTTGTAATGATGCTTTCCTGACTTTTATAATTATAAGTCTATTTAAAAGATTTAAATATAGCATATGCAAATTATTAATGAGGGTTGAGCATGTCAGTTAACAATGCAACTGACTGAACTAGTGGGTACATCAAAACTCTGCGTGCTATAAAGAGAGATGGAGAAAGTATTTCCTTGTGATTTGTACATATTAAATCTAGGGCAACAGATATTTTTTTCCAGGTAGGTTTATTTTTTAATTTCTTCATGTCATTAATCACTGTTGTTCATTTATGTTTTCCTGCTTAGCTTTGCAAGTCTGCAAATATTCTCTCTATTTCAGAACATAGAAAGGGAGTCACCTAGAAGAGGGAAACTCATGTTATTCTTCAAGCTTTGTAAATTCAATGTATTTTTCCTCCTGTTTTATTTTATGTATTTGTTTAACCTGGAGTGTAGTATTCTTGCAAAGGCTCAAAGCAATTATATTTATTAATTACAAAGGAAGCTATTATGGTAGTATTCCAGTCTTTCTTGGGGCAGAAAGCTCTGCAGACCTCTTGAGGAAGAGTCAAGCATGGCTGTAGTGATATAAATGGTGTGGGAAAAAAAGGTTTTGTTGTTGCTTATCTCAACTGAACTGAGGCTTTGTCACTTTTGGGATTAGTTCTTTCTCCAAGTCCTTTTGACAGTTGTTTGCCCATGCAGAGAATAACAGTGTAAGTCTTTTACGGGACTTATTAAAGCTTAGCCCAAAGATCGCTCTTGTTAAGTGGAGTACTAAAGAAAGCTCTTGTCATTGGCGTTATGGTATTTCTCTGTGAATATTCCTCATGTCAGGAAAACCTTGACTCTGAAGTAGTGCTATTCTAGATACTTGGGTTCAGCTAATAATTTCAGCTAATAAAGTTAGTTAATTCCTTCATGAGGGCCCTTACTTTTACACTAAGGGGCAATTACTCTTTGCTGAGAAGTACAGCAGTGAGTTTGGACTATAGTGTTTGCTTTTATCTGCCCTGTGCTGCATCTGGATTGTAATTGCCTAAATTCTGGTTTTGTTCAGGCTTTTCTTTACGCAGAATATCTTGTTTACTTTGTTACAACTCTTTTAGGGGACTTCCTGCTTTGGGGATGCATTTGCCAATGCAGTGAATGTTGCTGACATTTCAAAAAGGTGTTCAGCACAGATTTGTGTTATCTTTGCTTGCTTAGATAGTTTATCTCTTAGTTTAGTTAAACACCAAAATAAGAAGATATTAGATCAAGGCAGGTATGAGGGTGTATGATTTACTGACAAGTCATTCTTACTTCACAATTAGTAATCTTACAATTAGTCTTACTCATTTGTGTAAGAACAGGAATCTTAAAAGTATTTGGAGGATAATGTGATGACAAATTTGTAACTAGAAAACATAAATATATATTGTGGTGAGGTGCTTAAGCCAACCTGAGATTTATAATTTGTTATCTTTTAACTACTTCTTTCCAAAGGAATGCCTTAACAATTGATCCAAAACTGGAAGTGAACTAGTAATGCAAAAAAGGATATGAATTTTTCACAATATTCATGTCACACTGTTCAAAGAATTGGTATAAATATTGCAATACCAGTAAAACTTTAGGGGAAAGTAATCCATGGGTTTTCAGTAGGCTGTGAATAAACACATGGAAATATTTCTTCTGAACTTACCATTGCAATGCTGAGGTTTTTTTCAGCTTTATTCACTATCATTGTTTCATGTAGATATTTATGTTTAATTAATTATCTGGTCCTGTGGTGTTACTTATGTTCCTGAAAGTGTTCTTGTTCTTCCAATTCACTTTCATTTTGGATAAAAGAGGTCTAGTCATTTTCATACTCTTGGAATATTATTTTGTACAGTGAAGAGCAGAACTTACATGGAGAACATCACAAATATGACCATTTTTTTCTCTCTTTGGATAGAAATCCAGACTAAACCAAAGAATTTCCTAGACACCTTGCATTCTTTTCTAATTAGGTTTGTCAATATCCAGTAGTATCATATGTGATACTTACACTAACAGAGACTCAGGACCTAAAAAGGAGTGGAACTAGAGAGAAAACAGTTTCCTACCCTGAAGAACATAACCACATAATTAATAGCATACCAGTTTTTCTTTGGCTGTTTCTTTTCTATAATTTGAATGTGTCCTTTCAGCTGAGCTACTTCCTCCACTCCTTCCACTTTATGCCACCTTCCTTCATTTCCAAACATTTTCCCCCGCAGAGCCTGAGTGAACTTATAAAACTAACATATCTCTTATTGACTTCCTACTCTCATGTTTCAGCAACACACAGGGAGTAACAAAGCCTTTGTCTACCAGATCGAGACTTGTCATTCACTTAACCCGTTTTTCCATACTTATGCTGCTGCTGGTATAAGCTCCAAGCATAGATGGGGCTGAGTTCAAAGATTTGGCTGTGAGAACCGTAGGGCTAGCTGGCCCTCTCAAGTGACTCTCTCTTTCCCTGTTAAAACCTTGTTGTTGTTAATCAGGTTACTGTCTTTGGAATAGACTAAAAGCAATCTAAACACTAAACTGAAAACAGTAGCATTAACTTATGAAAGCCTGTGAATGCAGAACAGCTTTTCATTGTTAAATATCTATAGGGACATTATTTTTTCATCTTTCTTCTCATTTTCTTTCCATCTGCAGGTTAAATATCTGCCAACTGCTATTTAAATAACATGGGTGAAATCCAAACTCTTGAAAGCAAAATTCCCATTAACTACCATAGAACCAGAGAAGCTGTCACTCTATAAGCACTTCTCTTCCTGTGCACTCCCCTTCCTACTACAACACATTCTTTATTCTATTTCACTTCCTTTCAGACTGTTAATTTCCTCCCTCCCTTCAACTGGCTGATATACTTCAATCAACTTAAATTTTATTTGGTTCACAAACTCAGCTTTGCTCCTTATGTATGTTTTTCACTTTCTCAATGTTACCACTGTTCTGTGTATGGGAAGGAGGAAGGTGGGTTAAAGGAAGGGCTGTGCAAAGGAAGAGGGAAGGACGTGGGAAGGATGTTTCCTGCTATTTGAACCGTTCTGTCAGCTGGCTTATAAGGCTGTGGTTGGTTTGGAAAATAAAGGGAGTATCCTCACTCAGCACAAAGCCTTTTTCAGAAAAAGGCAATGTATGTAACATTGCAAGTGCACATGGAAAGAAGAACATTTGGAAACAAATACTCATTTCAATACAATCTGTCAAAGCCAGCTAGAGATCAGCTTCTATAAGTGATGAACTCATAAGTAATAGTCGCTTGATTTTATATTTGATTAGCTTACATCAGTGGAAGTATGTATTCTTAGGCTGAGAATGTGATCCTGCAGAATGCTTCAGCAAAAGGGAAAATTCAGTTTAGCATGGGTATTTGGAAACATTCCAGTCATTTAGCTTCTGAAAACCAAACTGACACAATATGTGTATTTCTAAGAGAATACATAGATTGATCATAGAAAGATCAGTATTTCCGAATGGATGTTTCAAAAATGTGTGTGATGGAATACCACTGTGATTAAAGCATCCAGGGATACGATCACCTAACCAGCTTTGAGAAATTTATTGCAGATGGTTCCAGATTAAGAGAGATTCCTCTCTTTTCTCTTTCTATGCATATCTCATTCAGACATCTCTCAGAAACATTAGGATATTTTAGCAAAAATCATTGTGTGATTAAAAAAAATTTGGTTTTTTCTCTTGTTATTTTTTTCTTTTTTAAACATGAAAGTTAATTAAGTTTTCAGTAGGCTTGCAGCATGCTACCGTATCATGTGAGATGCTGGTTTGCTTTTTTAAAGAGAAGAGGAAGCTCATTTTAGGTTATGAACTGGAGATTGCTTCTCAGTGTAAGATTTTCACGTCAAGTGTGAAAGCAGAGTAAGGTCAGTTCTGTCACTTTTTCTTAGGTTATTCCTGGAAATACTTACAGAAGTCCTGAATTTCCAGAGGCCTGGAAAGCAGACACAGCTTCCCATACCATAAGATCTCGTATGTCTAAAATGTTACCCTCCTTACACAGGTTGCCTTCCTTGTAAGATGTCCTAGGAAGGTTGCAGCAAATTTTGCACACCCAATGGCAGGGAGGAAGAGAAGAGGAATTCCTTGCTGGTTGCAGAGAGACAACTTCAGTTTCTCTGTTTCTTAATAAAATGGATCAAACTGGCATAGAAATCCAACTTTAGTGTGTATTAGAACTACCAGCAGTCTGTGTGCTATGTGATGTACAGTGCCAAATGTCAAGTGAATCTGATAAAGTGATATAGCTCATACTACAGTTTTTAAAGAAGAAAATGGAGTCTTTCCATATATTAATTTAAGATTTCATAAATATATGAAGCAACATGAATTATGCATTCAAGTTGACTCAGAGAACGTGTAAAAGGGTTAGGAAGTCTGGACACAGCAAAATATTTGAACTCTAAAAAAATAAAATCATGTCTTTTTTATTCAAGAAGATGGAAAGTTTTGATGATAAAATTGATTCCTCATCTTCCCTCCGTCTTCCTGCCTCTCGTTTCAACACAAAAAAAAAGATGCTTAGTTTTCTAATCTAGTTCAGCACGTATTAGTATCTAAAAATCACATGCGTGGGTTAACATTTTGCCATACATTCAAAAATATTAAGAGATGTAGACATTATCTCCTATAAATTCTGGTAACAGTTGTAGAAAAAGGGGAGAAACAGCAGATGAATCCCTAACCTGCTTTGCAAAGTCTTGTGCAAAGACAGGTGAGTAGAAGTGGTTCAAAATCTGGGACAGAGCAAAGGCTCAGTAGAGAGGTGATCTGGTATTTGAAAGGGCCGAGATAGGGGATCAGTCTGATAAACCAGATGACTGTTCTGAGGATGGATTCTGCACACCTCCCCACCCCCAAGATTCTCTGGCATTAGTGATTCTTCCACTAGCAGGAATTCTCCCATCTGAACCTTCTAAAATGTAAAACTGAATTTAATACATGAATGACAGGTGGCAGGCTGAGTTGGGGAAGGGTGAAGCAGTATGGAGCAGAAGAGATGTTCTTAGAGATTTTGCACTGGTTGCTAAGGAAACTGTTCCTTTTCTGTATGTTCAAAGTGTTGTTTCTAGATAGACTGGCATCTAGACATTTGATGGCAGACACACTGTCATTTTCATCTTATATCCCTCTGTGTAACCCTTGTTTGCTTTCTTCAGAAAAAAATGAAGAAGAAAGATGGAAAAGAAAATACACAGCAAAAACTACTTGGTTTTCTTAGACATGTATGTTTTTTGAGTGAGTTGTCATCTCAGTATAGGGGAGGATCTTCGCTGCTGCTTTACTAGGACTTGTCAGCAGTTGCCATACTATTTCTTTGGCCTTTATTTAACCCATCATCTACAATATGTTGCATCTTATTGAGAGATAAATTACTTAAAAATTATGACTGTGGACACTAAAGTCACATAAAAATTGAGTTTTAAGCATGATTGCCTCTATATTTAATGTACATATGCAAGTATGCAAGCTCTCTCTGAAAGCAATGAGCTATATAGCAACTGAAAGTAAAACGTGTACACACCAAGGTACACTGGAAATCTTTTTGGGTGCTCAGGCTATGAAAACTAAAAGTTTTTGATGGGATTACTCGTGTCTGAATGTTTGTGGCTCAGTAGTTTGTGACAGCCAAGAAGGCCGCCACCACTGAGAAACTGCAGACTGATGACTGTCATTGCCATGCTCAAACTGATGTCTTTCTCATGATTTGTTTACTCTTTTCAGGTCATCTCATATTTTCATGGTGGACTGTTTAGGTGAGATTTCTTCTCCTCTTTGAACTTATTGTTAAGAAGTCTGCTTGTCTTAATACTTGAAATGCACATACTAGAATATCTAGGATTATATATTTTGAACTTCATAATGAATATGTATATTCTTAATGTAGTGATTGTCAGGGGCTAGTGGTTTCCTGTGGATTTTGGGCATGCTACTGAACAGTCTGAGGTAAATGGCAAATCTACAATGCACAGAATTTGTCATTCAGTTACTGTTAGATGTTCGTACATTTGCCTGGGATTTGCTTAGGGAGAAACTTCTTTAGGTCTCTCTGAAAATCTCAGCCTTTATTACTATTATTCAATATTTCTTTCAGTATTCAAAGCAGACAGTTTAAAGAAAACACTGACTTGCTAACAGATATTTGAACCTTATCCAAGATCTCTTGATCCTTGGTTTCACCTGGAATAACTGACAGAACTGTGTCTGTGGTTTTAAACAACTCTAAACTGAATTTATTTGCACATGCTTGTACAGTATGCAGTCATGCCCATGTGAATGTGTACTTCATGTTCTGAATGCATCTATACATGTTTTTAAAGTGTGTTGCTTACACAGAGGTTTTAGACCCAGTCAGGAATTTTTTGAGTATGTGCTACTGGCAAGTAACAGTGAGTTGTGAAGCCAAACATTTCCTGAAAATGCAAATGCCTTCAATGAAGCTTGCTGGGAAGGTCTTTCAGGACTAGAAAGACAGAAAATGGAAATGTTCATTTCAGAAATTTTTGCTGCCTGTAGCCTAGTGATTTGGGCTGTTTGCCGAGATGTAGGAAGCTTGCATTCGTTGTATTGCCCTGTTTGACATTCAGCAAGAACTGAATAATAGCTTCCTGAAACTCAGTTGCCTTACTGCTGAGCTGAAGACTCAGGTTTTGTCTCCTGATGGAGCTCTTCAACCATCAAAGTTTCTGAACAGCCATTAAAATGGTGGGGTTTAGTGTCCTGATGATAATATTAATACTAATACTAATAATTCTGAGCCATATTTAAGGTTAATTTAGTCCTGAACACCACCTATCATTCAGTAGTATCAGTTTTCTGCTGCTGAGGACACTTACTAGTTTCTGTGAAAGGCAAGGTCTAGCTCATACTGAATACTATTTAATCCATTAACCACTTCAATGGAGTGTTTTGAAGAACTGCTTCCAGTACAGCTCATATGAGAGCATGCAAATTTGAGAGTGTATGATTTCTTTTTCTAATTCAGTGAAAGTGGTGGCTTGAAAACACATGTTCTACCTTGCTGATGCCTGCCATGGTATAGTCTGTTTTGTGCTAACAGAGGTATGCCCATTTTCTTGTGGGATTTATCCACAGGAAAAAATCATAAGTGGAAAGAGATAGGAACTAAAATTTTGTGGTGACTAGAATTCTCCTTTGCATTTTGAATTTGACAGTTCAGTCAGTCATCTGCATGGCTGACATTTTGTATGTAGTCAGATGTGGAAGCTTTTCTTGTCTCCTAGGTCTAGCTATATGGAGAGTTCTCCGTATCCTGAATATAAGCTTCTTGGACATTTAGTGCTTACCATTGGCCTTCTTCCATTCTTTTAATGTAAAGAGATCTAAATTGTTGCATAGAGAGAAACGGAGTGTACAGAAGCCATGAAACACTGAAACTGTTCATTATCAATGATCTGAGGACCAGATCTAGCTCCTAGCTAGACCAGTATTAGCTTGAGGGGACTTTGCTGAATGCTACCTGTTGTTTGTTTGTTTTAAATCTCAGGATTTGAAAACTGATCTTACCATCTCATAGCAGCATGTTTGTTAATGTACAACTGGGGTCACATTAAAAGATATAGAACCATCATTCTTCGCCAAGTCCTACAGATTTTAAAAGAATGTGTATTCTCTGAAAAACTAAACTCTAGTAATATGATTTAATTTCCTATGGGATGGCAGCAGAGATCACCATCCATAAATTAATGTTTTGTAATTTATAGACATAAACCACCAGTCAAGAAGTGTATTTTTGTTTTCATTTCATTACCTCCTTATGACACAGAAAATTTCTAGGTGCTATTGGAATAATTTATTTGACTGACTGTCTAATGGTTCATCTCAGTGATCAGGTATAGGATGCTGCATAACAAAGAGATGCAATAGTAAAACAATCTGCAAAATAAATTATGCAGTGAGATGTCTGTGTGACTGATTATATATTTACATTATTAAAAAGTTAATGATTTAGCTATCTCTTTGTTTTTTCAGTACCTGAGTATTTCATTGATGTTAATAATAAAAGAAATAAGATACTGTAAATATGCAGAGTTGTAGAATTTGTACTTAATAGGACTACTGAACTGCCAAACTAAACATGCAATTGATGAAACAGTAAGCAATTATTTTATACATTGCCCACTGAAAATGTCTAATATGTAGAAGCTGATTCTATAAACACTTAAAACTTTATTTGCATGTTCACATTGGTTAGTTAGGTATGAAAGTAAGCACTGTTTACTGCTAATTCAAATCTATTAGTTTCTCGAATATTTGCTCTCCCTTTTCATTGTGACCTGTTTAGCCATTTACTTTGGTTTATTTAAAACATAGATTTTTGAGTTCCCAGAGGGAGAGACTGTTGTTTGTAAAGTGCATAATAAAAAGAGACTCTCAGATTGTCTCAGCTGCTTTGCTATTACTGTGTTGTGTAATACTCATGGTGTAAATGAAGCAAAGAATTGGCTGGGATAAAAGCAGAGATGGAGGAGTCTACTTTGTTTCAGTGGCATTTCTTTTTGTTTGTAACAATAACTTTAAAACTGATCAATTTTGTAACTTCAGTGAAAGATAAAGGAGTTGGAGAATGCAGACGAATTGATTTTTTTCTCCATTATTGCAAGCAGAATACTTCAATGATGTGTTCAGAAGGAAAGTCAGCAGGAATAGAGCAAAGCTTCTTGGCTTTAGGGTTGAGAATCTTTTCTGTCTTCTGCTGCTTACCCACGAGAGACAGCAGCTTCACTGTGTCATGAACCCCAACCGGAATGAAACAGGTTTTACAGGAAAGGCTCATAGAAAGACTATAGAATGGAGAAAGGAAAGAATGCCTTATGTGAAGCAGAGAACAGGGACTTGTCTGGAGGAGGTTCTAGGGAACAGTAGTGAACTGAAAAGCATCGTTTTGTGTGTTGGACAAGAACATCCCACTGCAGATCCAGAGGAGTCATGCTGTGAGAGAAACACAGGTGCCAAAAGGTGTAGAGGAATTGGAGAGTGAAAAGTAGCAGATGTAACTCAGAAAGTGACCATGTGCCCTGTGTCCATGGACATGTACTTTTTCTTGCCTTACCCTTGGATATGTAGGCATTTGTCTCAAATCTGGATTTATTTGATAAAATCTAGGATTTGCAGGAATACAGCCACCTGCTTGGTATCACCCATGTCCTGGATTCCTGAGCACTGATATTTTGCAGAACAGCCCTACTGTTCTTGCATAAGCCCTGACCAGCACCACATCCAACATACTGTTCAGACAGGTTAGGCATGGACAATAAATCTGATGCATTCTTGAAGGAATTACTCTACTGCATGTGTTCATACCTACTTATCCAGAAAATCATGAATAGAAATACAATAACCCACGGACTCAGAATAGTTCATGAGGATGAATGAGAGGTTCAAAGGCAGAGAAGAGCATTAGCAATGGATTTGATAGCTGGAACCTGAAGGAGGTGTCAATGTACAAAGAAAAGTAGCCTGAATATGTATGGGAGAGAGTACGAGTATATTGGTAGGAAGGAGACCACAGGGCTTTCACAGCAAGGTGCTGCAAGGGATGAATATGTCAGAAATTGAGCTACAGGTATAGTGCTTGTCAGCCAGCTGTTACTAGAAGACATTTTCTGATATCAGTTTGTTTAAGCCTGAAAATAAATACAAGAGGCTGCCAGTGATTTTATCAGAAAAATCAAAAGCAAAACAAACAAACAAAAAAAACCCCAAACCCAAACCAAATGAAAACAAGAAGGAAAAAAAATTATAAATAATAATAATAAAAATCCTTAAATCTAGCTCTACAAAGTAATGCATTCCAGGAGGAGTGTTTCCAAATTTGACTTTAACTATTAAAAATGTTTTGTTCTTGAATTATTTTTTATACTATGAGGTTGTCCAGAGAAGTTGTGGATGTCTGGAGGTGTTTAAAGCGACAATCTGAGCAACCTGAACTAGCTGAAAGTGTCCCTGCCAATGACAGGGGAATTGGAACTGGGTGATCTTTAAGATCTCTTCCAACCCAAACCATTCTATGGTTCTATGATTCCATGATTCTATGATTTTGCAAAATTTTTCAAATATCTTGCAGAGAAAAGCTTCAGCTAAAATGAAGGAAATGGAATGTAATAATCAGTGGAAAGCCACAAGTGGTGTTCTCCAGGGCTCAGTGTTGGAGCCAGTTCTCTTTGATATCTTCATTAATGATTGGATGAGTAGACTCACAGTAAGTTTGCAGATGACACTAAGTTGGGTAGGAATATTGATATGCTTGAGAGAAGACAGTCTCTACAGAGGGATCTGGGCAGGCTAGATTGAAAAGCCAAGACCAATTAGATGTAATCCAACAAGGACAGGATGTCATCCAGATCTACCTGGACAGGCTAGAGAAGTGGGCCTGTGAGAACCTCATGAGGTTCAACAAGGCCAAGTGCAAGGTCCTGCACCTGGGTTGGCTTAATTCCCAATTCCAGTACGCGATGGAGGATGATGTGATTGAGAGCTGCCCTGCAGAGAAGGACTTGGAGGTGCTGGTTGATGAGAAGCTGAACATGAGCCGGCAACGAGCACTCAGAGCCCAGAAGGGCAACCATATACATGGCTTCATGAAAAGAAACGTGGACAGCAGGTTGAGGGAGGTGATTCTGCCCTTCTGTTCCTCTCTTGTGAGACCTCATCTGGAGTACTGTGTCCAGTTCTGCAATTCTCAGCATAAGAAGTATATGGAACTGTTGGGATGGGTCCACATGGAGGGCTACAAAGGTGATCATCAGAGTGCTGGAGCTTCTTCCCTGTGAGGACAGGCTGAGAGAGCTGGGGTTGTTCAGCCTGGAGAAGAGAAGGCTCCGAGGAGGTCTGGTAGTGACCTTCCAGTCTGTGAAAGGGGCCTACAAGAAAGCTGGAGAGGGACTATTCATAAAGGCTTGTGCTGATAGGATGAGGGGGCACTATGAGCCAGCAGTGTGTCCAGGTGGCCAAGAAGGCCAACAGCATCCTGAATTGTATCAGAAATTGTGTGGCCAGCAGGACTAGGGAAGTGACCATCTGCCTGTAGTTAGCACTGGTGATGCCACAAATCAAATCCTTCATTCAGTTTTGGGCCTTTTACTCCATGAAAGTCATTGAGGGGCTGGAGTGCATCCAGAGAAGGGCAAAGAACCTTGTGAAGGGCCTAGACCATAAGGATTATGGGTAGTGCCTGAGGCAACAGAAACTGTTTAGTCTGGAGAAGAGGAGACTGAGCGGAGACCTTATCACTCTTTACAACTACCTGAAAGGAGGTTGTAATGAGATGGATGTTGGTTTCATTTCCCTAGTAACAAGTGGTAGGATGAGAGAAAGTTATCTCAAGTTGTGTCAGTGGAAGTTTAGGTTGAGTATTAGGAAAAATTTCTTCACAGAAAGGGTTATCAAGCACTGGAATAGGCTACTCAGGGAAGTGGTTGACTCATCATCCGTATTTAGAAGGTACATACATGTGGAGCTTAAGGACATAATTTAGTTGTCAACTTGACAGTGCTAGGCTTATACTTGGACTCAATGATCTTAAAGGTCTTTTTCAACCTAAATTGTTCTATGATTCTGTGAAAATATTATGTAAGGAAACTGTGATTTCTCTCTTGATCCCATGCCAGTAAGAAGCACCAAAACACTGAGCACTATAGCTTTCAAATCTGTAAACACATAGCCCTGTAAAGCAATATTGCCTTTGCTGGTAGCAGGCCATTGCCTTTGCATTGCACTAGCAAGGCCCCAGTTGTTAAGCTTTGTCTGAGATTTGCAGTTTTGTTTTCCTTTACATACTTTACTTAACTGTGACATCAATTTTTCTATTTGACCAGGTATCTGTGGCTAATTTCTTTGGGGTTTTTTTTGCTTATTTGTTTCCCGTTTTGTTTTTTTTGTTTGCTTTCTTTTTTCTTTTTTTTTTTTTCTTAGTACGACAGTAGCTTTTTATAGGTTTGAGACCAAATTATTTAGAAAATGAGAAACAGGGCCTAGAGGAGTACAGGGATGGTTTTATGAGGTACAAGGGATGAGGTATAGGCTTGGCACTGGAGACCTCACAGTGATAAGAAACTCCCTCGTGGTCAGTTAAAGAAATGTAGATCTGATGGTTGACAAAACAAAAGAGTAGTTGCTGACATACTTTACAGGCAGTGTTTGTAGTACATTGAGAAGTAGCATGGTATTAAAGACCAACGAAGAAAGCTAAAAATGTATAAGCACTGTGGAAATGTATGACGGACACATCCTAGAGTGAAGAATAAACCACCAATACAAACATATTTCTTCTGGCATCTGGTAATGGAATTCATATTCTGATAGCTTGCTCTAATTCCCTCCAACAAAATGAAACTCCTGGACTTAGGACCCAGAAGAGCAGTGGAAGTATGAGAATAGCATTAGGAAAAGAGGAGAAATCAAGAAGTCAGTGTAATAATTTAAACTACATAACTGCATGATTCTTCCTTTTTCTGAAACACTTAGACCTGAACTCATAATTACTGGACTCTTAAGGGTTCAGTTATTGTTAGAATACTTTCTTGGCTCTATACTTATATATGTATATATGTATATGCATATATACACAGATATATATAATATATAGAGATATCTACCACAGAATCATAGAATCACCAGGTTCAAAAAAACCTCTCAGATCATCGAGTCCAACCATGAGTGTACTAACTCCTTTTCTGTGGTCAGCTTTACAAAATGCAACTTTTCCTCATATGAGGTATGCATTTAATTGTGTGATGGCATATATAAACAAACAATCTCTATTAATACCAGCTTGTGGTACACACTCAAAACCATGCATGTTTCTGTCACGTTAGCAAGAATGCTACTGCCTTTCAGTCATTTTCCCCTTGGTAGGAGAAGACTTGTGCTGGTTTTGAGATTTCCCATGAGATGCTGTGTGACCTCTTCTACTCAAGTTTAAACTCACATCAGAAATGATTTTTTTCAGAAATACTGATTATTTAAACAGTATTGATCACATTTTCTTGCATTAAGGTTCATTATAGCTTTCTTCTTATGCAGGGATGTGAAAATTAAGCTTTACTTTGCATCCTTTTTGAAACTTGTTTAAAAAGTTAGTATTATAAAATGGAAAATCAAAACCGTTGCAAGGACCCTTGTGTATCTTGATGCTACTGCAATAGAAAAATGGTGTGTTCCGGACATAACTCTACCTCGCATCACTCTACAATAATGCAATGCATGGCTGCTGGATCAAATGCAGACAGGTGCATACTAGATGTGCCCATGCTACAAGCTAGTGTGGTGCATGACAGTGCTTTCCAAAGGTTACTGTAAAGCTAAATTGATCTTGCTGGAGATAAAACAAGGTGGATTTTAGTAAGAAGGCTATCCAGAGCATTGAGCAAAATACAGGGAGCAAAATAGGAACTTTCTGTCACGGGAAGGTTGTGTATCTCTCTCCTTAGGTTATGTCAAGTGTAAGACCTTTCTCTGCTTGGCCTAAATCCATTTAAGAAAAAAAAAATCTAGGTCATTCAAAATCTTGCAGATAGTTACCAGAACCAGATTTTCCCATCAATTACTCACTGCTTTCTCTGTCATATGCTGTATCATGAGAAAAAAAGTTATCTAGCAGTGAAACTGTTTGTATTTAAACAAATTAATATATATAAATTCTTTCACATTTTTATTATATAATATTTTGTCTACAGGGATTGTCCTTGAGGAGATACATTTCAATCCTCTGATCTGATTTCAATCAGTCTTCAGTGACGTTATGTTTAATACTATCACATTCGAAGCATCCAGTGATGGAGCAGCATATTCCCATTTGTTCCATAGCTTTTCTGTTCCTACGGCTTTCCACTATATTTCAGAAACTTCTGTGCTACAGCAGAGGGACTATGCTTTTTGGTCCATTTGCCGCAGACATGGAGGAAGCAGTGGTTTCTTTTTTTTTTTATCAGATTATTAATAACTTGAAGATTTTTGTCATATCTTTACACCCCTCTCAGTCTTGGGTATTCTTATTAGTTGAATAGCACCTTGGCAGCCTTATTCTGAAAGCAATATTTTCTAGAAGTGCTACATGCAGAAGAATTACTTTGTATTTTCCTGGAGTTGGAATTGCAGCTCCCTAATCTGCCACAGCTACTGATAACAGTGTGGTAGCATAATGTTTAACACAGCTTAGTTGCATTTATCTAAGATCCATTGCAGGTCTTCAGAGTTCTGTACTTCTACAACTACAATGTTGGATTTGATTTAGAGAACGAAAACTAGTTCAGATATAAAGTACTCATAACTACAGCTTAGATTCTGTATCCTTTGTATTAGAATCACCAGGTTGGAAAGGATCCACTCAATCGAGTCCAACCGTTCCCATCACTCACTAAACCATGTCCCTCAGTACCTCATCTACCCGTCTTTTAAACACCTCCAGGGAAGGTGACTCAACCACCTCCCTGGGCAGCCTCTGCCAGTGCCCAATGACCCTTTCCATGAAAATTTTTTCCTGATGTCAAGTCTGAACCTCCCCTGGCGTAGCTTGAGACCATTCCCTCTTGTCCTGTCCCCTGCCACTTGGGAGAAGAGGCCAGCTCTCTCCTCTCCACAATCTCCTTTCAGTTCTGATGGTCTCATCTGATTGGGTGGAACAGGTGGGATGAATAAGCACATCTTTCACTATCACTTGCCAGAAAGCACACTGTCCTCAGTTAAATAATGAAGTTTGTTATCAAAGGCCTTCAACTTAATACTTTTGACAGTTCAAAAACTTTTTAAAAAATATACCCATAGATCAACTTTTTTTTCTCATTTTGAATGAAATTGTATTTGGATAATGACACAGATCTAGCGGGTCTGTAGAGAATGTTCAGAAGGCATGAGGTATAAAGTGGGTTTAAAGATCAGACAAATTCAAGGTGTACATTTAATCTTAGTCTAAAACTGTTTTGAATAATTTATGTCAGTGAGCATTAAGTACTTGTGTTATAAAGTGTTTCCAAGAACTATGAAGTATTAATTAGTCAATAGGAGTTCTTGCAATTGAATGAACTCAAAATTCAAATCAGTGATAAAATTTTATAGGAAAAAACACCTTTTGTCCTTTTCTACTATCAAATTTAATTGTATATTTAATTATTTTTTCATATTTATTGTTCTAAGGCAAGGAAGATGATATATTGTCTTATTTAACATTAGGAAGAGATGAATAATAACAATAGAGAGGAAAAAAACTGAGTGAGATTTTCTTTCAGTTTTTGCTTTTGTGAATGTATTTCTTGTGCTCTGCTTTCTTGGATTCCTCAGCATTCTGTGTTCAAAACCTAATACTTACCAGAAATGTAATAGAAGCTATAAACATCTGAATCTGACTTTTTCAGTTCTTCTTCTAGGCCTTCACATCTGTGATTACACATTAGGACAGGCATCTTGTGTGGGTGTTATTGAAGTCTGTGACAGATCTTGAGCTTGACTCCTGAATGAAGATTTGCTTCACATTTCATTAGGTATCCTATAGAAATAGTATCCTTTAGAAACACTTTGCAACTTCAGTCTGCCATGAAGTGGCAAACGACTCACTAAACCAGGGTGCTTAATACTATGACCTTGTTAGGCCTTAGGAAGTGAACTGGAATATTTGTTCCACTGAATGGTCAGGGTTCAAAAGAACAGGTACAATGACATTGCAAATAAAAAGAATTCAGACAGAGGCACATACTGCTGTAGAGTCTGATATTTTGCATAGGATGAGGAGCTAACTCTTGAAGTGCTGGCATTTTTCATTTTACCAGCTGAATTTACCAGTGGGTGAATACAGTTCAGCAAGTATATGCAATTAAATCTTGCCATTCTACCTTGGAAGTGTGCTTACCATGCATTTTCAGGACATTGTATGTTTGGAAGGAGGAGAAAACTGAGGAGGATGCCACTAAGCCTAGGAGTACAAGTTGCCATGAGATCAAATCATACAATAAACAGAGTACAAGAGATTAAAGAAAAGAAAGAAATGTTTGCACAAATTTTTGCATTGATGGGTGTTACTTAATTAGACTTTCAGGTTCTACAATTCTGTAATACTGAAGAGACTGAGACTCAAAATTATTACATTCCTTTAAAATGGCTCCTTCCATGGCCATTGCAACTGAAATCGGTCCTAGATCACGCGCAGCACAGATTCACTGTGGAAAGAATTCTGCCCTGGTGTTTAGTTTTTTTCCCCTTGTCTCTCTCTGGTGTATCTGAGGAAAATCTGTCAAGTAGGCAGAACTGCTTTCCCAGTCATAGTCTCAAGGTCTACTGTAAATGATGCAGCACTCTGGCTCCTGTTGGTGTATGTCCCAACTCCTAGGGCACCACAGTATAATTCCGACCTCTTATTTCTTTAGTAAATGGCAAATATGCTTTCTTTTTCCTTGTGTTCTCACTACATCCAGTGCTATGGTCTTTCTGTGCTTCTGCACTGCTTCTCTACTCACTTCTTTTCAGTGCTGTGAAAACAAAGATTGCTGTTTTATGCTGCACCCTTGGCTATAGAGGCTGTTTTATATACCTTGCTCATGTTGATTTCCATGAGTTACCATTGGAGAGGAGGCAGAAAGGGAGCCTCAAAAGAAGATTGTCTCTTTTTAGGTATGCTTTGACAGCAACAAGAGTAGTTGGCAAGGAAAAGCTGACATTATCCCTGCATTATTTCCTTGCAGGATCACTTTTGAAAGTAATTAATTGAAAATTAAATTAAAATTCAAGAAAATCTCTAGGCATATGAATCAAGGTCATGACCACTGTTTGTTTATTTCTCAGTGCATTTCTTTTAGTTATTTGTTGTCTGGAAATCAATGAAAAGGAACACATCAAATGAGAGGACACATTTCATATAAGGACAAATCAGTCTGATGAAGACCAAGAAAAGCCATGTGCCACTTCTCCTTTCAGAAATGAGATTTCTGTCAGTCATCATGTAACAGTAAGGTACTCTCCCATGCTTTAAAATATATTTCTTTGTTTGTTTAATTAATTAATTAAAAAGGTAAGAAATAGTCCAAAACAGATTGTTCTCTATCATATTTTTCAATGCTTATATATGAAAATGATATTGATATTTCTTCTTTAAACTATGCAGAGAGGGATAGGAAACATTTCCTGAAGTATTGGTGCAGCTGTACGAATATATATTCTGTCAAAATTGTTATTGAGATCATGCAGTAC
The DNA here is from genome assembly GCF_032191515.1 of Phaenicophaeus curvirostris. Taxonomy (NCBI): domain Eukaryota; kingdom Metazoa; phylum Chordata; class Aves; order Cuculiformes; family Cuculidae; genus Phaenicophaeus; species Phaenicophaeus curvirostris. The sequence continues at coordinate 14,540,764 of NC_091431.1, read as the reverse complement.
TGGTTGTTGGGACATCCTCTTAAAAAAAGGAGAATAATACATTATGTCTGGGATAGATTCAAAAGTTGTATTTAGTTCCTATGCTCAAATGCTAAAGATATGTAAGAGTATTTTGCCCCCTTTATGCAGTACATTTTTCTCTGGTACATAACATTGTGTGAGCTTCAAAATGTAGAAAAATACAGTTTCAGAGAATTCACATAAAATTGTCATTTTCTTGATTATTTTTCATGTTCTCCTGAGAAAAAACAGCACTAACATCTTTTACTTAACTGTGAAACACACTACTGCCAAAGTAATTAACTCTTGTATTTAATCGCTCATTTCTCCCACCTTCCACAATCACAAAGTCAGAAACAAAATCTTGCTTTCTGATGCAGAAAATAAAATGAACACTTCTCAGTTTCACACATACATATACTCATAAAATATACAAAATATTATATACTTTATGATTTCATCATGATCATTTTTACAGGTATTAAAAATGTATGGAAGTCTTAGCGTAAAACTGTCATTCAGTATTTAGCAATTTTTAAAATTTTCATTGAAAACCATAATGGCTCTTACAGTTGCGTGAAGCTATTTTGTTGTCTAGATCTATTGCACAGTTTCAAGGAAGATGGGTAATACCAGTTAAAGACTGTTTTTCAGGAAAACAATGTTGAAAATGTGTTAAAAAGAAATTAAAAATAATCTAGTCTTAGGTGAGCTTCCAGTTCTGGAGTTAAAGCTGGGCCACTGGGAAAGCCCAGAGTGTAAGAAGACCTGATAGCCCTCTGCAATGAGGTAGCTGGCTTAGTGGATGAGAGAAGAGTGGTGGATGCTGCTTATCTCAACTCGAGTGAGGTTCTGGTGCTGTCTCTAACATCCTCATAGACAAACTGATGAAGTGCAGTGTAGGTAAATAGACAGTCAAGTGGATTGAAAACTGGCTGAACTGCTGGACTGAAAGAACTGTGATCAGCAGCAAAAAGCTGTGGCTGGTCACTAGAATATTGAGGGCCAATATTAGAGCATCTGGAGCGCTGTGTGCAGGTCTGCACTAGCCAGACGTGGAGCTACTGGAGTTAGTTCAGTTCAGGGACACTGAGGATGAAAGAACAGAAACATCTCTCCTGTTAGGAAAGGCTAAGAGACCTGCTTAGCCTGGAGAAAAGAAGGGTCTTACTGGTGGAGCAAGACTGTATCCAATGGTCGCAGTGACAGGGCAAGAAACAATGGACACAAGCTGAAATACAAGGAATTCCACTTAAATATAAGAATACTTTGTTATTTTGAGGGCAATTGAACACTGCAACAGCTTGCTCAGAGTAGCTGTAAGGTCCCTATCCTTGGAGATATTCAGAATCCATGTGGGAAGGTCCTAGGAAAGGTACTCTAATTGGTTTGATCAGGAAACTTGGGCTAGACAATCTCCAGAGTCCCTTCCAAGCTTAGCAATTCTGTGATGCTGTGAAAAAATTATCTTTTAAAATAATCTTACTCTCTAAATGAATTTGCCCTTTATCTGAAGGAAGATTTGTCATTTGTTTATCGTTACTTCCTTGGTTTATGTAAACTGAAAGTGAAGAAAGAAATTTCGGTCCTAAGAAGTTTGCTAGCAAAAGTTCTAGTTGCTTGATTCTCTGTGCTGAGGTATCTACATTGTGCCCATGCCATGCTTCATGAGCCTTTCTTCAGACAAGGTCCAGCTTTGACTTTTGGACTGGGTGCCCATTAACAGTTAAAGCAACCTTAGCGCATTTCTGAATGTCATATTCTGGTTTCCTTTCATCACTTAGGAAGATAGCTTTAATGTGATACTAATGTACCACAAGAAGCAAAGTATGAGAAATTAGGCTGAATGGTAGATTGGCTTCACAATTGCACTGCTGGTCTTTCAGAACTAAAATGCTAATCTGGACACACCGTTATTTGTACTTTCCCTAACTGTTCCAAGAGTGGCAGACTTTTCAATGCTGTTCTGTTTTATGGTCTGATTGTTAGCATTTCCCTCTAACACATAACCATAGTCAGCACATTTGCATTGCCCATATTCAGAGTAAAAGTATAAACCTCTAATTTTGTGAAGTTAAGAAGACTGGCGTCCTGGAAGCCCCTAAACATATTTCTCCAACTATCTCCTGCCACATCAGCATCATGTGGAATAGGAAGTTTTCTTACCATCAGCATCCTATCTGTCTCAGTAGGGCAGTGAAAAAATAGTTTCCATGAGAAGAAACTTAAGATACCTTGCGTATGTATATGTGCCTATTCAAGAAACAATTATGGAAGAGGTGCTCAGTGGAAGGACAGATAGGGACACAAATTTCAAGAGAAACCTGAAAGTAACGCATGAAGAATGCCATGTCCATGCAATTAAATTAAATGTACCCTGGAAAAGTTCTGATTCTGAGGACAAAAGTCATGGAATTGTTCATGTCATTGTTAGCAAATTGTTTTAGTTTCTAAAAGAAGATCACCTTATATAAATTGTCTCCTGAGCAGATTGACCTGACCTGTGGAATATTTCTGAGTTGTGTGGGAATGTATCTCGTGTTGTGAGTTGTGCTACAGCACTTAGTATAAATACTTCCATGCATTGTTTAATTTCCTAATACAGGAAGGAAAGGAAAAGCACAGATAGGTAGTTTGTAAATTGGAGAAACCATCAGTATATGCTTCCTTCTTGACTTGATAGTGCATTCTTTATTTGTGTCTTATAGAATCATACAATTTCTAAAGTTGGAAAAGACCTCTAAGATCATCTAGTCCAAACATCAACACACCACTAGCATGCCTACTAAACCACATCCCGAAGCGCAATGTGATTTTTGAACACCTCCGGGGATGGAGACTCCACCATTTCCCTGGGCAGCCTCTTCCAATGCTTCACCACTCTTTCAGTAAAGAAATTTTTCCCAATATCCAATCTAAACCTCCTCTGACACAACTTGAGGCCTTTTCCTCTCATTATATCCCTTGTTTACTCTTTGAAAACTGGCACCCACCTTGCTACAATGAGGATTGTAGAGTGGGTCGAGACTTAAATGGCAAAATTGCACAAGGCTGGCAAGTGATTTATTTACATATTTATTTCTTTATTTCCAATAAACATGATTGATTCTATCCCTGTGATTATGCAGGTCTGAAACATGGTTGCAGTTTTAGGAAGGTGCAAAAGATGGTTTAATTAGTAAGCATCACAGAATTATTTGATTTGGAAGGGACCGTGAATGTCACCTAGCCCATGCCCCCTGCAGTGAGCAGGGATATCTTCAAGCAGATCAGGCTGTTCAGAGCCCCATCCAATGTGACCTTGAATGTTTTGAGGGATGGGGCATCCACCATCTCTCTGGGCAACTTATGCAGGTGAAAAATATTTCTTCCTAATTTCTAGTATAAAGCTCTCCTCTTTTAGTTTAAAACCATTCTCCCTTGTCCTATTGCTACAGGCCCTGCAAAAAAGTTTTTCCCCATCTTTGTTATAAGCCTCCTTTAAATACTAAAAGGCCACAATAAGATCTCCTCGGAGTTTTCTCTGGGCTGAAAAACACCAACTCTCTCAGCCTTTCTTCATAGAGGAGGTGTTCCAGGCCTTTGATCATCTTTGTGGCCTCCTCTGGACCCACTCCAATAGATCTATATCTTTCCTATCTTTCTTATATCTTTTCAGCCCTAACCGGATTCTATTGTTATATTTAGTTGATTTTTTGTTTGTTTTCCTATAGCTGTAGAAAGAAATAGAGGGAAAAATGAATGTTCGCAAGCATTGTGTACACAACAGTTTAATAAATGTCAATTAACTTGGTTAAAACTGAACATACCATATATTTGTTTGAATATCATTGAGTTAGGTGATCTTACAAGGAGACGATATGGCACTATCTCACAGATCTCAATGCACTGATTTGGATTTGAACGATCTGTTTCAGTAATGTAATAACTCTAAAAGATCTGCTTCAATAATTGCTTAAGTGTTGCAAATCATACAGTATTGTTCTGAGTAACTATCTGTAAATAGCTAATTAATCATCTCACTTGTTTAGCTCTCCATCTTCTTGTATGCTTACAGGCTCAGAGATACTCAAATGCAGAAGGAATAAATTCCTTCTTTTATAGCTTTATCCTAACTTTTAGAGAGGAGTTAACAGTTTAAAAGTCTTTTTTTTTTTGAAAAATATCCTTGAACTCATATACATTATTCTAATGTTATGTTTTATATGAGCATAGAAATAACATCAGGTATAGACCAAATTCCTTTCTTCCTTAAAGAAAAGAAACACGTTTTCATTGCTATTTTTAATTAAAGCAAAGTGGAAAACACAGCATAATTTCTTCTTTCACTTGAAGTTAATTATCACAATTTTCTGATAGAATGATTAAAAATGTGTTTTTCTGAATTCATGATTTAGAAAATAAACCACATCAAATTGGTTTCTTAACAATCTGGTGGCACCAGGTTATTCATAATCTGGTAGAGTCTCAGACAGATGTTTATCACACAATTCTTAAGACTTTGAATTCACTGAATAAAGAGTTTTCAATTGTTTGTCACTCCTAAACTGTAAAGAACATAAAGAAGTCAGTAATTTCAGCTCCTGTTGACTGAAAGCAATAGAAATATTTCTTATTTAATTTGATGAATTTTGGTTGATGATTTTTATATATATATGTAAAAGTAAGATCATTTCCACAGAAAAATTACATATAGCTTATCGCTAGAAGGTTGAAGAATAAGTAAACTAAAATTAATTCAGGAAGAGGAGAGTGTCTTGTCTAATGTTTATTTTGACAAGTTGGAGAGACAAGTGCATGAGATCACTGCATTTTTTGTGTGTCTCTTGGTTCTGAACGTGAAACAACTTGAAATTTGGAGTAGGCTACTTGAAGTATCCATACTTATTTCTAAATTGTTTCTAAACTGAGAAGAATTAAAAAAAGAAAATTAATATTTTGTTTGTCTTAGTTATCTATAAGCAGTTATGATTTCTCTTATTTGATTATTTTATATTACATACTGTAAAATAGTTACAAAGTACCATTGGTCTTGTGAATATCTATACGTAGTTCTTAGTGCTTGTTTATAAAAACTGAATGTGTTGGCAGTTTTTTATTAAAGATTCTATGAGAACTTGCACATTGTTGAAATTAATTTCAGTATGTAATTTCAAATTTAGATCAGCAGTCAACCCTTTTGAGTATCCCTCTCACAGCAGAGATCATTTGGTTTCATTAAATGAGTAGATGAATAAAACTGTTTCAATCAGATTTCTATTGATGTCATGATATGTATAGAATTTGGAATATAATCTGTTTGGAGTATAATCTGTTTAAAATTATCTGACATTTTTGTCTCTACATGGTAGAACAGGAAATGCATTTGTTAGAATGTTTACACAAAATGAACAAACATGTCTAAGAAAACAACTGAAACATTTATTAATTTAAAGGTTGCAGAACTTGTAAGATCTTTTCCTAACTTTTCCTCTGTACTGTATATTAATCGTGCTTACTCCTTCCTTTTTAAGTCAAACATCCCGTGTGCTCTAGGTAATGCTGTATGTTAAAATATATTGGATTCACAAGGTCTGAGGCCAGAAGAGATCATCACCTGCCCCCAACCTCCCCCTCTGCCCCCGCGGAGACTCTATAAAATAAACTCTCAACAAAGCTTATTTCCTATGTGTGGTACTCTTATCTTGTTCTGAGCAGTGAAATATAAAGGAATGTAATCATACAGAACTTCATTGCACTTGTGCCTGATTTCTGACTCACAAACTTAATCTTAAACTATCAGCAGGGTATCTGAGACATGGCTTGAAAGTTATTCATGTTATAATTTCCTGTGCTAGAAAATTAGATATGTTACCTCCATGTGGCTATTCAAAGACTTTAATGGGTTTACCAAGATGTTATTTGTAGTCTGAAGATATTCTTACTTTATCTCTTTATGAAGCTTATAATCTTTTAGGAATTTATTTCTCTTGTACGATATATAGCAGTATCCAAATTCTGGTACATTTATCAGAAGAATGCTTCACCTTCCTCTCTTTTGTTCAACACAACAAGTAGCTACAGAGTCAAAAGAAATTAACTCCCTTAGAGCTTTTAAGTTGAATTATTCCCTTTCTGGGGAAAGCACATGCACATTTTAGTGTACTTTTAAAAATTCTAAGTTCAACTATAAGCAAGTTTGATATAAAATATCAAAGTTGTCTTTGCCTTCTAGAGCTTTTTTTTTATATTCTCTCTGGCCACATTCTTCTGTGCGTTCTTTGATTGCAGAATTCAGTCATTGAATGTTAAGTAAACAGTCAATATCACTAAGAAATAAGCATTTCCATGTAATTCAGCAAATTCTATGGGGCTATGTCGATTTACAGGGCCCTGGGACACTTTTAACTTGTGCATTTCTTTTGTGAGGTCTAGAGACTGCATGATTTCATGTTCTCCATAGAGAATAAACTCGTGGTTGTTTAAAACCGCATTTACTTTATCGTAGTTGTACTGCTGAATTCTATCCAATAATTAAAGCCTGCAGTAAAGCTTCTCTGTTTCAGTGAATATCACTCTATAACTTTCTCAAACATGCTGGTGAATATACAGGATATAAGTTATACCAGAAACCATCGGAAATGAGCTTGAAGGAATGACTACACAAAAAACTAATGATACTTCCTTATAGTCACTTAGCAATAAACAACAGAAGTTCTTTTTATGGGCTATTGATCTACCTATTTTCTTAGAAAACCACCACATTAAGGTGGATGCACTTCTTAGAATTTACACTAGTTTATCACAACATAGTGCAGGCAAATCACAGTAGTATCTGAGATGACTAATTGCCATATTAAATACAGAGTTTTGGTTGTAGTATGATATTTGGATCAAGTCACTTTTCTCATTTGGCAAACTCCAGTCTATTATTTTTGCACATCTTTAATGCTCAATGTGTACTTAATGTGATAGCATCAAAGTACAATACTTTTGAATGAGAAGCTCATTAGCTTCTAGTTAAGACTAAGTTTATATTTTTAGCTGCAAGTTTTTTGAATTGTAAGAAAAGAAAATAATGGGCGACTACAGGAAGCAATAATGCAAACCCTTCCACACTCACCAAATACGTTATGATAACGTTAAATACGTTATGATAAGACACTCCGTTGCAATGGTGCAATGGTGCTCTTTCCAGAACCTATGAAACCCTTTTAGCAAATTAGATCCGTATGCTACTGGGAAACTAGGAATTACATGAAAGGGTTACCTAAAACATGGCAGCTTCCATTAAAATGAAAGCTAACATATAAATCTTCTTTCCAAAATTTTTTAAGTTTTATAAAATACAGCCATGTAAGATTTTGGTATGAAATTAGCATATGAAGGCCTAATTGGACATTGTAATAATTTCACTCTGTTCTCAGCTCTTCGGTCTTTTTGTGTGAATAGCCTTGGCCTATTTTTTTTTCTCTTCATTGGACTAAATGAGCATAATCGTTGTTTATTTAGTAAAATTATACTATTCCACAGAAATCCTGAGTTATGTTTTATACAGGAGATTGCTTTTGTTGGGTGATATTATTGACTAAATAACAAATTCTTTCCTCCCTAAGGAAGAATCCTGGTAAACAGTGATACTCAGCATACACTGTGCAGCTAAAGCTCTAGCTATCTCACAGAAAAGATTGTGAAAGAGGAACTTGTTCAAAACTGGGTGACATCATACACAAAGCTTCCTCAAAGTAAGTCAAGAGCAAGCACAGGAACAGTGGAGCAATGAAGGCTCAAGTGAAATTTGAGTAGAATTTCATTACCCTTAAACCTAGGTCTTATCTGTTACAGACTTTTTGTAACTTTGACAGTTGAATAACTTTTTTTTTTTCTGAAGGAAGTTTTAAGCTTTCAGTCAGCAAAATCTCCCTTTGATTATGTATATTTGAAGAAAGCTCCCTGAATCTTAAAAATTGCCTGATGATAGCTAAGTCTGAAAAAATACATGAGTAGGAGGCACAGAGGTGCAATATCTTACATGCCTAATGTTATGCTGTCAAATGTATATTATCAAGAACAACCCTTTAGCCATCTACACGGGAAGGAAATTCTTCAAAGACAGCATAATGGCAGGCAGACTATATGCAATATTAGTCAGAATATGAAATCACAGCAGTAATAATGGTATTACTTACTAGCATGTGAGCACAATAACTTTCCTCAATAAGCTAGAGAATGAGTTATATTCCTTTTCTATCTCCTTTTCACACCCCCCAGGTCCAATAGATGTATATGTGTGAACACAAAAACTGCTTTCTTGAAAGCATTTCATGTTAAAAATTAATTCTCTGTACTAGAGTCTGACAAGAGAATATGGATTTGATATCCTATATTTATTACAAGATGCATTTGGTTTTGTTTTTTCTCTTTTTATTTCTTCTTCCCTGCCTCCCCGAGATGAACAATCATACCTGTGCCAGTGCTGCTACCAGACAGGGCTCCACAATCAGTAAGACTGATTAGCCGTATGATAGAGGAGCGCATCTATTAAATTCTTTTAATTTCAGCTGACATGAACAAGAAAAGCACTTTAATTCTAGCAATAATTTAGTTATAATTGAAAGTGTTTAACTTGTCACAAAGTTTGTTTTTATCCTTTCTAGCATTATTCCTCATTCTGTGTTCTCACACATGAAGATTTATAAGGAGCTTTGGTAACTGCCTCAGTCTAACATGCACCATTAACAGTTGTGCAGCAGGAGAAAGTAGTATTGTCTGATAGGTCATGATATATGTTTGTATTGAAAACCCAGCAGCTGTATGCAGATAGATAAAAAGCAAGGTGAAGTGAAGTGAAGAGAAGAGAGAGTTTTAGCTAAGAATCAATATAGAAAATGCAGAAAAATTTTCTTATTACTACTCTCATGTCCCTAATAGTTCCCTTGCTTCATCCTTCCCTTAAATCTTGAGCAGCTCTTCTGTCAAGGGTTTGCAATGATACATAGTCCTTACTTTATTGACCTGTAAGATCCTTGAATATTGCACTTCTTTGTTTGCCTAAGGCTTTTGGGAGAGCTTATTCAACCACTCGATGTAGGAAGGAGCTATTTTTCTCCACTAGTGGTTGATTTTCTGAACTGTAGTGTAGAGGTAATAAAGAGTTTGATTTCCTAACAGTAGGTTATCTAGTAGGTTTCCTAACAGTAGGTTATATCATATATAACAGTAGGTTATATATGTTGGTATAACAGTAGGTTATACCAACTATAGCTGGTTAGCTATAGTTCTGAGGTGGCAAGATTTATGACAAATACATGAAAAATACACCATAGTTACAGTTAAACCTCAGTTACCTATGAGCAGATTGTCTGATGCATTGTCTGATGGATGTAGGAGTGCTTGAGTACACGTCAGTAGGTTCTATGAGCTCAGGAGCCATGCCAAAGGCAGCTGCAGTAGCTCCAGGACTGCCTTAATCTGTACAGATTATATTACATTTCCTTTGCTCTTGCAGGAGCCAAACAGAGTAAGTGGTCAGGGTGTGTCTGCCAAGAGGCAGAAAAAGTGACCGTCTGAGTCCTACCTGAGCCTCACTACCCAGTTTTGAGAGTGCTGCTGTTATTAATAGATATTAATACTATTTCCTTATTTTTGTGGAAGCTCACAATATTCTAAGGGTCTGTAAAGACACAGTACTAGGAAGTGTTAACAGAATTGCAGCCCATTCAAGTACACAAACTGGCAAATAGCTATAAACAGGTGGAAAACCAGAAAAAGTCAGTGAGACATCATTAAGAATTAAAGGTGACAGTCTTAGCAACAGCCTCACCACTGAAAGTGTTTTAACACCCACAGAAAAGGAGAGTTTTAATTTAGGGGAGCTTGATGTTTTCTAGAGTATGCCGAAGAAACGTTAAGGAGGAATGCTAAGAGGAGATTTTAAATTTAACAATCTCACTTGGGCATACAATTCTGTTATCAAGAGTAGGCAATAATCAATGTTTCAGGAGAAAATAAGTAGTAAAGAGCCTTGAATATAAGAATAGGTACAAATATATTAGTTTATGCATGGGTAGCAATTTCACTGGTAGAAACTGAATTGAAAAATAAGACTGAAATTCCAAACAGTGGTAGAGCCTATTCAATCAACTTAAAAGCAAAGGTAATGGAACAGTAATTGAAATGGCACTGGAATTATCTGGTTCATACAGTCTATTTGAGTTCCCAAAAGGTTTTACACAAAGACTTTAGGGATAGTAAGCAGCCTCAGTGTTGGAAAGAAAGTCCCTGAATAGACAGGTAAATGTTAAAAAATGTATGAAACCAAGTGTAGGAGGAAACAGTTCTTTCAGGAGAGAGATACCATTCTGAGTTTGGCAGAGCTCTGCAGCAGGAGGCTCTTTTCTTAAATTACCTGTGAAAGGAGATAAGCAGTGAGGAAAGAAAGTTTTGTGATGATACTAAGTTATTCAGAACAGTAAAGACAAAGGTAGAACATGAAACATTCTAGGAACACCTTACAAAACAGTGTAACTGGTAGCAGAGTGTCTAGTTATTCAAAGTAGGTAAATATGAAGTAATGTGAATGGTGAAAAGACACCTAATTTCACATATAAAAAGATGGTTGTTATCATTCTGTAGCAATATCTTGGTATTACAATAGATAGCTCCAGGAAAACTACAAAAAGGGTAAGCAACAAGAAAAAAACAAATCTAGTGCTAGAAATTATTATAAGAGGACCGGAGAACAAACCAGTATCACTATGCATTATAGAAATCTGTGGTTGGCTACAAGTTGTATACACAGTAATTTTTTGTCTTCCCTCTCAAAAAAGATATAGAAAAATAGGAAAAGCTTTAAAAAACACTAAGAAAAATGACTAATTTTTTTTTTCCATGTCGTGACTGAGTAGTCCAGGACTCTCCAGTTGAAAAAGAAACAAATGCAGTGCGGTGTGTTGTTATTTATAAAACTTTTAAGTGATACTGAAGCAGTTGTATATGATTTGACTGTGCCTGTCTACTCAATGTGCTGACTAACCCACTTTGTTCTTGACAGGAGCCAACCGGTAAGGGATGATCATAAAAATAGGCCAGACATAATACGATTATTCCTCAGTGAGCTCCTGCAAAGAGGCCTATGGCTGCACATCTGGAGCCAGAGGCGACGTGTGCAGTGCAAAACACTGTTGGAGTGGAGAGAGGACAGGAGGAGGTGAGGAAGAAAAACTGTTTTTTAAAAAAATATGTATTGGGAAAGCTGGAAAGTTAAATGTAAAGAGAAAATTAACATGAATAGGTAGAAGAGGTGGAACAAATTCTAAGGGGGTAAATCTAACAAGAAGAGAAGAAAGGCACTGCAAGTCAGAAATTATTGGGAGAGACATTGTAGGTGGCCTGGACAGGTAGATAGGACTGCAAATAACAACGCTTTGAGTATGGATGAGAATCAGAATCATAGAATCACTAGGCCGGAAAAGACCTTTGAGATCCTTGAGTCCAACCACACCTATCCACTACTAAACCATACAATTGAGCACTTCATCTACCCATCTTTTAAACACATCCAAGTATGATGACTCAACCACCCCTGTGGCCAGCCTGTTCCAATGCATGATAACCCTTTCAATGAAGAAATTTTTCCTAATGTCCAATCTGAACTTCCCCTGGTACAACTTGAGGCTGTTTGCTCTTTTCCTATCACCTGTCACTTGGAAGAAGAGACCAACACCCACCTCTCTTCAGCCTCCTTTCAGGTACTTGTATACACTTATATGGTCCCCCCTCATCGTTCTCTTCTCTAGCCTGAACTACCCCAGTTTCTTCAGCTGCTCCTCATAAGACTTGTTCTCCAGCCCCTTCACCAGCTTTGTTGCTCTTCTCTGGACACACTCCAGGACCTCAATGTCTTTCTTGTAGTGAGGGTCCCAAAACTAAACACAGCATTTGAGGTGTGGTCTCACCAATGCTGAGTACAGAGGGAGGATCCCTTCCCTGGTCCCACTGGTCACGCTGTTGCTGATACAAGCCAAGACGTCACTGACCTTCTTGGCCACCTGGGCACTTTGCTGGCTCATGTTCAGCCTGCTGTCAAACAATTCTCCCAGTGCAGGACTGGGCACGTGGCCTTGCTAAACTTCCTTCTCTAGGCCTCAGCCCAATGATCCAGCCTGTTCAGATCCCTCTGTAATGCCTCCCTACCCTAGAGCAGATTGACACTTTCTCCTTACTTAGTGTCATTCATGAACTTACTAAAGGTGCACTCGATCTCCTCAACCAGGTCGTTGATAAAGATACTGAACAGGACTGGACCTGGCACAAAGCCCTGGGGAACACCATTTGTGACTGCCCTTCAACTGGATTTAGCCACCACACTTTGAGTCTGGCCTTATAGCCAGTTTTTCACCCAGCAAAGGATGTCCCTGTCCAGGCCAGTAGCAGCCAGTTTCTCAAGCAGAAAACTGTGAGAAACAGTATCAAAGGCCTTACTAAAGGCCAGGTAAACTACATCCACAGCTTTTTCCTCATCCATCAGGTGGGTCACCTTGTCATAGAAGGATATCAGGTTGGTTTGGCAGGACTTGCCTTTCATAAACCCATGCTGAGTGAGACTGATCGCCTAGTTGCCTTGTGTGTGCTGTGTGATATCACTCAAGACGTCCTGCTCCATGACCTTCCCTGGCACTAAGGTCAGACTGACAGGCCTGGAGTTTCCTGGATCCACCCTCTGGCCCTTCTTGTAAATGAGTGTAACATCTGCCATCATCCAGTCAAGTGGAACTTCCCAGGTCAGTGAGGACTGCTATAGATGGAAAGGAGTTTGGCAAGCAATTCTGCCACCTCCCTTAATACCCTCAGGTGGATCCCATCCAGCCCCATAGACTTGTGAATGCCTAATTGGCTGAGTAGGTCTCTAACCATTTCTGCATGGATCATGGGAGCTTTGTTCTGCTCTTCCTCCATGTCTTCTGGCTCATAAAGCTGAGTACTCAGGGAACATCTGACCTTCTGACCTTACTATTAAAGACTGAGGCAAAGAAGGCATTAAATACCTCAGCCTTATCCTTTGCCACCATTTATTCCCCATGTATCTCCTTTCGATGTTGATATATTACAGGCCTTATGAGGAGCGGCTGAGAGAGCTGGGATTGTTTAGCCTGGAGAAGAGGAGGCTGAGGGGAGACCTCATTGCTCTCTACAACTACCTGAAAGGAGGTTGTAGAGAGGAGGGTGCTGGCCTCTTCTCCCAAGTGACAGGGGACAGGACAAGAGGGAATGGCCTCCAGCTCCACCAGAGGAGGTTTAGGCTACACATTAGGAAAAAATTCTTTACAGAAAGGGTCATTGGGCACTGGCAGAGGCTGCCCAGGGAGGTGGTTGATTCACCTTCCCTGGAGGTGTTTAAGGCACGGGTGGATGAGGTGCTGAGGGATATGGTTTAGTGTTTGATGGGAACGGTTGGACTCGATGATCCGGTGGGTCTCTTCCAACCTGGTTATTCTGTGTGATTCTGTGATTCTGTGATATTTGTTTTTTATTATCTCTCAAAGAATTGTCCAATCTAAGTTCTAGATGGACTTTAGCTCTTTTGATTTTTCTCTCCACATGATCTCACTTCATCCTTGTAGTCCTCCTGAGATGCTGCCCCTTCTTCCAAAGTTCATAAACTTTTCTGTTTTTCCTGAGATCCACCCACACCTGTCTGCTCAGCCAACCTGTTTTTTTTTTTACCTGCTGGCTCATTATCCAGTATTCAGGGATGGCGAGATTTCCTTCCTGAAGTGCATCCAGCCCTCTTGGGCTCATTTTCCCTTTGGGACTGTCTCACCTGGAACTTTATATCAACCAGCCTTCTGAACAGTCCAAGGCCTGCCCTCCAGAAGTCCAAGGTGGCTGTTCTGCTGTCCCCTTTCCTTACTTCTCCTAGAACTGAGAATTCTCTCATCTCATGATCACTATGCCCCAGGTGTCCTCCAGATGTCACATCTCCCACAGACCTTCTCTGCTCACAAACATGTCCAGCAGGGCACTCTCCTTAGCTGGCTAACTCACCAGTCGTGTCAGAAAGTTGTCTTCCATGCATTCCAGGAACCTTCTAGACTGTTTCCTCCCTACTGTATTATACTTCCAGCAGATATCAGGTAAGCTGAAGATTCCCACAATGACAAGGACTAGCGATTGTGAGACTTCTTCTGGTTGCTATGTAGGTAAAGTATGTAAGTAAGATCCTGCTATGTAAGAAAAGTTCCTGTCTAATAAAAGGAACTAGTAAAATAGAAAGTGAAAAGTAAAAATAATGCCTTTGCTATTGTATGAGAAAGGCCTCTTTTTACAAGGACATGTTTGTGTGCCAGGGCACTCAAGAAATATACAGATATTAATTAAAATTTCACTTGGAAGAAAACTTGCTGTGAACATGGTTGGTTAAATATATTGCTTTGATCATGTCCTCTTACATCTGATTTATCATTTAGACAGAAATATTCTGATGAATTTTACTGAAAGGAGGGTTTGTCTTCAAATCTTGTGGTTCGTCACAGCCAGGTAACAGCCAGGTAACATTGAGAGACAGAAGCACTCTTACCTTAGGTGCAAAATTATCAATGATGCACCCTTCATGGCCTGGTCGAGGAGGAACTCTAGTGAATACAAATCTCAGATCTAGCACTGAATGCAAAGATTTGTGTGCATTGGGAAACTTATGAAGACCTGACATCTTGGATGATGAAAGAATGAAGCAGGAAATATTTTCTGAGAAGGTGTTCACTTTAGACAATGCATGAAAGGAATAAAAAGAGGAAGAAGTGACCAGCTAAGTACATGGCAATAGAAGACACACTTTCTCAGTTGAATTACATTAAAGAATAAGATGGGCAAAACTGTGTTTCAAAAGATTCCATGTGGTTTTCATTTTTCTGGGGAAATGTGCATAATGTAGTAAAATAAAAATACCAAAACTGCAGCATATATAGCTTGGTTTGGAGTTATGAGAACCTTTTATTTTATAGACTGGGGAAGTGCTCATTGCATGGCTTGAACCTGAAGGAGGAAAAGGTGCTCTACAACTCTGACTGAGTTTGGCAATATCCTTCAGAGCCTTCAAATGATTTGGCATTTTCAGGGTAAATATGAAGGTTGCTTTAAATTAGAACAAATTTTCTTGTAAATGATAGCTGATTTTGTTTTCATGGAACATATTTTGGTGGCCAATGCAATAAATCTTTCCTCCTTTCCGGCCCTCACTCTGACTCAGACATAATGTAGACACAGTCAGTGAATACTGGTATACTTTAGTCAACAAACAAAATAAATGCAAAAATACCAATAAACTGGAGGGGTGATAGAATTTATGTGGTAATAACCTTATGAATGATATTGTGAAGAAATTAGTGTTCTGAATTGTCTATAAACAGACAAACTCTGTGTAGGATCTTCTATGTTTAGGGTCTGATCTTCAGAAAAAAACCCCAACTCACTGTGGCATTTTCCACAGTTACCTTACCTGTATTATTGAGTTCTGTGGATGAGGAATTGGTTGAATGGTTGCACTCAGAGGGTAGTGGTTAATGGCTCAATGTCCTAGTGGAGACTGGTGACAATTGGTGTTCATCAGGGGTCTGTATGTGGATCAGTACTATTTAGTATCTTCATCACTGACACAGATAGCAGGACTGAGTGCACCTCAGCAGTTTTGCTAATGACACTAAGCTGAGGGGTGTATTTAATATGCCTGAGTGATGGTATGCCATACAAAGGAACCTGGACAAGCTTGAGAGGTGAACTTACATGAAACTCAAAAGATTCAATGAGGAGAAGTGCAAGGTCCTACACCTGAGGGATGGGATTGAGAGCAGCCTTGCTGAGAAGGACTTAGTGGGTACTGGTGGATGAAGAACTGGACGTGAACCAGCAATGTGCACTGACAGTCAAGGTGACCAACCTTACCCTGGGCCACATCAAAGGAAGTGTGGCCAGCAGGTCAAGACAGGTGTTTCTGCTTCTCAGCTCTTCTCTGGTGAGATATCACCTGATGTGCTGTGTCCAGCCATGGAGTTCTCAGCACACAGAAGACATGGATGTGTTAGAGAGGGTCCAGAGGAGGGCCACAAAAAGTATTAGAAAGACGGAAGACCTCTGCCATGAAGAAACACTGAGAAAGTTGGGGTTGTTAAGCCTGGAGAAGAGAAGGCTCCATGGAAACCTTACTGTGGCATTTCAGGACTAATTAGAGGCTTGTGTGAAATATGAAAACCAACACTTTAGCAAGGCCTGTTGTGATAGGTCAAGGGGTAATGGTTTTAAAATAAAACAGCTACCGTCTTTTATGTAGACTAGATATAAAGAAGAAATATTTTATGATGAGAGTAGTGAAACACTGGAAGTGGTTGCCCTCAGTAAAGAGATGATACCAACTCTTCAGTGTCTGGAAGGGAACAAAGGAAATGATCAGACTCCTGAAAAATGATTCATGGGGGAAGCTGGTGGTGAGACATAGTCAAAAGGAGGAGAAATAAATGGCTTGTATTTCATGACTCTAGTAAGACAAGAGCTAATAAGGCTGAAATAGGGAAGGAGGGTTTAATTCAGAAAATCTGTGAGAAACTGCAGCCGACTGACTAGGAAGGTTGTTTAGGTTTAAGCAACAAATATCATCAAGAACACATTAGGCTTTCTGTCAAGAATGAGTAACATCTGCTGGGAAGTGGATGGTCTACACAACCTCCCTAAGACTCTTTCAACCTATTTGTCTACGCTGCTCTTATACAATGCTAGATCATTTACTTCTTTTCACCTTTTATTACAGTCTAGAATCTCTATAGTCCTTTCTCAAATTGCCTAGTGCTCTATGTGGCAAATATGCATTGAAATAGTTAAGCTTTGGTTCTATTTTTGTATTTGTTTTCCAGACCTCTTTCAGACCCTTTTAGCAGTTACTTTTTTTTTTTTTAACCTAAGAGAAGAGATTTCAGACTAATTAGATAGAGTCCTTCAGGGCTGTTTCCATTGAGCTTTTCAGCTTTATAAGTGGAAAAGGTCTGTATTCCTTATGATTTTTCTATCAGAAGTTTGTTAATTTTTGCAAGAACTAAATCAGATGCACTGAGAGACAAATATGGGATTGCAAAACCTGGCTAGTGCTTTTGTACTTCAAGCACACTTAATTTCCATTTCTAGGTGATTTAGCCTTGCATCAGATTCTTCAAAGGAATCTTATTTGGTTTTCAGCTTAGAAATAGAGATAATATGTCACCTTTATTCCATTTTTAGCCATTCTAAGTATAAAATACGGAAAGCCCTGCTGATATGAGAAAAACATTTCAGTTAAATGAGATTTAAAAAAGCCTATCTAATTTATGACTTCTGATCTTTGAACAATTTTTAGATATTACGCATAAAAGCAAATAACTTAATAAAATCAGCCCTGAAAGGCAAAGCTCATTTTTAATAACAGTACTCCAGAAGCTGTGTCATTAAAAAAATGAAAATAAACTTAAAAATTTGTTCCTGCCAATACTTTTCTAAGTCTCTGTGTTCTTAGGTGTTATAGGTTCAACTTAATGCTGATACGTGTACTTTAATAAGAACAGTAAAATTTTACTTCTAGAGGGATGTTTTTATTTCTTGGCTTCTCAGTGTGCCTCAAAAAATGAGGTTCAAGATTTATTGGTTACATTCCATCAACCTGAAAGCAATTTAACAGCCTGTTCCTGAAAAACAGATTGTGTCAAGGAATCCCTGACACACTGGGCACATAGAAATGAGAGACTTCCTTTTCCATAGCTGTCATCCTGCTCCCTTCAAATTCAGTCATCGATTCTTGTTTCTTCAACAACATGTGAGAAAACAGGAAAACGTGTAGTGAGTTATGTTCAGATAGTCATTGTGTTACAATCTGAGCACAGAAGTTACAGAAGAAATTAAACCCTGAAAGCATTAGGTTTTCTCCATGACATTACCTCCAACCTAAAGCTCTGAAATAGTTGCAGTAAATGCTCTTTTTTTCCTTATATCCTTCAGGTACTGAAAGTTCATTGGGAAACATGATGTAGAAATCCTTATAAACTTAATTTAAAGTTGTCATTATTTAGCACTCTGAAAATTATAATAGAAACGTTTCTTTCCACTGTACAGATTATTCTATTGGAATGTTTTTTTAATAAGACCATAGTAAGAATCTCACAAAATAGTGTGGAGCGACTTGCTTATTTATATAGGATTCTTTACAGACTCTTTCAAAAAATGATGTCACCTGCTGTATTGACTTTTAAAAATGTTTCTTTCTTAAGGTAGCATCCTCTGAAACAGCATTGATGGTAAGTAGAATAAAATTTACTCAAAACCTTCAATTTGGCTTCAATAAGAAGTAAATTAAGAGTAAATAACTTACACAAACAGAACTAACAAAACTAGCAACAGAGAAATGAAAGCCCTCTGCCATCATTTCCTAAAGCATTTAAATATCTTATGAAGTAGTATCACCTAGAAGTAGCTGGAAAATTCTCATATGTAAAAGTTGCTGTAATAAAATTTAAATTTTGCTGTGAAGTTGAAATCCTCCATTACAAATTATTAAGTAATTTGCTTAAGGAGAATGGGAAATATTTTTCTCAATATTGTATTTTTCTAAGACCCTATTGTATTTAGTATGGCTGTAGTTTAACTTTATGTTTAAATTCACCTAACTTCTATGGATTTCTTTGCTAGAGTTGTAATAGAATATTTTCAACCCTTCAATTAACTGATACAGTGTTTAATAGAAAATGTAGTGTGTTTGCAAAGTTGAGACTTTTCAAAGTAACGGAGATGAGATTTTCAAATTGCAACCTCAGTAAGGCTTGATATCTGTATACAGAATGCAAATATACTTTAAGAAAATCAACAGCAAAATAGTCTTAGTTCAAGAACTCTCATCTTCAGAATATGGAAATATTATAGCAATTTTGAACTTCTTCTGTTGATACTGCAAGCCTTACTTCAAGGTCAAAACAGCTGCCGAGATATTAGTATCTTTTCTGGGAAGGAATTTCCATTGCGTGACTAGTTCTTTTTCTGTGACTAATAGGAAAAAAAGCTACTCAAACTTTTATTTCTCAGAAAAGGGTGATAGTTTGTGAGAAAGTGGCAAAGTAGCTCCCTTTTTATGAAAAACTTTTAAATCAAGCTTTTAATTCCATTCATTCTCAAGAGATGTTGCCAGGCTGCCTGCCTGTCCTGAGACGACAGGTTCCAGCTCTTCATCAGGTGTGGGAGAGATGGGGGAGGGAAGAGCATTGCTATGCTTCCTACATCTTTAATTACTTCTCTGTGACTACTTCTGTTTACTGCGTAACAGATTTACCTTCGCCACCTCTTTGTATAAAAAGGGCTAGACCTCTTCTAAGATTATTTTATAGTTAGAGAAGCCACATACTAAACTAAACAGTGTTGCATTCTAGGGAAACACTCCCTTTCCCCATTCTCTCCTTGCTCTGTATTCCAGACTGGCTTATTTCTTTAGTTTCTCTCTATGAACCAGGAATCTAATGAAGTTTATTGTCCAAAAGAATATATTCCTTAGTAAGAGGAGCCTCTGCTGACTTAAGGGAGGTGAATTTCATGAAAATGTTATAAACTTGGTAAGACTGAAACAAAGGCAATATAAAAGGCAGAAATTGAATGTCAGTATTAATTTCCATGTGTGCCTCAAAATATCTAAATGTAACTTGTGCAAACAAACTTATTTTCCTAGTCATAACTGTCTTCTCCTCCATTACTCTCTCCTTTTGGATTTTCGTTCCTTTATTATATAAACAGAATGCTAATACAGTTGGTGACAGCAATGTATTGTACAGCAGTCATCACACCCAGGAAAACTGGTTCCCTTAATTAAATGGCATAACCAACTGAAAAACAATTTGAAGAAGCTTTGTTGTCATCTAATCCCATAGCTAGAGTATTATATTTCCTTCAGAGAACAGAGAAAAAATGAGAAGCTCCTCACACATGCTTACTTTCTTTAAGTTTTCTTTCAAGGATACTCCTTGTATCATTCACCACTGACCTCCACCTTGCTTGTAGGATTGTGTGCACCTGCATGAAATGGATATTTTCCCCTTTATTCTCCACAATGGTTATTTTTAGAACTAATTAAACCTCTTAGATAAGGCATAGTGTGGTTTTGCAGAGAGATTCCTTGCACAAGTGCAATTTAGGAACAATTTGGAAGCAACAACCAAGGTCTTTTAAATCACAGTTATCCTGCTATGAAATGCACTTGGGATGATTCTGTATTTCTGATGCTAGTATTATTTACATTACAGTACCCTGCAGTCTGTGGTCCATTTGCTGCTGCTGTCCTAAAAAAACGGAAAAAAAAATTTATGAGCTGGATACTTGTGATAAGCCATTAATAGCAAAGAGAAAGGTGATTTGTATTTCAGTTGTTGTCACATTCAGCTAGCACAAGATATAAAGTGAAAAACACATGCATATCTTCCTGGGATTTGTTTATTCCTATTTAAAATTTTAGTTATACTACTGTATGATAGTTCATTATATCCACTACATATCATACTAACTACAGTTGCAGTGCTGTGTTCAGTTTTCACTTGCTGTTACTTTTAACTTTTACTGCTGTTTAAGACACCTTCAGTCTTTACTCATAGGAACAGTGCAAGTAAAGGTGTAGAACATTTTGCTGTGTAGTATCATTGTCTGTAAACCACTTCTTAATGAAAATATTATCCAGTAACAATATTTCTCATTATACTTCATGATTATTTTCAGGCTGAATTCTCTATGGCTCGCAAAATGAATAAGATTTCTTTTCATCCATGAGTGTTCAGTGACCATGATTTTTGGCATAGAACCCAAATCAACTTATTGCTACACTGTCTGTAATAAATGACACTACCAGAAGAAAATTCTGTAGAGAGGAGGAAGAGGAAAGTCTGTCCTCTCTCCTAGCTGTATTTATTTTTGCCATCAATACACACAATATTCACTGGAATTACAGGAAGCCAATTATAGATAGTTCTTACCTAATAACATACTTTTAGCAAAACCAGGGACTGCTAAGATGTTAATAATAGGCTTTCCCCTCAGATTTATGGAATTGTTCTTACTTTTCAAGGACAAAGTAAATTTATTCTCTAGAAGTAATGCATGTTTGGTTGTCTTTCAGCTAGAGTGAATTGCCATCTACTCTTTCTCCACTTCTTGTACTTCTTGCCAGCTGTCCTTTGAAACTCTTTTAGAAGCAAAAGAAACAAACCCACAAAATTTGACATAAAATGAAACCAGTGGTTTTGTTTCCTAGGGAACAGGAATGTATAGGACAAAATTCAACATTCACTGTAAAAAAAAAATTTTACAGTAAAAAGTACAGTATGAACATGAGCCAGTACATTTTAATGTTTTGGTACTGAAAAGAAAATAGTTATAGTCACTTTATGAAACATGATAGAAAAATCCTTCAGTTTTACCAGTATCAGAGAATACACCAAATCAATTCAAATTAGTTGGAAAAAAAAAGTCCTCAGGCACTCATTTTTTCCTACGTTTAATGCATGTTGTAATTCCAGAACTTTGCTACTGAAAAGCGTAATTTTCATTATGAGCAGGAATGATAGTGGACTATTCATGCTTTCAGTAAGGCAAGCAAAAAATTTTTTACTCAGTCCTTGAAAATTATGGGAGTGCAACCAACTCTGATCTATGTCCAGGGTAAAGACTCCTCCACTGGCTAAATATGTACAAGATATGAGTTTGATGAAGTTAGTTGATACAGAATTTTTTGCCTATTAATTTGTTCTAAAAGCATGACATGGGTAAGTGGAGGGAAATCAGCTGGTTTTGTTCCATTTTTTTTTTTTTTTTTGAGAATAACTTTAGTGGCAGGAAGGGAAGGCTCAAGAACGAAGGAGAAAGATTATACCAAAAATAGAATTTTGGCAAGACTAGTACAAAGCAAATGTGAAGATGGTGCCCTCAAAGATCAGGTTGTAGTCATAGGACAAGGAAAGGACTGATGCTAGCGTGCAAAGTAAATACTTGAATGGAAAATTAATTATTATGTTTGTAAGTTTACCTTTCTTCAGATCTTAAGTCAACCATCAAGCTGAAACAAGCATTAATGATGGTGAGAATGATGCAGGTTTTTTATCCCTATCTATTAACTCTTAAGTAGAATATAGGGCTACAAAGGAAAGGAAAGAAGAATTAAAATTTGATGTAAAGTACTATTTTGGTATATAAGAAAAATATTTCCAAGTAGAAAGGACATTGATGTTATTGCTGCATGTCATTAGGGGGATTTTTTTAAAAAAGAAAGGCTTCCTGCAGCATTTAATCTTAAAGATAAGAGCATACTTATTAACCAGGGAACATATATACTAGGAAATGTATAGACATCAAGCAATATAAATAATACAGAAATATCAGAAATAGTAAAATAAAGAGCAAGAACTAAGAGTATTATGCCGAATGAGTGCTGTGCCACAATCAGTGTCATAGAAACACAAACATCTAACCACGGTTTAGAAATAGAAAAGAGAAGATAAATTAAACAATGTCTCTTCATGGATAGTTCTATTCTAACACTTATTTTGGATCAAAAGCATAATTGTGAAGTGACCATCACCCATGGTTAACATACTGTAGGTGTTGTGTTCACAAGAAAAATATAGATGAAATCACTCCAGAAATCAGACTTCAACAATGTCTAATGCATCCTATCTACTAATGGGATTTCAGATTATGAAATCAGATTAGAGCTAGTCCAAAAAGTAAAATTTTGAAGTTTGAATAGTATAAATGCTAAATCCTGAAATCAGCTGTTTTGTACTTTAGATACACATCTGCTCCACTGTATTGCTTGCTGACAGAGACATAATTTGTATTTAGCCTTCATGAGATGAGACAGAAGTTTGTTAAATCCCTTTCAGTGAAGGAGATAATAGAAGAGAGAAAATGTGATACAGAGGTAACATGGGAATTAAAGAATATATATAAGCTACTTCAGCAACCACTGGAAATGTCTAAGAACAAGATTAGTATTATTGGTTGCATTCTGGAAGTTATCAGATTATCAGCTATACATTGGAACACAAAGCATCCTCCCAAAATCTTAGGCATAATGGCTAGATGGAAACATATTTGTATTTCAGATGGCAGTAGAATGTAATTAAGGAGCAGATACATAGCAGAATGCAGTTGATTGAGAATGTAAAAGACTAAAGGTAATTTGAATGAAAGTGTTCAATGAAAGGTAAGCACTCATTTATTCTCAGGAAAGGTGTTTGTGATTACAGCAGAACACAGATTATAGGGTTTGGAAAAACAGAATTGATGCAACCAGAGACTTTGGAGGATAAACTTAACAAGCAAATAGTGAAAACAGCATATTTCAGATGAGCTGAAAGTTACTGAGAGTACACAGAACTGCAAAATTTCCTTGTATGATCACAAATTAAGATGTATAGTGAATAGCCATGCTGGCTGCGCTGAGATGCAAAGGTCAGAAAAACATAATTTAGAATAGCCACACTTTCTCTAAGGCAGACTACGACACACTTACTACATAAAGGATATAATAAAAACCAGATAAGATGCAGAACAAAGTTTAAGTAAAAAGGAGACAAATATATTAATATATTCAGCGGAGAACTATATTGGCACTTTTTTATACCCTCCCTAGCACTTAGCATTTGTCTACATTGTGAGGTATAATCCAAAGTTTAACTGGTAACATTTACAACAAATTTTTTGAATAAGACTTTTTTTTAATCTAAACTAGCTGTGCTTTCAGAACTGTTTTATTTAAAAAATAATCTTTGTGCTTAAATCTCATGCGAGACTCCAAAAAAATTCAAATGACATTACAGTTCACGCATTCCTTTTGTGATAGATTAAATGACCTTTTCAAAGAGAAAAATATAGTTAGTTTGATACCATGTGCTATGGACAAATCTGTGTTCTAATTACCAAATAGTTTACATGTTGATTGTTTAGTAATGTGTTCAGACATTTCCCTGGATATTAAAGTTAGGACAATTTGTCCTCTTTTTAGCCACATTTTGAAGACAAATTGCATCTATGCACTGTGTCAATCCTCTAGGCTCTCATTCATTCCCCATTACTTCTCAAATATAATAATTTACAATTCAGAAAGTGTATCAAAATTAAAATCACCAGATACTCTGACCAGAATGCAAGGGATATGCATCTATCTATTTTTCTTCTTTTTAATTTTTGTAAAAGATCTTACCAATAACTGTTCTTGTGGTGACAGCAGCTAGAAAGGTCCTGAATATACTCAGCTATTTTTAGTGTCCTGCTCTCTTTGCCCTCCTTCTCTGTCCAGTGCACTTCAGTTTCCTCAGCCTTTCTTGGTTGCATTGTTTCCCAATATTTTTCCTTGATTTTCTAGTCTTTCTGCTAGTTGTGCCATGGTCATTCTAATTAAACCTAATGTGCTGTAATCATAGTCTGAACCCTTCTTTGTCGTTTTAAGATCCCTTTTAGAATTTAAAGCTATTAATGTGTACATTATATCACCCAGTCTTTTTCTTACTACATCTCTTTATTATCATTGCCTGACTTCAATTATATCATCTCTCTTAGGTATTATATTCCAGGCTAAAAAGTGTCCAAATTTTTTTCATGGTGTAGTTCTTAAAGGATTTTTGACAGGTTTTTTTTTTTCTGATAATGGATAATTCCTGATAATTCTGATAATTCCGCTCTCACTGGCTTTCATGGCAGCCATTCACATCTGAATATTATTCCTTCCTTTCTCTTTCCCCCCTGGTTGTTTATCCTGAGCCACTCTTTGCCACTCAGTGTAAGCATGCTCATCCCTTCTTTCACCTGTAGCAGTCATTGTTCCCCAGTGAGGAAAACTATAATACTTTTCTCTCTATCTACAGATATGTTTTTCCTTGTATTTATCGCCACTTGAATCCTCACATTCATGCAGTAAGCCTCATAGGAATGCTGCTCATGCTTCAGAACCCTTCAATTTGTTACCAAGAAAAAAAGAGATTCGAAAATTCTATGTTTTCTTCTAAACATTCTCCTAAGATTATTTAGAAGATTTAATTACTATATAAGCTTGCACAGCCTAAGCAGAACATAATGTATATTAGGGCTATGTAGCATCAACATGTCAGATCACAGTGTTAGATAGGTGGTTCTCTCCCTTTTGGAGAAGAATTTCCTGTTAGATAAATAAGTGTTATCCACTCTCAACCAATAACTATGAACCTTATACAATATCTGAATGTGTACTGGGTCATATATATCCAGCTGGTACTTAGATTTATTTTATTCTTCCTCTTTTATCATAAACCTCTCTTGCAGTAGTTGAGACATAGTTTCCTCTGAACTGTTAGTTTAACTATGCTTTGTAGCTAGCCTAGAAGTGGAAATGGAAATTTCAATTAGTGCAGTGAATTCTGGAATTAGTGTCCTTTTTGTGTTTTTAGGATAACTAGAAAGAAGCCTGTTTTAATGAAGTTAGAGGAATGCCCTTCAGTGTTAAGAGTGAAGCAACAATAGGCTTTATTCATACAAAGCAGTGAGTAAACAACTTTAAATGATAAATGTCAGAGTGGTTTAACAAGATTTGATAACAAGTTGCACTTTATTATTTACTGCCTAAATGACAGGGTCAGCCAGAACTGTCAGGGATACCGTCCTGTTGAGTCATGAGGTTGATAAAGGACCACTTTTCTTTCTAAACTCCTTCTCAGAATGGAGTTCAGGTGTGGCTGGATCCAGACTTAGCCTTGGACTTGGTCAATGGTTTATGTCTAAAGGATTATTTATGCACAATCAGCCCTGATCAGATCTCATTTAGCTGAAATTTTCAAAGTTTATCGTAATATTAGTTACTTACCAAGGATCTTTTGTGGCAAAGAGTCTCTCAACCTTGAAGAATAACCTTGAGAGGCATCCCTACTCATGGGCATATGCCTAGTCCCAGCATACAACCCACTGTCATTCAGGAGAACCCAATAAACCCTAGGCTGTCCTATATTTATAGAGAAAGATGATTAGCCTGTAATCATATTTGCATATCAGCAAGACATCTGGGTCATGCTTTGGGCAGCCCTTGTTTACAGTGTTATCTTCTGTCCCCCAAAGGCCAGTGTGATCTAGATGCAGCCACCACAACTCTACTGCTGGAGTGCCCACAGTGCTTAAGCAGCTGCACACAATGTCACAAAGCCATACTCAGTAGATTCTGAATTATGTTGACTAAAATTTCTTTTCTAGGATGACATATGCCTTACCACTTAATGAAACACTGCTCTCAAGAGTGAAATTTCAGAACTTTTTCCTGTCACAAACTGAAGTAAACATTCATCTGCTGCAGGAAAGTCATTCCAGCCTGAGTCTAGGTTGTTGCCTACCTGCTTTCAGAAGAACGTCAGTATCATAGAATGATAGAATCACCAGGTTGGAAAAGACCCACAGGATCATCAAGTTCAACCATTCATATCAACCACTAAACCATGCCCCTTAGCACCTAATCCACCCATCTTTTAAATACCTCCAGGAATGGTGACTCAACCACCTCCCTGGGCAGCCTGTTCCAGTGTCCAATGACCCTTCTGGTGAAAAATTTTTTCCTAATGTCCAGCCTGAACCTCTCCTGGCAGAGCTTGAGGCCATTCCCTTTTGTTCTGTCTCCTGTCACTTGGGAGAAGAGGCCAGCTCCCTCCTCTCTATGACCTCCTTTCTGGTAGTTGAAGAGAGCAATGAGGTCTTCCCTCAGCCGCCTGTTCTCCAGGCTAAACAACCCCAGCTCAGTCAGCTGCTCCTCATAAGGCCTCTTCTCCAGCACCTTCAGTGCTCTTCTCTGGACTCGTTCCAGAGCCTCAACATCCTTCTTGTGGTGAGGGGCCCGAAACCGAACACAGTATTCGAGGTGCAATCTCACCAGTGCTGAGTACAGAGGGAGAATAACCTCCCTGAACCTGCTGGTCATGCCATTTCTGATACAAGCCAAGATGCCATTGGCCTTCTTGGCCACCTGGTCCACTGCTGGCTCATATTCAGTTGGCTGTCAACCAACACCCCCAGACCCTTCTCCTCCAGGCAGCTTTCCAGCCAGACTTCTGCCAGTCTGAAGCACTGCTTAGGGTTGTTGTACTCCAAATGCAGGACCCGGCATTTGGCCTTGTTAAACCTCATCCCATTGGTCTCAGCCCAGCCCAGTAGTTAAAATGCTTGACAAGAGTCGTGTTGAGAAAAGTTTGTGTAAACTACAAGCTACATGATGACTTTTGCCCTCTGTATGCTTATGCTAGAATACAGTGAAGAAAGATAACAGTTTGTCTTCCAGGATAAACACAGCAGTTGAAATAGCTAGGTCCAGCTTCTGTTATATTTCCCTGGAAAGTGAATGTTACTACTGAAATAATGAATGCAAATTATACCTCCAAACCACATTGCCTGCTTCCTTCTCGTCTGCAATAAAAAATTTCTTGAAAAAGACTGCCTTTGAATCTGGTTTGGTAAAACAGGCAATTACATTCAAGTTACATTAGGAATTGAATGTGTAGGAGTATGATAAGAAGACTTAATGACCTACAGCATATAATTAAAAGGAGTAAAATAAAGGACCATCTCTACATGCTATCTCTTTATTCTCAAAAATTGTTATCCAACAATGCTTAATTCCATCGCATGCCACTTACCAAGATAAATGTTTGTTATCTTCATATTCAAATCAACTAGCTTGCTAAGGCATGCAGAGAATAGCTCTTCACTTTTTATTCCCAGGGTCTTTGCCTAAAACATGCATGTTCCACAGAAGTCTGCAGCTTCATTTCAGAGGAAAACCTGATTTCACACTTCACCACTTGTCAAAGGGATTTTTAGGGCCTTACTGTCTCTGTAGCTGTGTTAACTATGCTGTTTGCTTTTTTTTTTATTTTATTTTTCAAGAAATTATTCAGTGGAGAGACCCAAGTATCTAGACATTTCACTTACTAGGTACCTTGCATGGGAAGGATCAGATGGAGAACCTATACAAAAACTGTGCCACTGAAGAAAAAAATGTGGAGTTCAAGCAAGATACACTACAGAATTTAAAATAAAACTGAATCTCCATTCCCTCTGGGAAATAATTAAAAAAAAAAAAAAGAATTCTGAAAGGGAGGGGGAGAGTGAGATCAGCCTTCATGGAAGACCAAGGTGAATCTGCAGAAAATGCCCAGGTGTATGTTCATTCCCAGCCCCTTCAGTTAATTTGGCAGCAAAACTAGCCCGTAGAAAGTGAGGCAATATCAAACTGACCTCTCAGCTTTTGTGGAGTAAAACTTTAGGTGGCCTTATCTGGAAAGCAACCTCCCCCAAGTCAAGTACTACTAGTTTAATGCCTGTCTGATGCAGTTCAATGCAGCCTCCAAGGAACCCTGAAAAATAGTTTGGAAAAGAGATTATTTTCAGGAGGAGTTTAAACGGCCATTTCCTTATTTTAGTCTTTTTCTTTAGTAGCTGTGTTTGCAGTCTTTCAACAGGATCCCAGTTGTTATGCAATGAACTTAAGCTCCTGTGACTTTCACACACATAATGCAAATGCTTTTACTAAAAATGACCATTGAAGATGAAGGGGAACCTTTTTGTGGCAAATGCAATATAAAAGACATCTTCCATGAAAACACTAAAGGTCAGCTGATATAAAATAGCAGTTAAGGCAGCATATTATTTTCTACCCTTTATTTTAGAAATGACTGAATTATTTTGATTAGTTTTCTCTAGAAAAAAAATATTCCTGACATGTCAGGCTAAAGATCTCTATGTGAACTGGAGGAAATAAAAGTCCTATAAACCAGAATCTGTATGGAGGAACTTGCATGTATGGAAATCTTTAAGTTGAAACCGTTTACACTTAAATTAAAAAATGAATAAATATTTGAATTGAGCTCTTTTCTGGTCTCAACTAGTGGTTTGGGTTTTTTTTCCATTTTCATGTGAACCAGTGGCATGTATTTATTTTACCTTATATACCTACGTAAGTAAAAATCTTCTTCTCTGAGTTAAGTGAAAAATTCAGAATCCTATGTAATTATGTTAAGGCACTTGGCTTAGAGAAGAAGTTTTTTATGAAAAAATTTTTTTAAAATTTTATAGTGGGTGCAGGAACATCAGATAGTTGATGATATTAATGTACTTCAAAATTACTACACTATTATGGCCTCAAGCTCCGCCAGGGGAGATTTAGGCTGGACATTAGGAAAAAATTCTTCACAGAAAGGGTCATTGGGCACTGGAACAGGCTGCCCAAGGAGGTGGTTGAGTCAGCTTCCCTGGAGGTGTTTAAGGCACGGGTGGACGAGGTGCTAAGGGGCATGGTTTAGTGTTTGATAGGAATGGTTGGACTCGATGATCCGGTGGGTCTCTTCCAACCTGGTAATTCTATGATTCTATGATTCTGTGATTAAGTAAATCATCATAAGAACCTGAAGGATTGTGTGTTTTTCTGATTTTGATTGCGGCTAAGAGTCTTGCATCTTTTTACTATCTGCAGTTTTGATAGAAAGTCAGAGGGATGACTTATTGTAGCGCTACTGTAGGAAAAGGAGAAAAACAGAAATTTGTTTAATCTCAATAATCTCTTCCGCAGTTTTCTAAAAGAAAATTCCATTTTGAGTTTGTTTTCATTTCTGTCTGGAAAAAAATAATATCTTTCAAACACTTTGATGAGATTACCGTTGTCAAAGTGTCTTCAAGCAGGTGATCACATAGCTTTAAAGAATACATTGCTTGCAAAATTAAAGTAACTGTACTAATGAAGAATGATTTACAGAGGTGTTACAATAGCACCTAATATTCTCATTTTGAAGACTGTCATCTACTTTAAACTCTTGTCTCTCCAAGACTTAGTTCTGTTGTGGTTCTTTTCTGGTTTGTTTTTTTGGTTTCATCCCCCTCACCCCCTCTTTTTTTCTCACTCTATGCATACTATGCATAAGTTGATATGTTCATGGCCTTGTTTGTTGCTGTTGTTTATGTAAGCATGTGATGATATACAGGCACCAGAATTACTGATCTGTGTTTCATAACAGGGATCTGTCTTTTATTATGATTTATTGCAATCTCTTAGGCTACTTAGCCTTCTTGGACATTCTTTGCATTAGCACCTAATATCTTTGTCAACTCTATTTCTTCTGTTCTCATCCTGATATTTTCAGCTACGTAACACTCCATTATATTCTTTATATTCTTTTTGGTTTGATCTAGACCATACCAGGCACAGATGATAAGGACAATTTTCCTTTGGATTCTAGAACGGGGCATTGAGCAGTGGATTGCCATCTTTCTGCATGTGCTCATTGTCATCTGAGGCCTGTCCTCAGTTTCATAGCCATTACTGTCCTGGATCTGAAAATACTGCGTTTTTTTTAATGACAAAATATGGGTTAATCAAAAAATCCCTAAAACTGCTTTGTTTTAAAACAGCATAGTCCTAATCTGTCATTTGTATATTTATGTTCTTAAATGATGCAGGTATAATTTTCTCACTCTTGTGCCACTTAACCTGAACACTTGGTAACAGGACTTTTAAGTCTTTCAGATTTAGTTGCTTTTTACTCTTCCAACATATGTGATTTCACCATATTTCCCAGTGTTTGATTATAATATCAGACTTGCCTGCACATAAATATTCCACTAGAGATCTTGTTTAGGATACTCGGTATATTTTTTAATCTTCAAATAAGTATGTATTATTTCATGTATCTTACCTCCTCTATTACCCTTGGCTTATTTGAAAAAGTAGTTGTTATTATCCTGGATATAACTAACTCAGAATGCTTTGAAGTATCACTACTAATTCATGGTATCATTCCTCTGCCAGGCTATATATCTCCTGTGAATGTTAGTAAATATACCAGATACTGGAAAGAGAGAATGACCATCTTCCACACCATCAAGTAATTGAAAAAATAGATGCATTTAATTAAGTCTTTAATTAAGTCTTTGATGTACAGTGTCAAGTAGTTTAATGGGAGAAGGTTTGTTATTCAATTTCATGATTCTATTGTCATTCAAATTTGATTTGATTTTTAGACAAGATACACCAAAGTCAGGCAAAAATAAGAAAATAAATTGATCTGACTGCTGCATGATTTCTTGCAGGAAATTTCCTTCTCTCCATTATTTCTTGAAAGTCTTCTCCATATTGTGTTCAGTCACCTTCCATTCTATTTAATGCAATATTGTACAGAAATGGATGTTTTGTACAAAAATACTGAGACTATTTTATTTGATTTTTAAATAATTTGTTTTTCTCTGATTGAATTGTGTGGGACTTCTACTGTGGATACTCTGAACAGGTTTTGTGGTCTAAAATTTAGTGTAAAAATGGATATTTTAACTGAATAGTGGGAAACATTTGGAGACAGAAAATTATGAACTCATTTCTCATGTGTAGTCACGCTGAATTTCAATTTAGGGATTAGGGGAACTCAGACACACAAAGCAACATACTGTGGGTGAATTTCTGCTCTTACTGGCAGAATTTCATAATACTCTGAATTTACAGGACAGCCCACAAAATTTCCCAACACATTTTTTTGATCCTCTTTCTTTGTACTCTCATCACACAATTCTCATTACATTACTGCTCAGCTTTTTTTTTTTGCACTAGTCTTGGGTCTTATTTATTCTTTCAAGGCTTCCAATCTGCCCTTCTATCTGTAACTACTCATAACAATACGCTCCATACCTAAACTTATGCTTAACTAGTGTCTGATTCACTCATCCATTTCCAAGGACAAGTTTATCCAGATGCCATCATGTATTTTGGATAACTTTTGTAGCTCCAAGTTGCTGATAACTACTCGGTCTATTTTGCCCAAATCCCTATGGAAATTCCCATGGGAACTACCGATGATAATTTTTCCCAAATTCTCCAAGGAAAAAAAAACAAAAAAAAGAAGGGTGGATGAGGTGCTCAGGGGCATGGTTTAGTGGTTGACAGGAATGGTTGGACTCGATGATCCTGGAGGTCTTTTCCAACCTAGTGATTCTGTGGTTCTGTGAAATGATTTGGAACTCCTGAAAGTCCCCGTTTAGATAGTTAAGGACTCTACTCTGGTAGCCTTATGTCTCAATTATATTGAATTCTTATAGTAGGAGCTATAAAGAGGTGGGAGAAATACAGAGTTAACCGGACTAGTCAGTTATTTAAGTACATTGAGAATGTGAAAGTGGTTTGGAAGGTAGTAGATGTTGCCAACCAGGACTGATTTTGTAAAACTGATGAAAATTTATGTCCCTTTTTTCAATCTTAAAGTACCTTATACTTCAAAATTTATTATCATAGGCTCAAGGCACAAGAATGGCAGTTAAAATAAGACCAAAACTACCAGAACCAGTTGATGTGGTACAGAAAATTGCTCTTAATTTTTCATATTGCTTTATATGAAACAAGCCTTTTAAGAAATCAAAGACTTAAAGAGCTAATGTATTTTTGATAGTAAAAAAGACAATAGAGTGACTGAAATTAAATTCCACAGTGCTAGCTGGTCATGGCTTTCAGTAGTGCTCATGTTACCGACTTCAAAGCAAGAATATTCCCCTCTGTTTTGCATGATGTGCATAGTGCAATGAGGAATAATTTTGGTATCTGTGAATGAAACTTAAATTAAATGCTTGTTTTCCTGAAGATTAATGTAGTTTTGGACACTGCCCAATTGCATACAAATGGAATATCTAAGTCTGCTTTAGGAAGCAATAAAATGAAAGTCTACTAATTTTCCTGAAGTCACATATCATCTGGCAGCTTTATTTCAAAAAGCTAATTTTTACCTTATAGACTCAATAGATATGGCTACTACGTAAAACTGCATTTCTAACAACAGATTCTAATGCATGATGTTCATCTCAAGAGAGAAATAGAGTTCTTATTCACCTGGTATTGCTATACTTTGTTCTTACTACCAGTAAATGAATGGTTGAGGTAAATAGCACCATTCTTTTTCTAGACTGCTGGGATTCCCTCTAAGACTACATAGTTTTTTGATAGTGTGAAAGTGAAGGAAAACATGGAAATCAAATATCTGAACTTAATAAAAATATCCCTTAAAAAGTACTGTAACAAAATACACTAATGGTATCCAGTCTTGTCAAACCCAGCTTTCTAATTAAGGTGGGATAATACAGCATTTCCAGAAGCTGTGTTTTCTTCTTGTACCAGATTTTTGCCTCCTACATGTTTTTGTATGTAATCAGATTGTTATATATCCTAAACAATTACTATGGTATTGTTTATGAGGTATTTCTGTGTTTATACATTGAAAACATGGAATTAACTGAAGTTACTTTTGTGATTCTATATGTTGAAATACAGTCAACTCTTGTTTATAGCTGAGTTAGAGGAAATTACACAGGTTTATGAAAGTTGTGCTAAATATTGAGTGCATCACTTTTTCCTCTTCTGAAATGCAGAAGTTTAGTGACAAGCAGTAGGATCCGATTTTGTTTGTTTTATTGCATACTGTTACCAGATAGAACAGTGAAAACCAGAAATACTACTCAGGCTGAAATTTATGTGCAGTAAAGCCAACACATTGTTTAGTTCACTAAGGACCCCAAATCATAGCTTAAATGAAATAAAAGTAAAACCACTTTCTATGTAAAGTACAGATTTGAAGCTACTTCAACTTTCAGAACTGTATGTTTATTTAAGCCACAGGAACCAGAAATGGCTAGAGGTTGCTCAGGATCTGGAAAATCCTGTACAGGTTGTACATTTTGACAGACAGACAGCTTTGCCTGTTAAGGATGTTGAAAATAAGATGGGACAGGAAAGGACTGGTCAGGAGCTAAGACAGATGTCAATATGGCAATGATTGTAAATGCAAAATCTGAAATATGCTTTAGTTTCAATCTTACATTGGGACAGAGCAAAGCTGAATCTAATTAATTGAATTTTGTGTCAAATTTCCAGAGCTAAATGGAACAGGGAAGAGTATGACTTGCAGCTACCCATACTAGAAATATTTGTTACTAACTGCATGAAAGTAGTAACTATACATGTGTGCATATGAGTAGATAATTACTTGAAGAGCTACTGCTTAATTTAGTAATTTCTAAGAGCAAAGCTGTTGATAACTTGATGAAAAAAAAATAATCTACCTTTTTGAACTAATGGTGTTAGAAATTGTCAGCTAACCGAAAAAAAAAGATTTGGTTTACTGTTGCACAGAGTTAAAAAGCATGCTTGAAAATACAATATGAAATAGTGATACCTGGTTCTTCTAAAAACACATGCGAGATTGCTAGAACAGATATCTCCATTTCCCTCCAAAGCCTCAGAGAGAATTCCGTAAAAACATAGGGGTTTTTTTTTGAGTTTTGTAAAATGTGAAGATAGATTTAAATACAGGAACTCTTCTAAAATAGAAAACCATCATAATGGGAAAAGAAGTTGCATATCTAAACCAGAGCATTCCAGAGTTTACGAAATCACTTTAATAAAATCGACTATAAAATATGAATTTTCATTGCCTCCAGAATAAAGGACATTCTTTGCAGGTTTTAAAAAATAAATAAGACTAGTTTTCCTCTTGAGTTATTATGGCTTTAAGTGAATATGATAGCAACAATCAGCATCACTCGTGCCTGGGAACACTGGGAACACAATGCAGGTTTTTCTTCTGATTACTTGGGATCTAAAAATGCTTCAGAAATAGCAGCAGAAGTTATGGACATGTTTGGGATTTATTTTTTTTTTGCTTATTCCCTTTTCAAAAATATTCCCTGGAAATATTGAAGGTCATATTGGATGGGGCTGTGAGCAACCTAATTGAGTTGAAGATGTCCCTGTTCACTGCAAGAAGATTGGACTACATGACCTTTAAAGATCCCTTCCAACCCAAACTATTCTATGATTCCATGATTCTATTAGCACCAATGAAGAAGATTCCAGAGCCAATCTTCCCAAGTTAAGACTGCAGCAGAGCTTCTATGAAATCTGCCCTATGTGTAGCAATGTAGTTGATAAAAATCCTGAAATATAAGTCTCAATCTCCATATTGCTGAAACTTTGCAGCATGGTTTGCTTTTATGATTCCACATGCTTCTGTGATACAGAATTCCAGGCAAGTAGTTTATTTCCTCTGGTTGTGGGAGTGCCTGATTCATTTCCTTAAAGGTTAACCTTGATATCTGAAACCATGGAGAAAATGTTTGCAGACATGCCCCATCTGTACCTGCAGTAGCCAGCTCTCTGCTGTGTCTGTCTGAAGGCCCGGAGGGATGGTACCTCTACACTGTACACTGGATTTGGACATTTTTCCTTGGTCTGTGCTGTGCTCTACCTTGTGCAATAAGACCAACCTGGCTCCAAGGCATCTAGACCATTACCTCAAAATGAATAATAAAATGTAATAATAGCTCTAACTGTAGTTCAGCATGAAAAAGAAAAAAAATACGCCATGATTACTTTGTCAAGCAGTTTCCTGACTTATGGTAAAACCTGCATTTTACTTTAAGCAAGTCTTTGTTTTTCAACAGGCTTTTCACTTGCAATGTGAAAAAGTTGCTCTGAAAAGCAAAGTGATATTAAAAAGAAGGTATATCTACTTTGTTCAGGTTAAATTTGTTTCCGAGCTGCTGCCGCCCCTGAGCAGCTCTGAAAAATGAATGAAGATGTTGTAACTCCTTGTAAGAAGCAGGGTAACTTTAAATTCAGGCAAAGCTGAGAAATACTGTTAACTCACTCTAATGGTTACGTCCCAAAAGATGAAATCCAGTTTTGGAAAAAGTATTTGTCATTTTGATGTTGGGATACTGGAAAGATGAGGTTACAGAGAAAGAATGAAAATGTGTAATTTCATTCATATGCGGTTCTGGTAGTTCAGTCAAGGAGTTGGGAGTCAGGGTGTGAGAGCAATGAACGCTTAACAGGAATTTGAAGTACATAGGGTTAGAGAAGAGAGAGCAAAGCATATTTCTGATAGAAACATTACCACTATGTGGGGTGCTCC
Organism: Phaenicophaeus curvirostris; assembly: GCF_032191515.1. Taxonomy (NCBI): domain Eukaryota; kingdom Metazoa; phylum Chordata; class Aves; order Cuculiformes; family Cuculidae; genus Phaenicophaeus; species Phaenicophaeus curvirostris. Next base: position 14,504,804 of record NC_091431.1, on the reverse strand, counting down.
AGACTGGTAAAGGACATCAGGTGGTGCATGTAGCAGAGTCCTTGGAGAAGATCAGTTCTGGAAGTGATGGAAGGGAGAACTAATAAGACTGAGAAGTAGAATGAAATATGACGTACTTACATCTTGGTCCCCTTGTTAACATATGAATAATCTAAAACACATGGTCTGCCTGGGAAGGTGGGCAGAGCCCTAAGGGACTAGATGAGGCTGTGCAGAGTAAACTCACTCTGAACTAGAGAGGAACATGAAAATTCATTAAAAATATGGAGCTAGATGCAATGTATTGTGAACCAGGTCGTGATAATTTTGTTACTGATGAAGGGTGCTCAATTAACTTAAAGGGTGTCAGCTAAGCAGTAGATACTGAAGTGTTACAAGTATTATTTGTGCGCATTTTTTTTTAAAAAAAATATATAGTTTCAAAAATAATGTTCATCTCATGAATGTCTGTGAACTTTAGAGCTGAGTAAAAGTTGAATAGCTCTAAAGATAGTACTACAGTTAGTTGTGTGGTGTGTTCACATATACATATATATTTAGCAGAGCAGAGATACAAAAATTTGTTCAATAGAGTAAACAGCAGCAAAAAAATGCACAAATGTGGGTGTTAAATTTCTGCAACTGAATAAGCTGAAGGCTTTTCTCATCTATTATTTACTGACAAAATTCCTGGTAATCATATTTAGGATTATTTTTTTATCCATTAGAAATACAGTCTGCTCCTTTATAATTGTAACATTTTAGATGCTTCATGTAAGGCACCATCACACTGGTCATAGAAATAGAGTACTTTAATGTCTATCAAGACAGAAACCATATTTTGTTGCAGAGAATTGTGATATCTAAGAATAATTCCATAGATATTTTTCATGCTACAACAATTGTTGAATATATTACTGTTCTAAAGGAGCTCAAGGTGCTCAAGGCTACAACATTTAATATCATTTTATGCAATAATAACACGGTGCCTCAACCTGCAGTCCTCATTCTGTTATGTCCTCTGTCAGTTGCAGATAGCAATCAGAACATGGCTTCAGACCTCAGCCCTTCTCTGCCAACTTCTGTCTGGATTGCTCCACTGGATTATAACTATATGATTATAACTATATAATTATATGTAGATATACACTACATTTTTGCTTTTATAGTCTTCTGTATCCTTCTGTATATTTTTTTCAAATATGGATTATCTTTCTCGCAATATATCAAGTTACTCTCTTGCATATTTAATTTCCGTCTTAAAACCTACTTCTTCATGCAACAAAAAAAAATTAAAGTTACTTAAAACATTTAAAAAGCCAATTAGTTTGATCAAGCTCTCATTTATTGATCAAACAGCAAGATGAAAATAATAAGTGAAAAAACATCAGCATAAAACTGATTTCAGAGCCAATTTTAGCTCTACTGAAATCACCAGTAGTTTTCACCAACTTCAGTAGCAACTGCAGAAAAGACTCAGCTGCTCCTTACTGCTTTCTCTTTTGTTTCATCAGCCATTCAACAACTAATAACTTTAGGTCAGGGACAGCATTTTTTTGTGACCTGTGCTTTGACACACAGAGAAAAACACCATCGTCAAAACATTAGAAAGTAATAGCTAGTAAAAGCCAATTTTTCCCATTAAGAACAGTGAATGAGTGAAGATAAATGAGGTGTAATGCATAGCTTTGAAGCATGAAAAATCGTTGTAATGCTCACATTTAATTATAAATTATCTCTATTCATTTCTCTTTAGATACCTGACAAGCCACTGTTTCATTTTTCTAACAGTAGCTACAATATTTAGCTTTTTATTTCCTGCAATAATTTCATCACTTCACTTCAAAAACACACCTATTCCTTGTGGACTTAAGACAAATGGGTTTGTTGACTTTCAAGCTGTTAAAATTAGCCATCGTAGTGAATTAATATTCATTTGGAGTTGTAACTCCATTCCATCTATCTGCTTCTAAGCATACACAGTCTAATGTATCGTCTGCCTTTCATGTAAATAAATATGCCTCCTGCCTGCAGAGTTTGATGGCAGCTGTGGAACTTCTTGAACTTTGTGGAGTTTTTTCTGATACAAGAGCACAACTAAAAATCTCAAAGTAAGTATTTTTTTCTTTTTTTTTGTTTTTTTTTTTTTTTCCTAGCTTCTTCTCTCTGAGTATATAGAAAGTAATTTTAAAAATACTTACCATACTCCTTCTTCAACACAAACTGGATTAACCTCATCTTCATAGCCCTAACACATTCATCATTCATATGAGAGTAAAAAGGAATTGGTAGGAAAGTACTATTACTCAGACTTTTTCCTGTAGATATGGTAAAAGTCTCATAGGTAATGTAACGTTTGTTTGAAACTTTTGAGATCTACTGGGAGTATGAATCTTCTGCCTGTAAAGATAAAAATCACTACATATCCACACTCAAAAGCAACATGGAATTGTGTTGGATCATGTTTTTATCATTGGTCTTTTCTCAAGACCTGATGTTTTAATTTAAATACTAATGTGGGTTTCTTCAGTAATGATATGCCTTTGATTTTATGTATTTAGAATGTGTGTTTCAAGGCTGCATCTTCTTGCCCTATTAGTCTTTTAACTACAACAGATATATCCCAATATAATGTTGTTTTGCTGTTTGTTTGCTTTAGCTCTGGATCTGCAACTGATAATGCTTCGCTGATATTTGTTCAGAAATAGTATGCTTATCTAATCTTCCAGTCCAAAACTGCTGATTCAAAGAGTAAAACACTTAGAAATGCTTTTCAAAATTGCAAAGCTGTTTTAGGGCAGTGCAGTTGCCTATCAGGTGGTAATCTGGCCTGTAATATTTTGCCCCTGCCCCTCTAACTGTGCCCCTGATTATCCATTGTATTTTTGCAAATCAGATATTTCTTCATTCTAACATATTTACTTTTCTGCCTTTATGGATTTGCTATGGCTTATTGGTAGCACCCAGCATTTCACTCATTAAATTCAGTGAAAAAGTTCTGACTGAATCATAGTTGATGCCTAATCCAGTGTTTTATTTTGGTCAATTTATGGGAAACTCAAAATTCTATAGACTTCACTAGCAGATTTCAATAAGGTACTGAAAATCGATTTTGTATTAATCGATGTGGAATTATCTGGCAAAACTGAATAGGAGCACTGTGCAGACTGATTAGTGTTTCAAAATATCCTGGTAATTAGGAAAAATAATTCTGACTCTAATAAGAAATCCCTTCATGATGCGTCAATGAGCTTTCCAAATAAAGCTAGATTTCTCAGACTTTCTGAAACAGGGGCGGAATTTCATAGTGGCAATATAGAATCATAGAATCATAGAATAACCAGGTTGGAAGAGACCCACCGGATCATCGAGTCCAACCATTCCTATCAAACACTAAACCAGGCCCCTTAGCACCTTGTCCACCCGTGCCTTAAACACCTCCAGGGAAGGTGAATCAACTACCTCCCTGGGCAGCCTCTGCCAGTGCCCAATGACCCTTTCTGTGAAAATCATTTTCTTAATGTCCAGCCTAAACCTCCCCTGGTGGAGCTGGAGGCCATTCCCTCTTGTCCTGTCCCCTGTCACTTGGGAGAAGAGGCCAGCACCCTCCTCTCCACAACCTCCTTTCAGGTAGTTATAGAGAGCAATGAGGTCTCCCCTCAGCCTCCTCTTCTCCAGGCTAAACAACCCCAGCTCCCTCAGCCGCTCCTCATAAGACCTGCTCTCCAGCCCCCTCACCAGTTTTGTCACAAGATTTGTACTAACAGTAATTCCATGCTGGTATACAAAAGATTCTGCCCCTCCATTTTAAACAGTGCCTCCAAACAGATCCTTGTCAACCTCATGATAAGCCAAAATTATTGCTGGCTATCAGGGTAATAACTTGGGAATCCATTTTCAGTACACGGGTTAATCATAGCAAGATCTGACTTCAGTGCTTCAAATCTGTTGCTCTCTGACAAGTATAATTTGTGTAGAGACACAAAACTCCTAAATCAGGCAGCTGAAATAATGGATATGTTTAGGTCTTGTGATTGTCTCTAGGCTATTTGGATCTTAGTTTATGTAACAGTAATATTTGTTACTGTAACTGTTTGGGAAATAAATGTTAGCTTAACACCGTTTTACATGATAGACAAGTTTTACCATAATTTTGCAAGATGTAAACAGGAATGATTAAATTATGGCAAGATTGTGAAGGCAATCTGTCATAAGCAAAGTCAAGTACGGTCAGGATGAAAAATCTTTAGTTCCCTTCTCCATTCAGAGTAGACCGTGAAATGGGATCTGCTTAGTCTAATGTTCCCCATAACAGAGTGTAATTTAAAACTGTAGGCAAAATTTACTGTAAGCATATGAAGATATTCTCCAAAAGCAGTCATTTACAATCAAGAACATAGTTGCGTTTTTCTTTATCGACCAGGAAGAATGAAGTTTAGAGGATTGGTATCTTACAGATAAAACCAAAGACTATTAAAGTATGGTAATAGAAAAAGCAAGGAACAGAATAAACTACAGAAAAATAGAGATAATCAAACAGAATCACACAGAATCACTAGGTTGGAAAAGACCCACAGGATCATCGAGTTCAACCATTCATATCAACTACTAAACTGTGCCCTTGAGCACCTAATCCACCCATCTTTTAAATACCTCCAGGAATGGTGACTCAACCACCTCCCTGGGCAGCCTGTTCCAGTGTCCAATGACCCTTCTGGTGAAAAATTTTTTTCTGATGTCCAGCCTGAACCTCTCCTGGCAGAGCTTGAGGCCATTCCCTTTTGTTCTGTCTCCTGTCACTTGGGAGAAGAGGCCAGCTCCCTCCTCTCTATGACCTCCTTTCAGGTAGTTATAGAGAACAATAAGGTCTCCCCTTAGCCTCCTCTTTTCTAGGCTAAGTAACCCCAGTTGTCTCAGCTGCTCCTAGTAAGACTTGTTCTCCAGCCCCTTCACTAGCTTCATCTCTGTTCTCTGGACTCTCTTGAGAGCCTCAACATCCTTCTTGTGGCAAGGGGGCCAGAAGTGAACACAGGATTCGAGATGTGATCTCACCAGTGACAAAAAAGAATAACGTCCCTGGACCTGCTGGTCACGCCATTTCTGATACAAGCCAAGATGCCATTGGCCTTCTCGGCCACCTGGGCCACTGCTGGCTCATGTTCAGGTCTTTCTTCTCCTGGCAGCTTTCCAGCCAGACTTCTCCTGGTCTGTAGCTGCATAGGTTTGTTGTGCCCCAAGTGCAGGACTCAACATTTGGCCTTGTTAAACCTCATGCCATTGGTCTCTGCCCAGCGGTCCAGCCTTTGGAGCTGGAGCCCAAAGGTTCCAGATCCCTTTGGAGCCTCCTTACCCTCCAGCAGATCGACACTTCCACCCAGTTTAGTGTCATCTGCAAACTTGCTAAGGGTGCACTCGATGCCTTCATCCAGGTCATTGATAAAGACATTGAACAGGGCTGGACCCAGCACTGACCCCTGGGGAACCCCACTTGTCACTGGCCTCCAGCTGGAGTTAACTCCATTTCCCACCACTCTCTGGGCCCGGCCATCCAACCAGTTTTCCACCCAGGAGAGTGTGCGCCTGTCCAGGCCGGAGGCTGACAGTTTCTCAAGCAGAATGCTGTGAGAAACTGTATCAAAGGCTTGGATGTACTCTGAGCTACATAAAAAGCTGAATTCCGTTTTAGACACTGCCATTATGTATTTCCTCCAAACAAAGTGTGCACAGCTGTTTTAGAAGAATTGAGAAGCCTTTCAAGTTTAAGGTTTCTTCCAGTACCCTCTCATACTTTAATTCTGATCTTACTATTTAGCTCTACAATAACATCATTCTGACCCACTGTCACAGCTGATAGACCAAACCCAAATTCCCACTGGTACTTGGCCTCTGAGTATAAGAGGTTCTGGGCCACACAAGTGGTATGTTATGCAGGGAAAGAAGTCCTAGCTAGTCCTGGAAGTTGTTTACATTTGCAGTGTTCAGTGACAGCTTCAAGAGAAACTAGTTTCTTAGAGTTTCTTCAGGTGAAAATCTCATCTCCCATAATAGTAGTAATGTAAAAAAATGTTGCTTACCTTGTTTCCCATTATCTGTATGTGAAAATATGTTTTAAATCCCCATAAATATAAGATTTTTTATTTGTCTATAGACACATTCAAGTAGCAGTAGTGCCTAGTTATCTCTCTGCTGAGCCATGGCAAACAGGCATTTATATGGCAAAATATGGTATTTGTCAACAATATATCTCAGTCCTGCTTCTCCTCTCATCTCCTTTAATAGATACTGTACTTTCTTCTATTACTTATAAGCATTAGAGGCCTCATTTCTGGTGTTGAGCATATGCATCCTTCTGCCTAGTTACAAAATCTGTCCTTAAGATTCTTGCAATTCTTTTTGTGCCAGAAGAATCAAAGGTCTTACAGCATTCTTTTCACAGATTATGTTCTTCTCCTAGAATTAATTTGAACAATCAAAAAACAGGATAATGTTGTCTCCACTGGTCTTAGGAGCCCTTGAACTTATAAGATATGCACAGACTACTGCATGTGGGAACAGCACTTGCATATATTAGACATAAGTATAAAAAATGGCCCTGTGTAAATTCTTTGCCAGGATGTTGTGCTGGGACTGCACTTGTATTTTAGTAGTGGATTCTTGCCTTGACAAGAGACTAATATGCTTTGTTAGAGGATCCCTGTTTGCATGTGGATGGACCATGATTATATACTAGTTTCATTGCTGTAAAATCTGAGGTCTCAAGCAGAAAAGTGACTTTCTAAGGCAAGCTGGAAATGTATCTTGGGATCTTAATGAAAAGACTTTCCAATGAAAAAAGCTATTCTGTAAAAAAGAAGTGGCACCTAGTTGCCGCATACAGTCACAGTGAAAATTAGCATGATGTAGTTATCCAATGACCCAGCCTGCTGGTGTCTGTATATGTCAGGTGTGAAATGGCTCATTCAGACTTTTGTGAGGGTTTTTTTCATGAAAAAAACTCTGCTTTCAGTTATCAGCATCCTGTTTAACCTCTAGGAGATCTCAGCTTCTTTGACTAGTCCTATACAGAGGGTTTAGAATGACTGCTGCTTGGCTTTGATGAATTAAGTAAGGAAAGTGTTAATTTTGGTAATTTACAGCTGTTACTCTCCATCTGCCAGGAAGGACCATTCACTGAAAGATCTCTTTGTTTTGGGTACAATAAAGCCGAGAACAGCTACTTTCCTGCATGTAGACCAGTATGTAGAGTAATTGCATTTCTGTAAGCTGTGCAGGAACTCACTTCAACATGTTTTACATATGATTAGCTAGATTAATATGTGAAAAAGCCCTTTTCTATTACAGGGGGTTTTTTTGACCTCTGTCTCTTTATTTAAGTATAAGTAGTAATGAGTTTCAGGGCAAATAGCTATCACATGCACCTGGCAGTTCCTGTAGGATTAATTATATTGAGGTGCTTCTTTAACTCATTCAAGGTATCTTTGCTGCCTGCAGGACTGAAGGTGTCTGATTCTCCTGTTTCAGTAATGCATATCATGCACTTCAAGTTCTGAAGACAGACAGAGCCAGCAGGTGGAGAAATTTAACTCTTAAATCTTTTTCTGATGCCTAGGCATCAAGGTTGAAGACACAGTAATTTGTCTTTTTGTATATTGTAGTTTCATTCTGATTTTTTTCTTAAAACCTCCTTTCTTACTGGTTACTTGTTTGTCTGGTGATCTCCAGCACCCCATTTCTTATGTTTTTCTGTACTGACTTTTCCTTATCTCTGTGGGTTTTTAGTCGTATTTTACTTTGGTCAGGTTGCTGCATCCTTATCTTCAGTAAACAATTTTCCTTTTAATCTCTTTGAATCTTTCTCTTCTGTATATTGCACTGTCATTTTCTGAGCCTTTTCCTTTCTGTTTGTGTATATATGTGTGTGTGTTGATAACCAGCTTATGATATTTTTTGATTCATATGAAGAATTTTCCTTTCGGTTCTAACTTTTTTTTTAATGTTTCTGTGGTTTGTTTTTCTCAGTCTACGCCATTTTATGTTTTTCTTGTCAGACCTGAGCTTTTTCTTTCTTCTGGGTTATCTCATTACATTTTCCATTTTTCTTTTCTATTTGCTTTTGTGTTGGCTTCTGCATTTGTGTTTTCTAACAGACTAACTTCGCTTCTGATCCTGTTGTTAAAAAATGATGCATACATGTAGACCTTTTCCTTACTTTCACTGCATGCCTTATTAAGGATGAAAATACCTTTTTGGGCTCAATTCTGCATTTTTCTTTTTAGGCTTGACTTTGTTTTGGGATATAATTTCATGAACAAATGTAATACAGACAAAAGGGCAAAATATATTTATTTCCCTGATAACTCATCTGATGCTAAGGCTCCTTTCTGCTGCTTTTGGCAGAAAGCAAGATGCTTTTGTAAATGAGATACTCCTAAGTAATCCAGGCTTGGAGGGATATAGATTTGATGAGTAGACTGTTCGGTGGATAAGGAATTGGTTGGATGGTTGCCTTCAGAGGGCAGTGGTCAGTGGCTTGATGCCCAGATGGAGATCCTCTGCAAGTGGTGTCCCTCAGGGGTCTGTGCTGGGACCAGTGCTGTTCAATATTTGCATCAATTATATAGACAGTGAGATTGACTGCACCCTCAGTAAGTTTGCAGATGACACCGAGATGAGTGGTGCAGTTGTCAAAACAGAAGGACAGGATGTCATCCGGAGGAACCTCAACAAGCTGGAGAAGTGGGCCTGTGTGTACCTCATGAGCTTCAACAAGGCCAAGAACAATTTCCTACACCTGGGTCAGGGCAATCCACAGTTTCACTACAGGATGGGGGACAGCATGATTGAAAGCTGCCCTGCAGAGAAGGATCTGGGCGTGCTCATTGATGAAAAGCTCAACCTGAGCTGGCAATTTGCACTTGCAGCCCAGGCCAACCATATCATGGGCTTCATCACAAGAAGTGTGGCCAGCAGGTTGATTGAGGTGATTCTGCTCCTCTATTCCTCTCTCGTGAGACCCCACCTGGAGTTTTGTGTTCAGTTCTGGAATAGCCAACATAAGAAAGATATTGAACTTTTAGAACAAGGAGGAAAGCTATGAAGATGGTCATAGGGCCGAAGCACCTCTGCTGTGAGGACAGGCTGAATGAGTGGATGCCCCCTTCCTGAAAATGTTCAAGACCAGGTTGGATGGGGCCTTGGGCAGTCTGATCCAGGGGAAGTTGTCCCTGCCCATGGTGGAGGGGTCAGATCTAGATGATTTTTAAGGTCCCTTCCAGCCCAAACTATTCTATGATTCTAAGTGGTCACTAGATAAATGAAAACCATGTTTGGTATGGCCCCACCTTGATCTAAACAGCTTAGCAGCAATACATGATGAAGTAGATAGTACTGCCATACTTTCACTCTTCTGTTTAGATCACCAGTTAGAAAGAGGGATGATGGTGACTTTTGTGATGGAGTGCCAGGCTGTGTGTGCTTATGGGAAATTGAGTCTTTGTACAAAATAATTTCTTCATCAATGCCTTATGTCTTATAAATACAACTTGTTTATTAAATGTAACTTTTTTTCTTAATGACTTTCAAATATAACGTGAAATGTAGAACACATTCAAATTTTCTTGGAATTTTTGTTCAAGAGAATCAGATGCGAAAGGTACTGTAGATGTTGGTTAGGTTTTATTATATTTCTAAGTGAATTTATGTCTAGCCATTAGACTTGGCACAGTGTTCTGATCAAATATTTGTCACATTTCTTTGGCTGGCAACATTTTCATAACAGAAACAGTCTGATAAGAAAAAGTTAAAAAGTTTCCCAATTTAGTTTTAAAGTTGCTACAGTCTGATATTATCATAGAATCATAGAATAACCAGGTTGGAAGAAACCCACTGGGTCATCGAGTCCAACCATTCCTATCAAATGGTGCTCTTTGATTAATTACGTACCTTTCCAAATCTCTAGCATTTGCAGAGGTTGTCTATCCACCCCAACAATTGTCAGTAAAACTAAAATGTTTAAGCATCTTTACGTCAAGTAAAAAGAAACATTAGGGCAAGCAAGTAATTGGTACTTTCACATTTTTCCTTTAGAAAATTAATTTTTTTTTAAAAAAAAGTACTGATAAAAATATACTTTTCTTAAAATTTTCTTTAACTGTTTAGATTCTTCAAGCTTCATTGTTTGTGACATGTGAACTTTATGCTATTGAAAAAAATTGTTTTTATTGCAGCTTTATGAGACAATCTCTATATTTTTTAGATCATATTTGTGTTTCATATTTTCTTATGAAGAACACCAGTGTGTACATTTCTAGCTGTAGAACTACATCTAGAAGATTTTGAGAGCCATAAACATTGCAGAAATACTTTTAAAATACTTATTTGTGTGTTTGTTTATGTCTGTTTCCTTGTGGATATTCTGACATCTTCTCTTGAATACTAGAGGGGAAATTGTGCCTTAGCTTCATGGTTGTCTGGGCACAGCCTGGCTCTTACAGAAGGTAACAGAAGTCTTTCACTTGGCTTCACCTGAGTTCAGTATAATCACGAAGAATCAGCCATGAAGATTAAAAATAATAATGTAGAAACTACATAAGTGTATAAATTTAAAGCTATCTAATCACAGTCAAAAAAAAAAGTTTATCTCAGCCTAAAGCATCTGGTGCTTAGCTCTTCCTTTCTCTCTCACTTCTCCTTTTGACTACAGATTATACTGGATATGTGAATGCTTGGCAAAGAAAAATATTTACAGCTTTCTGTTGCTTTGCAACTGTGACATACTTTTTAATTAAACAGTAACAACTGTAGCCCATGGCATTTTCTGAGATTAATGAGTGTCTGGAAAACTTTATGGCCTAAAAGAAAATCAGCTCATCATTAATTAATCATAAAAGACTTGCTCTGGGCTTTGGTTATAATGTTTGGACTCAGAATCAAATGAAAAATATTAGCTTTCTTTTACTGTGGTGTTGCCTTTCTTACCCAAACTGATGGACGCTTCAGTTAACTCTACTGTTCAGTATTGATGGAATGCACTATTGGCATCACTGACTCTATACATGGTTCACATTTTTCAGAAAACACAACACTGCTGAATCCTTTCCCTCTGTAGAAGGTACATTCTCATTAAAGCAGATGAGTTTTTTGTGGCAACAAGAGTAAATCAGGGGATTTTTCTATATTTTCTCTTCCTCTATGCTTTCATCAAAGATTTTTCCAATTTGTCTATTCCTCTTTATATTTCAAAAACATTCTCAATTTTTTTGACTTTGTTAAACTATGTTAAGGATTTCTAAACAAAACTAAATTATTTTACCCTTACCTCCCAAATTTATGATATTTTATGAAAACTCTAAGTATATTTGACAGGATTAGAAATATAAGTTCACTGTTACATGTGACATTCTTGTCACTAAATTGGGGAGACATGGATTTGACATGGATTGACATGGATAAGGACTTGGCTGGATGGTCACACTCAAAGAGATGTGGTCATTGGCTCAATGTCCAGGTGGGGACTAGTAATGCTTTGCACTCCTCGGGGATCTGTATTGGGACTGTTGTTGTTTAACGACTTTGTCACAGGCGTGAACAGTAGGATCGAGTGGACCCTCAACAAGTCTGCCAACGATACCAGGATGTGTGGCATGATTGATGTACTGGAGATCAGAGATGTCATCAAGAAGAACCTGGACAGGCTTGAGAGGTGCACTTGTGCTAACCTCATGAAATTCAACAAAGCCAAATACAGTGACCTGCACCTGGATTGGGGCAATGCCAAGCACAATTACAGATTGAGTGGAGAATGATTGAGAGCAGCCCTGGTGAGAAGGACTTGGGGGTGCTGGGGGATGACATTGCAATTTGTGCTTGTAGTCCAGAAAGCCAACCGTATTCTGGGCTGCATCTAAGAAGTGTGACCAGCAGGTCAAGGGAGGTGACTCTACCCCTATACTCTGCTCTTGTGAGACCTCACCTGGAGCATTGTGTTCACTCTGGAGTTCTCAGTGCAGGAGGGACATGGATCTGTTAAAGCAAGTCCAGAAGAGGCCACAAAGATGATCAGATGGCTGGAGCACCTCCTGTACAAGAACAGGCTGAGAGAGTTTGGGTTGTTCAGCCTGGAGAAGAAAAAGGTCCAAAGACACTTTGTATCAGCCTTGGAGTACTTCAAGGGGGCCTACAGAAAAGCTTGGAGGAGCTCTTTATCAGAGAGTGCAGTGAGAGCATGAAGGGTAAGAGTTTTATGGTGAAAGAGATTGGATTTGAATTGGAGAGTAGAAAGAATATTTTTCCTATGAGGCACTGGAACAGGTTGCCCAGCGAAGTTGTGGATGCCCCATCCCTGGGCGTGCTCATGACCAGCCTGTACGAAGCTTTGAGCAACCTGATCTTGTGGAAGGTGTCCCTGCCCATGGCAGGGGGACTGGAACTGAATGATCTTCAAAGTCCTTTCAGGCCAAGTCCGTTCTATAATTCTATGATTCTATGATTCTGTGGTTTTTGGTCAAGCCTAAACATTATGAGTTTTTCCATTTGTGATTTTGTCTTTACCTTGTGCTGTGAGATAAGAATGAAATCGTTGAAGTATCTCAGAAATGTATGTGAAATCTGACTGGGGCGGTCCTTGTACAAAGCAGCACAGATGCAGAACACTAAATCACAGAACAGCCCAGGTTAGGAAGGGCCTTGAAAGAACACCTGGTCCAACATTTCATGGGAAAGGGAGCATAGATGAGATTTTCTAGCACCCTGTCCAATCTCATTTTGAGAACTCCCAAGGATGTACCACATCATCTGGGTTGTTGTTCCAGTAAATAACTGTTCTCACTGTAAAAAAAAATTCTTTCTTTTATCAAGATGAAGCCACTCCTGGTGGAAATTGTTCCTATAATTCCTTGTCCTCTACATGTGTCTCCTTGTGAAGTAAGAGCTTCCATTCACTTTATAGATGTCCTTTAGCTATTGGAATACTGTGATGAGATCCTGCTGAGCCTTCTCTTTGCCACATAGAAGAGTCCTCAGTCTTTCCTTGAAGGGCAAGCCCTTGACCATCTCATGGCCCTCCTTTTGATCCTCTCCAGTATCTCTCTATCTTTCTTGAATTGTGGGAACCAGAATTTGATACGGAACTCCATGTGTGGCCCAACAACTGCGTAGAGTGGGTTCAGTATGTTTCTGTCCCTGCTAGGAATGCCCCTGCGGAAATGTCCCAAGATCTGATCTGCCTTTGCAGCTGTAGAGACACACTGCTGATTCAGGTTCAGCAGACTCTTCACCAAGACGCTCAGAAAGGCTGCTCCCCACCACACAGATCTCAGACAGTACCGGGCTCTTTGATTATGTCATCTCAGGTGCACAAACTCACATTTGTTTTTGTTAAACTTCAAAATGTTCTTGCTGGCCCAATCTTCCATCCTGTCTAGGTCTCTCTATAAGATCAATCACCCTTCTGACATGTCCATCTCACTATCCATGGTGGTCAGATCATCAGTGTCGTCTTTCAAATCTCTCCATTGAGTGCTGTGGAACATCATTCCACTAGAGATGGCAGCCAGGATCTTTACACGTCCTTGTTTCATTCAAATGCCGGAGAGCAGTTACTGAACTTGTTTTCAGAAGAAGATAGTGATGCATATGAATGATATGGTAAACATAGAAATAATATTTTCCTGTTTGATACCAAATAAAAGGTAATAATGTCAGTGATTTTTCAGAAGCCAATATTCTACATGCTTCAAAGAAACAGCTCGTGAGATGGAGACTAATCTTTTGTCTCTATATCTTTTCAGCCTATAATTTATCTAGTAATACTGTGAAAAAGTGTTCTAGGTAGTGATTTTTGTCTTCTGGTGATGATGATTGGGAGCGTGGCTCAATCCATAAGCAAATATCTGGCTCATCACCATTCTAGTGGTGCAATCTCAGAAGGCCTGAAGAAAACAGACATATACATGAATGATGCAATTGTGTAAAAGAAAGATGCTGATATGATTGCAAAAGATGAGGTTTACCAAGCTTAATATTTTGTAAGCTCAAGTGATTCTGAAGATAGTCAAAATAAATCTGCAATCAGCAGAAGATTGGTATCCAAAAGCAGTATTTCTAACTTTTTGAACAAGCATTGGGCACTATGCAAATTCTCTACCAGAATATGAATATACTTATGACCTTTGTAAAAACCTAATTAAAATGAATTCATGTCTGAATATAAATAGCTAAGGACAAATGGAGAGAAATAAGAAAACTGAAATGCTCATGGAAATGCAGCAAATGAACTCACAGAGACAACAGAATACTGGGAAAATTTAGATTCCGAAGCAAGTATAACAAGAGAAGATCAGATTTCCTTGGTTTGTATTTTGGTCCATGATTCTTCATTTCCTAGATTCACTGCATCAGATTGTGCCCAGGAGATGTGTGAAAGGCTGGAAATGAAAGAAGAGTATGAACTAGTGTTACTAAAACAGAAACTTGCCTTGATCCAGATAACCGTGAGGCCAAGTAAAGTCCAGGGAAAAAGAAAATCTCATAGTAGCATTTATCTGCACACCAATCAACTTTTCACATCAGCAGGCTTATAGTGCTTTGTATATGATAACTCCTAGAGTTAACGACAAGGCATTTAGTTTCTTTGTAATGAATGTTGCATTTTTATTCAGCCTGCATGTGGGAGTGGGAGTCGGACCCCGAGTAACGATGAAATCTCAATGTGAGTATAGTCGTTCTCCTTTATTCATAAACACAACACTCCTTATATACTTATTCTAGCAGAGCACAAGCTAATAAACCAACTTACAATTGGTCCTACTGTACTGTCCATGCACCTTAAGTAGTTACAAGATTGGTTAAAAGATGTTAAGCATGAGAAGGGGGCTGGTACAATGGTCTTGACGTTTTAGGGACTTTCCAGCACTAAGTTCCGTACTTTTGTTATGCACTTCTTCTATCAACATACCAAGGTCAGTTTTAAGGAGGAATGCCAGGCCTAGTCACAAGTGTTAACCCTGGATTGTTCATTGCTATCAAATCACGTCCTCGGTTGTCGAGCCATCCTTCCACACCTGCAGAAAAAGAATTGATTGGCTTCAGCTCTGAAAATACTAATCATAATTTTCTCTTTATCTTTAGAACCTGTGAGTAGACTTAATGAAACTCTATGATTACTCACAATGATTAAAGCAAAATATATTTTGAAGTTTTGGGGGAGCGCAGATCCTGAATTAGTTGATTTTTCCATGGCAGTTAAATATATGATAAAAATCGTAAAAGAGCCTCCATGACTGCAATGATTAAGCAGACTAGGACTCTTCAGTTTAAAAAATAAAGACTAAAAGGTCTAGTCTACGAAAAGAGGAGTGGTGTGATGAAAGTGTCAGTTGTTCACTTTTCTGATAGAAGAACTGAAGTGCATTGGAGCTATCAGGAGGCAGCTTCAAAAACGTGGTGTGTTTGTAGTTAATCAACAATACTTGCTGCAGGATGGAATAAGCAGTAGTGGTTTATTTGTGTTTAAGGTAAGAACAGAAAAATGCATAGGTAAAATGTCTGTGAAAGATTATTAAATGCATGAAAAGCACTTCAGTCTCAGGAAGACCTTGGGATGCAAATTTTGAGGGGTATGATGGCTTTGGCAAAAAACATGATGGTATGTTAGATCCATCTTTATACCCTCTACTAGTCTTTTAGTCCCATTGGATTAGACAGACATTTACATGCCTCATATGTCAGTACTGCATTTTTCTTCTCACAGTGAGATGTTTCCCAGTTGTTCTGTGTCATTGGTTGTAGTCTAATTTTCCTATGATCACACTGTTATTCCATACACTGTCTATATAATTGAAATTTTATACATGGGATAAAATGTGCTGGTAAATACTTGCAAATGTTGACATCCAACATTCCATATATATACTTACATATTGCTGATGGTATGAAATGTATGACTTTGTGTAAACAGAATATTTTATAAATTCTTAAATACATAAACAAATAGAGAGCAGTTCAGTGAAGATCAAAATCAAAAAGTAATTCAGAATTTATATACCACAAAAGCCTTCACAGTGGAATTGCCCCTTTGGTAACTCCTTTTTTCTCCCTAATTTAAGATTCAGAGCTATTATCTTCATCCACTGTAAAACAAAGTAGCATCTAAAGATCATAGAATCATAGAATAACCAGGTTGGAAGAGACCCACTGGATCATCGAGTCCAACCATTCCTATCAAACACTAAACCATGCCCCTTAGCACCTCGTCCACTCGTGCCTTAAACACCTCCAGGGAAGGTGAATCAACCACCTCCCTGGGCAGCCTCTGCCAGTGCCCAATGACCCTTTCTGTAAAAAATTTTTTCCTAATGTGTAGCCTAAACCTCCCCTGGTGGAGCTGGAGGCCATTCCCTCTTGTCCTGTCCCCTGTCACTTGGGAGAAGAGGCCAGCACCCTCCTCTCTACAACCTCCTTTCAGGTAGTTGTAGAGAGCAATGAGGTCTCCCCTCAGCCTCCTCTTCTCCAGGCTAAACAACCCCAGCTCTCTCAGCCGCTCCTCATAAGACCTGCTCTCCAGCCCCTTCACCAGCTTTGTTGCTCTTCTCTGGACTCGTTCCAGAGCCTCAACATCCTTCTTGTGGTGAGGGGCCCAGAACTGAACACAGGATTCAAGGAGTGGTCTCACCAGTGCCGAGTACAGAGGGAGGATAACCTCCCTGGACCTGCTGGTCATGCCATTTCTGATACAAGCCAAGATGCCATTGGCCTTCTTGGCCACCTGGGCACACTGCTGGCTCATGTTCAGTCAGTTTTCAACCAACACCCCCAGGTCCCTCTCCTCCAGGCAGCTTTCTAGACAGACTTCTCCTAGTCTGTAGCACTGCATAGGGTTGTTGTGCCCCAAGTGCAGGACCTGGCATTTGGCCTTGTTAAACCTCATGCCATTGGACTCTGCCCAGTGGTCCAACCTGTCCAGATCCCTTTGCAGAGCCTCCCTACACTCCAGCAGATCAACACTTCCACCCAGTTTAGTGTTGTCTGCAAACTTGCTAAGGGTGCACTCGATGCCTTCATCCAGGTCATTGATGAAGACATTGAACAGGGCTGGACCCAGCACTGAGCCCTGGGGAACCCCACTTGTCACTGGCCTCCGGCTGGATTTCACACCATTTCCCACCACTCTCTGGGCCCGGCCATCCAACCAGTTTTCCACCCAGGAGAGTGTGCGCCTGTCCAGGCCAGAGGCTGACAGTTTCCGAAGCAGAATGCTGTGAGAAACTGTGTCAAAGGCTTTACTGAAGTCCAGGAAGATACATCCACAGCCTTTCCCTCATCGACTAGTCGAGTCACTTTGTCACAGAAGGCGATCAGGTTAGTCTGGCAAGACCTGCCTTTTGTGAACCCATGTTGACTGGGCCTGATCACCCGGTTCTCTTGCATGTGCTTCATGATAGCACTCAAGATCACCTGCTCCATGACTTTCCCTGGCACTGAGGTCAGACTGGCAGGCCTGTAGTTTCCTGGATCCTCCCTGTGACCCTTCTTGTAGATGGGCACGACATCAGCCAGCCTCCAGTCCAGTGGAACTTCCCCAGTCTTCCAGGACTGTTGGAAGATGATGGAAAGGGGTTTGGCCAGCACATCCGCCAGCTCCTTCAGTACCCTAGGGTGAATCCCGTCCAGCCCCATAGACTTGTAGCTGTCTAGTTGGGCTAGCAAGGCTCTGACCACCTCCTCTTGGATCACGGGAGCCTCATTATGCTCCTCTAGCTCCTGGGTTTGTACACAGACGGAACGACCCTCCTTACAACTAAAGACTGAGGCAAAGAAGGCATTAAGTACCTCAGCCTTTTCCTCATCCCCTGTCACTGTTGTTCTTTCTGTGTCCAATAAGGACTGTATGGTCTCCCTAGTCCTCCTTTTATTATTTATATATTTGTAGAAAGATTTTTTGTTGTCTTTCAGAGACTTTGCCAATCTGATTTCTAGCTGAGCCTTAGCCCTTCTGATTTTTCCCCTACACAATCTCACTTCCCTCCTGTAGTCCACCCAAGAGGCCTGGCCCCTCTTCCAGAGCCCATAAACATTTCTCTTCCTCTTGATATCACTCAAGATCTCTCTGTTCAACCAAGCTGGCTTTCTCCCCTGCCGGCTTTTTTTCCGGACCACGGGGATGGCTTTCTCCTGAGCTGCTAGGACTTCCTTTTTCAAGAGCTCCCACCCCTCATGGGCTCCCTTGCCCTTGAGTACTGTCTCCCATGAGACTTCGCCAACCAGCCTTCTGAAGAGATCAAAGTCTGCCCTCTGGAAATTTAATGCTACCATCCTACTAACCACCCTCTTCACTTCACCTAGAACAGAAAACCCTATCATCTCATGGTCATTTAGTCCTAGGCGTCCACCTACCGCCACATCCCCCACAAGGCCTTCTCTGTTCACAAACAGCAGGCCCAGGAGGGCACCCTCCCTTGTTGGTTCATTCACCGGCTGCGCAAGGAAGTTGTCTTCCACGCACTCCAGGAACCTTCTAGACTGCTTTTTTTCTGCTCTATTTTACTTCCAGCAGATATCAGGCAGATTGAAGTCTCCCACAAGAATGAGAGGCATTGATCTAGAGATTAACCCCGGCTGTTTATAGAAGAGCTCATCAGCTGCTTCTTCTTGGCTGGGTGGTCTGTAACAGACTCCCATCACAAAATCTACCTTCTGGTGGGCTCCTCTGATTTTAACCCACAGGCACTCAATCTTCTCATCGCCACAATCCATCTCAACGGTGTCCAAGTCCTCCCTTACAAAGAGGGCTACCCCACCTCCTCTCCTACCCTTCCTGTCCCGCCTGAAGAGTTTGTACCCCACCATAGCTGTACTGCAGTTATATGAGTCATCCCACCACGTTTCTGTGATGGCAACGACATCATAGCCTCCTTGCCCTACGACAGCTTCCAGCTTTTCCTTCTTATTCCCCATGCTGCGTGCATTGGTGTAAATGCACTTCAGCTGAGCTGCCGAGTCTTCAGCCCTCTTAGAGGGAACAGAGTTCGTTCCCAATTGCCTGGTAACTGGGGTAGCTAGCTCCAGATGTTCTATAACTATCTCAAAAACCATCTGATATTTTAATTTTGAAAGCGCTTGCTACTTCTGTCTAAAAGAAGCACTCAATGATCATACAATATAATACATGAAAACCGAACTTCATTTGTCAAAATAGTTATCAAGAAATTATATTATTTTCATAAGAATAAGTGTATCCAGCCTCTGCCACTGTGTACTGCAGAGGTTCTACTTCCTTTCTTCAAGTATCCAAATCTTGAAGGTGCATTTATCAAACTCTGAAGTGATATCTTTACATTTCCTCCCGAATCTCTCTGCAGTTCTCGATGTTTTCATACAGTTGCTCAAAGACATTTTTAGGTTTCCATTTACAATAGACCTTTGTAATTGTGCCTACCAAGCTTTTGATAATTAGCAGGTACACTATGACTGATGCATAAGTAGTTAATATTTATGATGCATTTATAGCCTAATTTCCCTCTTCTGCTTTTGTATCTGACAGCTTTTAGTTTTTTTGGGGGGGAGTGGAAGGTGTGACTTTTTTCCTTTTGTAGTAAGGACTCTTGTTGTAAGTAGATTAGGGCTGGAATTAGGAGTCATTACCTTTTTTTTAATTATTTTTAATCTCAGCACATGTTAGCACAAGACAGGGAAATGTGATGTTTCTCAGCATTGGAACCATCCACATGTAGCGATTGCCCGCTGCTGTAGACTGGGAAAGCAGTTCATCATGAATTTGCACAAAGAATCATGGGAATCCTGTATTTAATTTCCTGAATGCTTGTTAAACTTAATCAGTCTTGAGCAAAATACACACAATTCAATAGAATTATATTTTGAAGAAAGACCTCTAACTTCTTGCTTCCTAGAAGCATGCCTGTTAAAGTGTATTGAAAAAAACATCCTCAGGACATTGACTTTTAAAATGCAGCTGAATGCCCTGTGGGAACTTGAAACAGTTTCTGCCTAAGGGTCTTCAATTACCCAGATGGGATAAAGAAGAAATAACAGCAGCATAGATTTTCTTCTGAAAGGCATGTCATTCATTATTTATGGAACAATACTTTCTGATTGCTGTGCTTCTGGAATCTAAATGTACAATAGCATTATTCATCATTTCCACCAAAAGATTTATATTGACTGTACTACAGGGAGACTAACTGCTTACCTTTGACATTGGCTAAGAAAAAAGTATTTTTAGGCTTATCAAAGAGCATGTTTCAAAACAAGATCCTTCCAGTGGAAAGACAAGAAAAGGTCTAATTGGATCAGGAGAGATTAGAAAGGTCTAATTGTTTTTCTTCTTTTGCACTGTTAATTTTCAAACAGTTTGAATTTGGAGTACCTTCACTTGTGAAATATGTTATAAGCATTTTTGGATGATTGTTGACTGCAACAACACTGAGATATATGCAATTGGACTATTTGTGATACAAAAAAACCCCAGAAAGTTCTGTGCAAATCAGAATATGCATTTATTATTTCATTTATGGAGATTTTCTATGTGCAAAAATGTTTCATAACAAAGTGTACCTACGATTACATTAACAGTCTGATTTCCTGAAGTTCTTTACTGTGCAGAATCTCCAGCTGATTTATGTTGCAAGGATATAAATTAAATCCATTGATTACTGTGTCATAAAACCATATTTAAGTATCTCATCTTTGACAGCCAGGGTCAGATGTTCAGCTGGTCACAGATCATGACTTCATGGTTACTATGACAACTCACCACATCAGAAAATCCATCCCTTCCTTTGGTAACCTTGTGAAAAATATGGAGCATATGATTTAAAAAGTGACATACATCATATTTTGCAAAACCCTAATATTCTAACATCTTCATGTTACTTTGTATTTTAATAAGGTGGTAAAATGAATGGATAAAAATAATGATCCTTAATATAAAAATTATTAAGTGATATTTTATAGTGATATATTAAGTGTAATAATATATATTATATATATACTTAATATATATAATATATATACTTAATAATAATATATATATACTTAATATATATTAAGTGATTAATTATTAAGTGATTATTGATGGTAGCATATAGGTTTGGTTCATTTTTTGCAATGCCACCATGATGATAAGAATCAAGCATGCATCAAGTACTGTTTTAAAAAATATAAAGAATACTTAAAACTGGCATTAGGAAATATTAACTCTAATTGTAATGAATAATGAATACTATACTAATTATAGAATCTATATACCTAATTATTAAAAGAGCTATGACTGCCGAGGGGAAGGAGGAAAATATATTTAGCTATTCTAAATGAGCTCAATATTTCTATTGTTCTAAAATTATTCTACCCAGTGTCAACTTCACTTACAAGCTTCTTATAGCCCTTTGTAAAGAATTAAAAATGATTGACAAGATGTGTGGGTAAAAATAACATAAATACGTAGATACTGTTAGCAACACATTTTTAATTAGAAAAATAATGTACTCAGAGTCAGTACTAATTTTTTCATTAATTGTATAAAAGTATCAACAGATGCACAGATCTAAGGTGACTGCTAGTGCAGAACAGCATGGTTTATTATTTCTATGCATTTCATTGCTTTTAAGCATTCTGATTTGAGATAAAGTAATATCAGTTTTCTAACTTGACATCTAAGCTTCATCTAAGTAACTTCATTTTAACTGTATGTATTCAGACAGTGTCTGTCTCTAAAAATGCATTGGTATTCAGAAAGACCATTGCTTACATCTGTCCCTGTGGAGATGAAGGTCATCCTCAAGGGGATGGAATGCTGTAAAGTGAAAGGAGTGAAAAAGTATTGCACCATAGGGAGGGGTGGACAAAACAGGTGGCCCAAAATTGATCACGGAGGATTCCATCCCATATACATCACTGAGGGATCATAAGAGTCAAGTCCTCTTCTCTGATGGCTGATGCTTAATAAGAAATCCATCTTTTTGCCCCAGATCCATGTGTTCCTGAATCGCATTCCTGAGTTCAGTTCCCTCCTGACACTAAGTCCATCCCACAACCTTTCCCCACATCTCCTCTGCAGTGATGAAATCACCAGAGTGGAGCAAGGAGAGGAGGAGGTGATTTCATATATTTGCATAAATTTTTATTATTTTCTTATTAATATTAGTATTATTATAGCTGTTTCATTAAAACTCCTCTAGTTTACAAACTGTAAGTCTTTTTCTCTCATTTCTCTTTCCCTGGGATGTGGGGGCTAGAATTGGGGTCTTAAAACTGCTCACACTTAGGTTCTGATCAAAACAGCTAATGCTAAACAGTGACATTGAGGTTTTGCATTTTTCTGGAGAAAAATATCTTAATCCCTTTCCTTAGGCATCATATGTGACACATGTTTTGGGCCAAGAAGGCTGACAGCCATGCTGATTCAAAAGGAAAGATTTCCTCCTGAAAAGAGGTTCTAGCAAAGCAGGTGCTTGTCTCTTCTTCTAAGTGACTAACGATAGGATGAGAGAAAATGGTCTAATGTTGCACCAGGGGAAGTTTAGATTGTACATTAGCAAAAATTTCTTTCCTAAAGAGTGGTAAAGCACTGGCAGAGGGTGTGTAGGGCAGTGGTAGAGTCTCTATCCCTGAAGGGGTTCAATAAATGTAGACATGAAACATGGGTTTAGTAGGCATGGTGGTGTTGGGCTGATATTTGGACTGGATGATCTTGGAGGTCTTTTCCAACCTTAATGATTCTATGATTCTATGATTCAAATTTTGTTTTCACATGAGAAAAACTAAAGGATTGGTGGAATGTCAAATGGACCTTTGAAAAGAGAGGCCAAAAATACGGGAAATGCGAAAAATCATTGTTTAAACACTCTACCAAAACGGCAAGCATTGTTTCATAGAGTGCTGAGCAGTTTCAGGTACTGTACATCTTATCAGACTAGGTTTACTGAGTGTCACTAATCACATAATAAATATCGTGGTTCTGATTTCCTACAGTGTTGTTCCAGTTTCATGATATCCATTTTATCCTTGTCTGCTCAATCAGTGGGATAACATAAACATAAACTGGATCAGTCTAGTAATAAGTTATGATGTAAAAGATACCCAGAGAGATTCCGTGTAAGGGAACTGTACTACCTGTCCTTGCTTGCTCTTTCTACCAAGTAAAAATACACATACTTTCAAGTATACACAGCACACATGACACTAATAAACTATTCTGATCAATCAGTGACAATTTCTGATAAGTGTCAGATGTTTGCGTAGTTTGATTGCATCTATATGAATCAAAATTCACTACAGTGTATGAGAGTTATACTTTCTTGCAACAATGGATTTATTTTTTGAGTTATGGAGATGTTATTTTCTTAAACAAATTAGCAAAAATTCATTGAATTTACTGTTAAATATAATATTTCATGCCCTGTTTTGTCTTCAGGATAGTAGTTTTTTGGCATTATTCTGAATGATTTAGTGAACAGCTGTAAGTAATGTCACTTTCTCTGCAGTGCTAATGCTAATAACAACTTTCTCCTGTGTGTCTCATATACGAGAGCATTTCTCTGAAACAGAGCAACTTTTTTGCACCACCACAGCCCTGACTATTGCCATAGATATTCCTGAGCTGTTGTTTCATGGTGGTCAGGCACAAGGTTAGCAGGAGACACTGGGTGGATGCAGTTGAATGTATTTGACTGGTACTAGTTCAACTACAGAATTTACTTTTGACTATAATGATTATTACTTTTACGATTCATGGAGGTGATAGCTTACTTCAAAATACCAAAAAAAAAGTGGTTTCTCTATTTTGGTAATGCTTCCCATGGTGCATTCCGTACATAATCTTCCTTTATCCATTTGCTTACTAGGTTACTGTCACTTCCAATTTCCTCCTTTCTGTACAATAAATCATTGTCCTATCCAGTCTAAGAGTATTTTTGTTGATTACTTCTAAGGAAATATTCACTCAAACCAAGGTTGGACTCAGCTGAAAGCTTACAGATTGGTGATTATGTATACATGCTGTATTTAAATTCAGTGTTATGTAGCAACCTATTCTGATATGCAAGTGTGGTACATAATGCTTACTTTGATACATGAGCAATTTAAATTTTTCTTATTCTCTCAATTGTTAAGCTATACAGAAAAATAGCAAAGCAGTTTTCTGGGTACATCTCTGCATTCTTAAATGAGGCTGATGACTTTCTTCAGCATCATACCTATGGTTTTGAAATGGATTTTTTATGAGCTTTACAGATAAAGAATCACAAACCAGTGGAAACTGCTGTTCTTTGAAAAACACTTGTATTTCCATTTGAAATGGATATTAAGGCTCTAGGCCATTTGTTTTAACATGAGTGTACGGCTTTTACAGATGAAGTTTGTAGAATTAATGTATTAAAATATGAGTTTCTTCTAGCAAATGGAAACCAGAGAATGAATCTATGTGTGATACTATGAAATGAATAAAAACTTGGAAAATGAAAATATTTTCTGACTTAAATATAAATGAAAAATGTCTTGCAAATGATATGGTGAAATTTATCATGTACTTGCATCACGTTTGCTTGATAGACTCTGACCCTGAGGTTAAACTGCAAAAGTGTTTTGCTGAAGAAAGTTCAAAATAAGACCCAAATAATTCTAAAAGCTGTATTATGTGCCTTGTGTAATGCTCCTATTGTAGTAGAAATTATTAAAGTGATTTACATTTATATAGGTTCTACACTGAAGAAGTGCCTCCAGAGCTTTAGAAACTGAATGCAGAGATCAGTGAAGCCAAAATGGGAAATATTTGCCTCCAAAATATGTTATTTTAATACAACATAGCAGCATTATATGATATATTGGGCAGAATATGGTGATCACTTCATCAATACTTCAGGGAGAAGTGAATTGAGGGAATTAAGCTAAAACATGAGCTGTTAAGAAACAGTGCCATGGAACACTTAAAAAATCAAGAAATAGAAGGTATATATATTTGTAAAGATTAAACCATGTGCACCTTGAACAACAGGTTTAAGACAGACACTTGGGGAGTACGGCTACTTCCGAATGAAGGCAGTGTTTCTCCTTGCTTTGTTTCCCTTTTTGAAAATCTGTGTATTCCTTTGGACTCTTCATCTGTATGACAAGGCATTTTGACTCTACTGAGCAGGAGTAACCTTGGTATCAAATTTGAAACTTGCCTGATGCTACTTATGCTTCAAAACCAGACATCCATGATCAAAATGATCATCAAAATAAAAAGATAACAAAAAATCTTTCTACAAATATATAAATAATAAAAGGAGGACTAGGGAGACCATACAGTCCTTATTGGACACAGAAAGAACAACAGTGACAGGGGATGAGGAAAAGGCTGAGGTACTTAATGCCTTCTTTGCCTCAGTCTTTAGTTGTAAGGAGGGTCGTTCCGTCTGTGTACAAACCCAGGAGCTAGAGGAGCATAATGAGGCTCCCGTGATCCAAGAGGAGGTGGTCAGAGCCTTGCTAGCCCGACTAGACAGCCACAAGTCTATGGGGCCGGACAGGGGTACTGAAGGAGCTGGCGGATGTGCTGGCCAAACCCCTTTCCATCATCTTCCAACAGTCCTGGAAGAGTGGGGAAGTCCCACTGGACTGGAGACTGGCTGATGTCGTGCCCAGCTACAAGAAGGGTCACAGGGAGGATCCAGGAAACTACAGGCCTGCCAGTCTGACCTCAGTGCCAGGGAAAGTCATGGAGCAGGTGATCTTGAGTGCTATCATGAAGCACATGCAAGAGAACCGGGTGATCAGGCCCAGTCAACATGGGTTCACAAAAGGCAGGTCTTGCCAGACTAACCTGATCGCCTTCTGTGACAAAGTGACTCGACTAGTCGATGAGGGAAAGGCTGTGGATGTGGTCTTCCTGGACTTCAGTAAAGCCTTTGACACAGTTTCTCACAGCATTCTGCTTCGGAAACTGTCAACCTCTGGCCTGGACAGGCGCACACTCTCCTGGGTGGAAAACTGGTTGGATGGCCGGGCCCAGAGAGTGGTGGGAAATGGTGTGAAATCCAGCCGGAGGCCAGTGACAAGTGGGGTTCCCCAGGGCTCAGTGCTGGGTCCAGCCCTGTTCAATGTCTTCATCAATGACCTGGATGAAGGCATCGAGTGCACCCTTAGCAAGTTTGCAGACGACACTAAACTGGGTGGAAGTGTTGATCTGCTGGAGTGTAGGGAGGCTCTGCAAAGGCATCTGGACAGGCTGGACTGCTGGGCTGAGTCCAATGGCATGAGGTTTAACAAGGCCAAATGCCGGGTCCTGCACTTGGGGCACAACAACCCTGTGCAGTGCTACAGACTAGAAGTCTGTCTAGAAAGCTGCCTGGAGGAGAGGGACCTGGGGGTGTTGGTTGAAAACCGACTGAACATGAGCCAGCAGTGTGCCCAGGTGGCCAAGAAGGCCAATGGCATCTTTGCTTGTATCAGAAACGGTGTGACCAGCAGGTCCAGGGAGGTTATCCTCCCTCTGTACTCGGCACTGGTGAGACCACTCCTTGAATCCTGTGTTCAGTTCTGGGCCCCTCACCACAAGAAGGATGTTGAGGCTCTGGAACGAGTCCAGAGAAGAGCAACAAAGCTGGTGAAGGGGCTGGAGAGCAGGTCTTATGAGGAGCGGCTGAGAGAGCTGGGATTGTTTAGCCTGGAGAAGAGGAGGCTGAGGGGAGACCTCATTGCTCTCTACAACTACCTGAAAGGAGGTTGTAGAGAGGAGGGTGCTGGCCTCTTCTCCCAAGTGACAGGGGACAGGACAAGAGGGAATGGCCTCCAGCTGCACCAGAGGAGGTTTAGGCTACACATTAGGAAAAAATTCTTTACAGAAAGGGTCATTGGGCACTGGCAGAGGCTGCCCAGGGAGGTGGTTGATTCACCTTCCCTGGAGGTGTTTAAGGCACGGGTGGACAAGGTGCTGAGGGATATGGTTTAGTGTTTGATAGGAACGGTTGGACTCGATGATCCGGTGGGTCTCTTCCAACCTGGTTATTCTGTGATTCTGTGAAAATTCTCCATTATGGCCAAGGAAAGATCAATCCTTCTGTGAAGGGAAAGGAGAAGAGGGCTGTTTACATATTCCTGTTTGCCTAATTCTGTCACACAACGGCAGGTAATTGCCAGGACAGGAGGTGAGTCTCATTTCCTTCTGTTGATGTGAAAAAACCACCCTGTTTGATTGACCAAAAAAGTGAGCAAGGGAGAGAGACTCTTCACTTTTTGCTGGAGAATTTTTGGATTCTGTCAGTATCATCTCTTTTAATTACCTCAGAGTTGGTTACTCTGTTTACTGACTAACAGAATTATGCTGATTTAACACATCTTTGTTTTTAATTATAACAGCAACCATAGAGCAGTTGCTAACTATGTGTAACGGTCTTTTAGCAAAATGTCTATCCAGAGATTTCCTGAAGTTTAAGTAAACCTGTCAATGTCACTGCTGTCAACTTTCATGATTCTTCAGTGATTTTTATCAAGCTCATTAAGCATAGTTTCCCTTTCTAAATTCATATCAGTTTTCTAGTCTGTATCTGGTTTGTTCACTTTCCATATCATAGCCACCTTAACTACAGAAACACCACTTAAATCCTTGAACTTGTGTTTCATGTTCTGTTTCCTTTTGAGCATGGGTATCATATTAGATTCTCTACAGTTTGAAGTCCAGTTTTACTAACATTGGGTCAGTAAAAATCATGACTTTTCTAGAGTTGTTATTCAGATCAGCTGTGTATATTTCTGGTCTTAGGATTGTTATGAAAATACTACGCAGATTCTCTGTAACAGTAATGATTACAGAAATAGATGAAAAACACATTATTTATATGAATGGAAACTGATCATTATATACCTTGTAATGCATCAGATGACATCCAGATGTTTGAGGTTTCCCTGAAAGAAACCGCGGGAACTACAGTGTATTCTCACATATTTTGTGATCTAAGGGACTAGATTGTGGAGTCTCTGTGCTGCAGAGAACTGTTCCTAGAATGCCCAATAATGAAAACTTTGTAACATTTTAAAACTAACAATGTAAATCCTCTCTGATTTTAGTTTTGGCATATGTTGAAGTCTTGTATATTAAAGCAACTCTCTCTCCTTTCAGATAGTAGTTATTCTTAAACTGATCCCCATAACAAAATAGCTATTTTGAAGAACCTTTTGGACAAGCAATTACTTTTGAAACCTGAAAAGGCAGAGAAAAAGTAAATTTTAATTACTTTATCAAGTACCTCTGTCAGTTGACTTTTACAAGTTTATTAGTAATTATTTTTAATTTTGTAGTACTTCTTGTATTTCTAAACGCAGGACACACATAGTTAATGTTTGGAATTTACACTCCCCGGAGAAGATTTTAACTCAATATACAAGGAAGTGTTCATCAGCTTCTCACAGCCTAGTACAAAATCTCAGTGTGGACTCACTAGATATAATGGATGTTCTTATGATTATAGATCCAGAAATATAATTTCAATTCTCCACCAGATTTTCTGTTTGATTTAGACAAGTGATTAATTTCTCTGCTAGTCATCTTGCTTTTCTAAAATCAGGATAGTATTCCCTAGGTATATAGGAAAACAGTCTTCATTGGTTGATGGACGAAGCTGCTCACATAACAATGCTAGGGTTTGTATAAATGATGCAGAGGGAAGAATCATAGATTCAGAGAATCACTAGGTTGGAATCACTAGGACCTCTGAGATCATCAAGCCCAACTGTATCTGCCCACTGCTAAATTATATCCCTAAGCACTTCATCTATCCACTTTTTAAATACCTCCAGGGATGGTGATTCTACTGCCTCTCTGGGCAGCATGTTCCAGTGCCTGATGACAAGAATGTTAAGTTGATTCAATTACAAATTGCATGTAGTACTTAGGTAGGCAGTGTAGATGTAGCAAATGCAGTGATGATGTGGAAAAATACAATACACTAATCAATTATTTCTATAAAAGCGTTTTGACTTTCCTGTTATGCATCACAAAGCAATTATTTTCTAAGCTCAGTCTGTCTTGCTCTAATACGAAGATTCTGAAAGTTCAGCTCAGGATGGCTGCACTTGCTTTCAGTTAGGAAAACTAAAACCCTCCAAAGTTGATTGTTCTATGGATATAACTTGGCCTTGAGCAATAAAGAATTAAATTTTATCAGGAAAGAAAAAGTAAGAGTAATGAAATGCTACCAGGTATGGTATAAATTATTGAACATATGCTATATTCTGCTGTTGCTAAAAAAGATTCATAGATGTTATAGTCCTATTATTATTAAGTGCCTGACTTTTAGAACTTATATACCTATTAACGAAATTCAACTGAAACCTCAGGACATATCCGTGCTATCCAATGAAACCCTGGGCTGACACATTCAATCTAATGCAGTCCACATTGTGCTGTCATATCAATCATTAAAGCAATGTTATGTAGCTGAGGCAACAGGGTTATTCCTAATATATAATGTAGCCTTGAGGGTTAAAGTCTTTTCTGAATAGTAGAAAATGTGGTTACTGTTATACTGCAGCAGGATTAAAATAAAGTTTATAATGCAGAGAAGGATTCTGTTCATGAGACTGTTATACGCTCACCACCACAGTCATTTTTTGACAACAGAGCTCATGAATATTGCATTTTTGGCTAAATTCAGCACTGGTATGTATATTAATCTTTGTAGGTTAAGACTTCTATCAACCAGGTGCTGTCTGCTTTCTGGATTAAAGTAGGGCATAGTTCAAAAGGTGGTATATTTCTAAGCACACTTACGTGTAGAATTACCTGTCAATAGTAAAGATGTCTGGACTTAATGCCGAACAAAGCATTAGAAAGTTGTGACTCGAGCCTTAAGGATACAAAATCCACCTTTTAAATTGTAGTTCAGGTACTGAAGTTCTTTTCATATTTTTCTTCTTGTCTTAGAATCAAAAGAGCAAATTACTACATTAAGATTTAGCCTTTGAGTATATTTGATACTATATGAGCAGAGTATTTTGATCTGGCTTACTGGCAAGAGAAAATTAAGAAAATTTCTCATTTGCATGACAGCTGGGTAATTGATTCTGCAAGACAGATTGATATTTTCATTTGTTGTGGCCTTCTTAAATGAATATTTTCATTATTTATGTCTGGAATCACCTGATACACTGTTATTGAGATTAAATGAGGTTTTTATTATAGTTAAGTTTTATGAGTTACTGTACTTTTTTATCCAGACTGCATGTCTTGATCCATCCAGGATTTAGAGAAGTAGGAAAGAAGAGAGAAGAGAATTGATGGAAACAGAAATGTAAGCTAGGTAAATCATTCTATTGGTCTGATTTTTTAGAGATGGTGAAGGTGTTGGACTTGAGTAGTTAAAAGGCAGGCTTGTATTTCTCTTTTTTTTTTTTTTATGAAGTGTGTTACTGCTTCCTCTTTCCTGTATTTACCTTCCATTCTAAATGGTAATGGGATTCTTACAAACATTTTCAGCTTTTTAGTAACACTTCTGCAAAGTTTTTAAGTATTAGGCTAACAATATTTTGTTTGGCGCACCTACTTCTGCTGTGATTGAGTTACAGACAACAATGGTGACTTGGAAAAACCCTCAAACAACTTACTCTGAATTCAGCCCGTATGGTGTTTATGATATGCATTTTTGGTGCAACAGCCAAAGGACATTGTAAGACAGCAAAGAAGTAGAAGAATGGTATTAGTTAGTTATCCAATCTGGTATTACTGTTCTAATTTTTAGTATCACTCTGAA
Source organism: Phaenicophaeus curvirostris (assembly GCF_032191515.1). Taxonomy (NCBI): domain Eukaryota; kingdom Metazoa; phylum Chordata; class Aves; order Cuculiformes; family Cuculidae; genus Phaenicophaeus; species Phaenicophaeus curvirostris. Next base: position 14,474,088 of record NC_091431.1, on the reverse strand, counting down.
TTCTATGGGCTATTACGACATCAAAGGACTGCAGGACCAATATATATAATCCAAGTTCTTTCTGTGAGCCACACCTTAAGTAAGAATTGCAACAACAATTTCACGGCATCTGAGGAAGCCATTCTGATCACAGAGAACATAGATTTTGTGCAGAAAGTAGGCTTGAAAAACTATTAAGATTGCCGTAATGTATTAAAGTTACAATTTTATTTCTTCTAGCTGTATATGCTATAATGCTTATTTTGAACCTTTTTTTTCCAAAATTGTGTGATTGAATTCAAGTTTCTGTACATAAATCTTCCCACAGACACTACTGTATGTTAGGGCAATTGAGTTCTAGTAAAAGTTCTGGTCAGTAACAGACCAAAACTCTTAAAGATAATGTAGCCCTGCAGGACCAAAAGGATTCACAAAATAACCTACCTATATGGATACTGAAACTTTCCTTTGCGTGCTGTAGGTGCTTGGTACTTCAACAATGGCAGGGCTCCTACCAACTTGATGAAGAATAGAAGACAGATTAAAGCATTTCCAGGTAGGTTTTAGGTTCAGTCAGTAACATATAGTTAAAAACAGTGCATAGTGTCCATGGGAAGGGTTTTGGGGAGCAAGGGGTGGAAGATCGTAGAATCATAGAATAACCAGGTTGGAAGAAACCCACTGGATCATCGAGTCCAACCATTCCTATCAAACACTAAACCATGTCCCTCAGCACCTCGTCCACCCATGCCTTAAACACCTCCCTGGGCAGCCTGTTCCAGTGCCCAATGACCCTTTCTGTGAAAAATGATGCTCCATAACTTACCAGAAGATTGCAGGAGGAGCCTGCCATAATATTCTAAAGATACCTACAGCATGAAAATACACAGTGTGTAATTGTCCTTGCCAGCTTCACTGTGCTGTTTGCCTAGTGTAATTGTATTTGGCAGTTGTAATGGATCCATTGCAAATTATGCAATGTACTTGTGTCTTGGTTTCTCCACAACCGATCCTGTAAACACACTGTCAGAGTGATTTGTAGGCAGTATAATAGATTTAGGTGTTACATGCAGATGTTTGTCAGGTGTCTTTCAAAAGCACAATATTATAGGAAGTAATGATTAGTTAAAGACACAAAATTCACCTCAAAAGTAGGATCTGAGTGTGGGGCCTTTTTTGGTTAGAACTGCTGTGGAAGAATGAGGCTAAAAATAGCTTTGCTAAAATAAAAATTTACACTTTCCTTAAAATATTACATTCTAGTAATGTAAGCACTTAAGAACTTCATCTGTAAAGGTAAATTAATGTAGACTATCTACAGGACTTAATTTCTTTTCTGAACTTGCAGTGTGATGCTATTTTAAGAAAAAAGCTAAATCAAAAATAACCCAGCTTCTGTTCCTACTTCCTAAATATAGTTACATGCTCAGCAAAAACCAAGCTTTCTTATTCTTCACCATGTTCTGTGAGAGAGCTCATGGAAGATCTTAGGAACTCTTTGGCTAAGTTTGACCTACAGCATGAGGGAAAAACCATGTAGTATTCAGAAAGCAATACATAAAATGTGGGCTTGAACGAGTTTTTATTGTTCTTAGCGGGTCAAGCAGCAGCAAAATTAACATTTACCTTTCCTTTAAATAAGAAGAGTCAGTATCCTTGCTTGCTTGCTTGCTTTTAGTTGGAAAGCTAGAAACTGAGCTTGAATTCCTTGATTTCAAAAGATAAATTTAGACCTAAAACCCTGCAACTGCTAAGAAACAAAGTAAGATTTTTCTCTGCTGTGTTCATGTTTTGCCTAACTTTCTGGACTTAATCACCCTAGAATTTAAAGGAACATTAAGCTCTGTGAGCAAAGGAATACCTCATTCTAATCAGAACATTATGAAAAATGAGACTTCTGGAACACCAATAAATCCTTCTCCGCTCAACGTACAATGAAGTAAGTGAAATAATCATTTTTATTTTAAATGTGCAGATAGTTTATTTGAACATTCGGTTTCAGAATTTAAGATTATTTCTTATATAATATACCACATTTTATACGAAAAAGGCAAAAAACCTGTTTGTAATCTCATTTGTACAAGTAAAAACAATGAGTTGTGGCACTGTTTTTTCTGGAAGCACACTCATTTGGGAGCATAAGCTACCTATTTAGTGAGGTTTGATTACCTCATATTTGCCTGCAGTCACTCTGATGTGCACTGTAGATGGATGTGTGTAGCAGAGAAGCTGCTGTAATTCATGAAAATTTGACCTGAGGCTCAAGAATCCTGATCCTGCCTGTTGCTCTGCTATTGGCTTTTTTTGACAAATTTCCCACTTCCCCTTTCTGTGATTTATCTTGTCATCCTTTCTGTTTTATTCAGAATGAAGGCACTTGTGCATCTCTGTTGTATGGAAGATGAACAGAATCTTAGCCTGTTTTGACTACAGTGTCAGAATATGTTTAATTTTCAACGAGTAACAAGAGATTTTATGATTTTTTTGTAAACCTTTTGCATTTTCATGATTTTCTACCATGTGTTTCTTACAGCACTGAATCTAGAATCTGGGCAGAAAACCAGTTTCTTTTGGTCTGATTTTCCTTTATTTATTTTAGAGAATTGATCTGCCTCAACACTTTTTTCAGATTGTCATCTGACTTAACTAAAAGACCAACGTGGTTTATTCTGACCAAAAATGTACTAAATTTCAGAGCAAAAGCTGTAAAAACTGTTTACAGGACAGAATACAAAAACATAATTAGAAAGAACTCTTTTTATTGGTAATCCAAAATCCTCCACCCGCATCACTCCCTTAAAAAGCTGACATGTATTTCTTAAAGATGGAAGGAAGAAAAAAAAGTCTTTTAGATTTTCAGTCTTTGTTTTCAATAAGTAACTTGGCAGAGGAGGATACTGCAACTAAATGGGTAATTGTACGAAGTAGATTTGGAAATAAACCATAGAGTAGGGGTTATTAATTCATTTCAAAAGTGAAGTTCATATCTAGGCACAAGATGTAGATGAATTACCCCATATAGTGCTCTGTTATGCTACTAGACTGCTCCAAGTCAGGAAGCATATATCTTCCAAGACAATACCCTGCTTCCCTGTTCCACAGAGCATCTGAGTGATATTCAGTTAACGTCATTCCTTCATGTTATGTACAATGAAATGGAATGGGAAACAGAAGAAATCTTCAGCACTGGTGAGTTAAAATGATGAAAGAAGTAACTCCATGCTGTTGAATATTTATGTTGCTTTTCTCTGTAATTTTTCAGTTCTGCTCTTTGAGATCAGATGACAATATGCAAAGGAGTGGCTTAGGGATTTATGTGGTGGTATATTGACATATTTTGTTCTGTCCCTTAATTCTTAATATTATTCTCTTATATATCTAGTGATTATTGAGATGACTTTTTCATAGAATTATCTACTTCAGCTTCATGATCTATTTTGCTAGTAGTAAAAGGTCATTCAGATACCTTCACCATGTATGAGAAATTTGGAATTTGCCTGTTTCATTTTTTATTATCAACATTGTATTTAATTCTCTGTCCCCTAATCAGAATCTGAAAATCCCTCTGCAATTATTTGTAGGTAGCTTTTATTTTGCTGATGGTGTCAACTAACAATTTCTTTTCCACATCAGTTTTGGTTAAGATTTTTCAGATAACACTGAATATCAATTTTCAGAAGAATGATGTGAGGCAGAAATATTTGATTGCCAGAAATGGGATATCCCTTCTTCTGTTTCAAAAGTTTTTATTCTTTTCATTTTTGAAGAATTGTCTGATAATAGAACTGTACTTTCTCCACTACAGTTGTCAGCACTTTGCAAGGCCTAATTGTCAAAAATAACTTTATATCTTATAGTAAAATATTTTTTGTTTGTGTATACAGTAACAGATTAGAAACTTCTTTTAAAATGCCCAAGAAATAAACAGTCAGAATAGAATAATCAAAAGAAGTCTGATAGAGTGATCAGAGCCCTCCCAGGAAAACACTAACAGGACCCAGTCTAGCTAAACAAGAATGAGTAGAAGATTTGGTCTGTTTTCCTTAAATCTGACATGAAATAAGAACAGACTTTACAATATGGAGCCTGATATTTTCAGCAGAACGGTTATGTTATGCATCGCTTGCACTAGAAGGGAATGAAACTCAGAGGCAGCAATCCTCTTTCAGTTCTGTGTCCTATACTTGCAAAGATATTTAAACGCATTTTTTATTTTTAGTAAAGATTTTTGCTGGAAAATCTATGAGAATCTGTGTTGTAAAGCAGATTAGACTGAATTACAAGAGCTTTACGTCTATAATTTTTTGAATCAACACAGAGGAAATGTAGACACTTTATGTTATGTCCATTTGAATCAAAATTGAACCCTGTACAATAAACTTCATTGTGGAGAGGGACTGATTTGTGTTTCAGCCAGAGTATGTGGTGAATGTTATGCTTTATTGCTGTGCCTCTAGTCTTTCTATTCTAGCCTTCCATTACTCACTTTTGTATGTGCTAATTTCTACTCTGAAATGCAAGAACGGTGGCAATGTTCAGCTATCGCACAGGCAGGATGTATGAGCAAGTTTAAATCTGTTTACAAGATGGGTATTCCCTGCTTCTGGTTCAAGGAGCTTATAAAATTATAAAGCATTATCCTTGAAGAGTTTGGTACCTGAACATGCAATGTGTATCACAACTTTCCTATGCAGAGATTTGCTATGGTTTTCAATGAACAAAGGAGATAGCTCAAACATGGCACATATTTGTGCTGTCTCAGATTAAGAAATATTTCTTCTTACCCATTTATTTTGAAAATAAATGTTGCAGCTTTTTAAGGCATCTACTGCCCAACATTCCCACAAAGGGTACTATAGCAAATAATTTCTAACAGCAGTTTTGATTTTCAGAAGTGAAGAACATAGTCCCTGAAAATGAAGCCATTTCATTGATGTAGAAAATTATGTTGCAATGTTAGTGAATATGAGACAGGAAATTTAAAAAGCTTACCTTCAAAAAGAAATTGTATTAGAGGAAGTGTTTTCTGTATGTACTAATTTATTCTACTATAAAAGCAGCATATGAGAACTGAATCCTCTTTCACTGTTCTAAATCATGCTCTGGTAGGATGCCTTCTTCTATTGATCACGTAGCTGCTTTTTAGATTTAAATATGGTGTTAAGGATTGGTTAGGAAGGAAGACATTTCTTGCTCTGTGGCTCATAACGTGTTCCATGACATGACAAGACAGTAATGGTGGAAAAGTGCAATTACCTGTGAGAATGGATGCAGATTTTGTGAAAGCTTAGAGGAAATCAGGGATGATCTGCATTACTAAAAGTTGTTGCAAAGTGCAGAATTATGTAGAAGATAGTTCAGAGAAATTACAAAACCTGGAAGCTATGAATGACAGATGGTAGAAAAGAAATTGTAATAGTCTATGCTTCTGTGACCCTGCCTTCAGCTGCTACTTAGGTTTTGCTGAAATCAGCAGAAATAGTCTTTCTTATGGCAAAGGGCCAGGTAGTTCATGGGAATTTCCTAACGGATAACACCTGCAAAAAAGGTAATAAGCTAACTATGCGAGAAGAACTAGTAGAAAGTACAAAGATGCAATCTGACAAGCAGGCTTTATTCAAAGAAGAACAAGCTTTTTAGAAACTCATGTCAGGTATTGCAGAAAATTGTCAAGGCTATCAAAATTGCAGGTGAATGTCTATGGAAATACAAGTTTTATGCAGACTTACAGAAAAAGGCTAATAAGAATCTATATGTGGTGCATTTATATAAAAACCATAACTTTGAGAATATCTGTTTTGCAACTTCATAATCTTTTTACCATGTTATTATTGCATAATTCAAATGTCCTCCGCAGTTATACTTTTGGTTGTTTTATTTTTTTTTTCTTTTTACTTAACACCTTGGAGACCACTTCTCTGTCAAACATTACTCTTATTCAAGAAAAGTAGTTTAAGCATTGTTTAGATAAGACTACAGAGTAAACCAAGACACAGTCTCTAAAGACAAATCAATTTATCTTAGTGTTTCTCAAAGTATTGTTGCTATTTTAGGAGAGAGAGGAAGAGAAAGAATTTAAAATGAAGATGCACTTAGGACAAGCATATTATGCTGCATTTAGAAACAGTGTCTTACTATAAACTTGCATAACTCAAAAAGTATCTGTTTTTAATAAATGCTGTTTGAATATAAACTCCAGGCCTTTAACTGACCAGCTTTGATTACGTTGTATAATCCCAGAATTTTTAGAATGCAGATCTTCAGGTATTACATTAAAATCAGGATAAGGGTTTTTAATGAAAGATCTCATTTCTAACTATTCACAATCTGTTCTAATTTTATAACCTGAAACTGATAGCTGATTAAGTGTCTCTGTGCTACAGCAGATCTGTGCTGCCCAGGCTGCTAGCTTTGCTCTGAGGACAGTAACCTCTGGTAGGGTGCTGCAGTTATGACCTTCTGCATTGACCTGACTTGTCTGTGTTTATAAGAATTTCAACTATTTCTTCTTGATTTCAGTACAAATGAGACTCTTGGAACTCAGTACAAAGGAATTCTGTGGGATTTAATGTTTGGGAATATGGTTTCTATAGTCTATAACTAGGACAGCTGGGATTCCCATGCAACATATACCGAATGCTGAGCAGCCCGAAGGAGATCCATGGAAACGAGAATGGTGTCTTCAGTGAATTGGAAGAAGATGCTTAGAGAGACTTGATATGGAAAGTCAGAAGGTAGAGGATAATTTCTATGAAGATAATATTAACGAGGTTCCTTTTGGTATCAGAAGATACCTGCATGTTTGGTAAAAATGCTGACCATTTCCTTCAATAAGTAGTTTCCAAATATACAGATAATAAAAGGGTATGGAAAAAGCAGTATTTATACACATGGTGAGCAAGTAGATTAATAACTGGTTACAGGATAAAAAAAATCTGTTAGCAGATGAACTGTTTGCTGTCCCTGCCTGGTCTCTTCAGCACTTGCCTATCTTTCCAAAGACGCTTTGGTTCCCTCTTTTTCCTACTTATTCATAACAGAGAAGGAAAAAAAGAAATCTTTCCTGCACATTCATACACTAGTGAGCAGAAAAAACAGCTCAGATGTTTTGGAGTTGAGATTTAACACACACTAATTTGTTGTGGTATAATCATGTAAAATATACTTACCACTGAGAATGAGTTTTAAATGACTTATAAACAAACTGAAATAATTTAGAATCATTAAGAATAACTGCATCTGGGAAAGTCTTACTGTAGCATTTTCACCACAGGATTTCTGATGAAGCCCACTCTTTCTGACTAAAATATTCTTTTTTCTTAGTGTGAAACATCAGATGGTGGATTATGATTGCGATTGAATATATATTAAAATTAAAATTCACATGAGGTTGTTTAGAGCGGAGAAAAGCATGATGTGTAATATAACCAGTAGTCCAAACAAAATCTTCGTTAAGAAGAAGATTCAAATAATTGTGTCATAAGTGCTGAAGTGTCAGGAAACTTCATTCACTGGAAGTATTCCATAATTTTTAGGCAGATTTTACAGCCTGAGATAAAGTAATGCTCTGGGGTTTGTTTTTTTTTTTGCATAGTTAGATCTGAGAGCACGTCAGTATCAGCTGTACTCCTAGTACTTGGACCAATGCTACTACACTGAATGCTTCTGAAGTTCATTCTAGATATAAGGGCATGTGATAACTTTCTGTGCTTTAAGAGAAAGAAAACCCACTGAAACATCATTAATTTCAAGCACATTCCTCACTAGATAAAGCACTTCTGCACCATGATACATTGTCAACTTTTTTAAGATCCTGTTGTTTGCATAGCCCTTGTATTGATTGAGAAGTTTACTCTTTTGATATGTCCAATAAATTTATACTCCAACCTTTTAACAATGTATTTAAAAACTGCAAACAGATATTTTTTTTTATCCAGTGTGCATTCATTCTAACAATCAGATAGCTCTGGTGCAACAGAAGCATTTTGCTTTACCTTCTTCTTCACTGTGTTCTTGAGGTATGTACAGGTTTGCACTATGGCATGATTTGTCATGTCTTACTGCTTAATTAACCTTTAGTGTGGTGGCACTTCCCAGATGGCCTGCAGAATTATTTCAAAAGAATGCGTCTATGTACATAGGCAATGTCAAATACAGCCACTTTCTGCTTAAAATATTGTTATTTGCCAGCACTAAGGACATTATTCTTTTGAATAGAGGGTGTTGAAAATCTCAGATCCAAATTTTGCTCTTAGCTAACTTTAAACCCCAGCTTTGAACATAATAAATCAATACAAGCCTTGTTTTTCTTTATGTGCAGAAGTTTTTTAAACATTAAATGAGATGTACCATTGAGAAACATAAAAACTTCTTTCAGTGCTTACTTATTTATTCTGTACTCACTAAGTGCTTGCTTACTTATTTGACTTCTACTGTTCTGCACCATGCACTAATGAAGCTGCCTCAGTGAGGGATAATTTAAAATTTCCTTTCTCCTTCTTACAGTTATGACTAGAAAAGTTTTCTAAAAAGAAAAAAGCAATTTTTAAATGTGTACAGGTTTCCTAATTCTCCCCTGTGAAAAAAAGATTGTTACTTATTAAAATAGAATGGATTGAAAACCGTATTAACTAAGATGCTACAATCATACCCCAATTTTTTTTAAAGGAAAAGAAACCCCAGAAGTTAGTAAGACTTTCAAAAGTGTGGTTATTATTGCTGAGTATTTAAGATGGCTGTTCAGTTGCTTTGTCTTTAAAAATATTAAGTTCCTTTTTAACTAAGTATTTCTTTTTCAGTGGCGGCTCCACTGTTCTAGAATTTGCACTTCTAATCTGGAATGTTATCTTCAGCAAGAAGGGAATAACATTTTAATTTATTTCTTCTCAACCCAAAACTTATGTGAAAATCGAGGGCGAAAATTCATGGGGATTATAAAAAGGGAGACAATGGATAAATAAGAAAAAAAAAGAAAGGTAGTTTGCTTTGTAACCTATGACCCAACAGCTGGTCAGAAATGGATATAGTGAGAATATCCTGGACTTAAATTAAGGCATTAATTTAAGTATTTATCTAGGAATAAAAATAGCTTAATATCCTTAAAAGGTGACTGATTTGAACAGTGAAAAACAATGTGTCAGATGTAACAAATCAATGTTTCAGAGCTTTTCAGCTTAAAATAGGTGAAAGTAAGCATCTTTAAATAGCTAAATCTTAGAATTAAAAAAAAAAGTTTCCAGACTTTTCAAGAAAACATTAAATGCTCATGAAATCTCTACAGAAGTAAGAAAATTATTTACTAGAGATAATACATGAAGGAATAAGTTAGTGGAAGACTAGTGGCAATACTTGAAATAATATGAAAATCATACAAATAATAATCTCTGGTGAAGAGCAGTTCTGGGAAAAATAATGATTATATGGAAGGTAAGCAATAAGGATTCAGTAAAAGTGAGACCACTAAATCTTCATAATGTGAACATATTATCAGGTTAAAGAAGGTTAGAATTATTTGTTTTGGTACATGTAAGAAGGAGAGGAGGAATATTCCTGTAATTGTAATGCTTGACTCAAAAACCTCATAAGTTCATGTTTTCAAAGAATAAATTATTGTACTCAAAGTCATTATATTCCTATATACATATTTGAAAATATTTGCAAAATTTCTGTTTTTCAGATGAATGTGGTATTAATAAATAAGGCGTATTTTTATCTGCATTTGCTTTTCAAAAATAAATCTGTAAATACATTATGTGTGGACATAAACTAATACAAATTAACATGTACTGTTATAGATCATCAGTGTAGAAAATTCACTGAAGTAATGGAAAATATATGTTAGTTAATGGTATCATCAACACAGTATACTGAAATCATTCAATATACTCTTAATTCTTTACTGCTAGTAGCATGCAAGAATATTATAAAGCCACCCTACAATGCAAGGCTTGAATAAAAAATATATTGCTTCAAAGCAAATCTGTTTGTTTTTTCTGGTTGCCAGAACTTTCCACACAAATTCTGCAGTTTTTCAGGTTAATTCTGCAGTTAATCATGCATCTAAAAGTGCATTCTGCAGTCAAAGCACATCAGCAAGACAGAGGTAGGTTCTTACAACTTTATTGAAGCACAGCTCTTAAGGGTCTGTCATCTCTAAGTATCACTAATTAATTTTCAGTACTTCAATATTCCATTAAAGTTAAAACATGTGTTGCATGCTGTGAACGGGGGCAAGTCTTCTAATCCTTGGCAAATAAAAATTCTGAGAGTTTGACAAAAGTGTGGAAAAAACTGAAGGTGAAGAAACATGTGGTCTATGCTTAGCTTGCTGATTTTTGCTGTTTGAAAAAGTATGGAAGAGGATTTCTTAGTATTTCTAAGTCTAAGGATTTGTCAGAATTTCTGAGCAGGTTTTGTTCTGGTCCCCTGTTATGGAAATCTTTTTTACTTCTATTTTTAAGCATGATGTATTATATTCATGTGGAAAATATCATGATTTTTTGCATATAATGAAAAAGTATTTTCAGAGCAGAATTTTCTGAAAAAGTCTTAAATTTTTATCCTAATCTATTTTTCAGATCGTATTATATGGATGTTCTTCATTAGAAAAGTAAATTCTGGAGCAATCTGTTATTGAGGTAACTGTCTTGTTCTTTATTCTCCCTTCACCTGTATTGTTTACAGAAGGTAGTAGATATAGCTATATGCTTTTTGTCCAAATGCTGCTGGTAAATCTATTCCAATTCAGACCTCAGGTGAGAGGTGATGTTGGTTTCTGTTATTTATAGAGGAAGAAGGCACACTTTGACACAGGTGCCTTTACCAAGATGTCTAGATTTGGGTGAGAGGAATCTGTTGTTAAATATACGAGGAAAATAGAATAGTATTAAAAGATATATTTAAAGTATTTCACCAAAGCTATAATTTCAAATTTTTCAGAATCAACATTTATTATTTGTTTCCTAGGGTTGCATTGAAGCACCTAAGTAAGCAGTTAGAGTTAGGTGTGCATAGAAAGCTGTGTGGTAGCTAAGTGTTTTATACTTTTTTTGTGAGGTGGTTAATCAAGAAAAAGTATCATGTGGGGTAAAAAATAATAAAAGATCAAAGATAAATAAAATAGTTTGGATTATCTTGTGTTATAGAATGTTAGGTTCGTTTTCTTAGGACCTACATATACATTCCTTTCAAAAGGCTTCTTTTCTGAACAATACATTTTCAAAAAATATGGCTACGCGTGCACACACATTTACATGGAGGATAAATTCCACTCTGCTGACTTATATTTTGTGAAGAAAATATATTTTACCAATGAAAGAGCCTCATGAGCTAAAAAAGATTCATTCAAATAGGTTCAAACTGAGTCAGACTTTTGGTTGTAGTACTGATGAACACCCACAGTTTGTATTTTTTTATGCTGTTTATTTGCTGATAACATCACACTAGTAAATATACAAACATAGATCCCTTGGTTTCTTTCTTGACTATTCCAGTTTAAAGTCATTTGCAATGGCCCATATATCCTATAACATAGATATGTTCTGCAATGCATTGCACAGCATAGAAGAGCATCTTCACTTACGTAACATGACTGGTGTATACTATTTAAGGGACCTGTGTATGATAAGGGTAATAGTGCGTTATAGATGGTGAACAAATGCAAGAGTCTAATTAAATAATTGTTTTGCTACAAAAAGAAAAACCACTACATATTCAGTTTCTGATCAATCAATGCTAAAGATATGCATAAACCCAAGAACAAAAACAGTATTCTCTGAAGGCCCTGTGATCTCTGTTTTCCCTTGTCCTTTGAGTGCAATAGGGAATAACATTGTTGTTTAACAGTCAAACAACCTCACTGTTGTCCATTGTATGAAAACAGCCACAGAGCATATGAATCAAACAACTCACTGTTGTTCTCAGCATTTTAAATTCATGACCTAGTAACAATCAGGACGGAAGTATAGAGATAAAAATTACAAAAAAAATGTTCTTTAAGTAAAAGTATTTTATTGAAGATGACAATAAAAAGAATTTTTAAAGCATTCCAGAACTTTTCAGTAAGCTTTATTTTAAAATACTGTATAGTACACAGATAGAAAAAATTGTTTACTATGAAAATGCTTACTTGAAATTTCTGCAAGTGTACAAAAAATGATGGATGATGATAATTTCAAATCATTCAGGGGTGACATTTAGATGGATGTTTATCTTCATACAGCAGAATTACATTGGTCTGAGACTCACTAAAACAAATAAATTTCCAGTAAGATGACCGTAATGTCCTATTACCCACAAACATCCTAATATTTCAAATTGGATATTCAAAGCTATAACTTCATGCACATTTGTTTAGGATTTGAATATGAAAATGATGTGCTGAAAATTATTAGATAATACAGGAGTGGGAAAAAAAGGATAAAGAAAAGATAAGAATGAAGATAAAAGGAAAAACAAGAGAAATTCATTCCCAAATTTGCATTTTTCCTGCTTGCCTGAGGGACTGTGCTTATGCATTTGCTGAGAGTCTTTGGCATCAGTGAACAGCACTAGAGGGAAGACCTGCATAGATAAGCTCCTACTGCTGAATGGTCTCCAGGTGCTCAGACGGAATTACCCTCTCTTTAAAACAGAATTGCAAAATTTCAGCCCTATGGTGGGTGGACTAACATTGTCACCTGCATTTATACTTCCCACATCACTGGCAGCTGGTGATGATGCTGGGGTAGCCTTCATATCCATGAGTGCCCATGTAGTGCCATGCTGTCCAGAGCTCCTGCAAGATGGTCCTATTTTCCTTTTAGGAACATATGCCCCTGCCACCTGTGGTTGAGCAACCACTGCAAACCTTTTCCCTCCTTCCTTAATGGATAGGTGTGCTTGGAATTCACAGCTTGTAAGTGTCCTCAGCTGAGGACTTCCTGTCTTGGATGGCCACAGAGACATACTTCACATTCTTGCTGACCTTCTACTAGGAGTGTCCTCTTCCCAAATTAAGCCTTACACCTTCATTTCTTTTAGCATACACCACCTGAAGTCAAAGTCAAGTATTTCCAGGATGGCCTTCTGCAAAAATTTTCCTACCTAAGTTTCCTCTGAATACGAGCAGATTTAGATCTTGACCTAAGATCTGTTAATGCTTTTCAAAGCCAGGAATTTTTCCATACAAGAGGGATTTTTTGCATCAAAATTCTCATTGCATCTTTTCATGTACTATGTCCCTTTTACTTTTTCTGCTGTACAACTAAATCTTTTGGAAAACTTTCACTTAGTGGAAGTTTTCATGTCCTTACCTTCCATCACATCAGGAATTGTGTAGGACCATGTAAATCATTAAACGGACTACGAATTAGTAGTGGCTGTAGTGAAGACATTCCAGTACAGGAGGATGAGGTTCTTCAGTGTCCTAATGTTAGAAACTTGAATGTGAATGCAATCCCACATGTGAATTTCAGTGTATTCACCAATCCTTGAAAAATCTCAGTGGCGTATTAGCATATCTATATAGTTTACTCAAGAAAGTCTGAAAGTCTATTTAATAAACTTTAGCTACAAAAATAAATAGGATTTTAAGGCTCATTTTAATATTGCTATTCTTTTTTTTATCTCTCATGATACGTAGGTTTGTGTTTACTCTAATTGTGTTAAAAATTATTTTTGCAAGTAAATCTTGTCTTAGTTCAGTACTGTATATATAATTCCATTATTTCTCTATCGTATGAAAAAAAGAGAACTATTTAGGCTATCCATGTGTTTAAGTTGCTGCTTTGTAATTTTAAACAGGCCCCAGAGTCTTGTTTATTCACTTTTTACAATATTGTTGCTACTGTGTGCTGATACGTGGATTATATGGATTTAGCTCTTGCATCTTGCGGCTGTTGACTCTCAAATGCTTGGAGATATCTAGAGAGTTTGTAATAGAGTATCATATCCTGACAGTTTGCTTTCCCTAACATATACATGAGGTTTTTTTTACCCTAGTGAAACTGGTATTTTAAAAAGGCTTTTAAAAAGTTATTTTATTATATTTCAAGTTTCTTCTCAGTTTTCACTGAATATTGAGATTTATCTAGAGGCAGTATATTCATAAGTAGCATGCAATCAGTATCAAAAGTAACACAGGTGCAAACTCTTGCATTTCTAAAATCATTGGAAAGAATATGATCAAAACCTCTGATTTCTGTGTTTAGATTTTTGCACAAACTTGTTAGATGATTTAGTTCCACAGCACACTGTATTATCTGATAATGAATAAGTGCCTAATAATGGAATGTGCTGAAGAAGTCTAATGCTTTGTGCATGAAGGAGTTCCATAATATGCATAGGCAAATATGAAACCATTGGTCTTTATTGTGAACAGGAGGTTATTTTTCAGAATACTCTTTCATTATGTATCCTGATGTCTTGCTGGTGAAACCTACAATTTCTTTTTCAGAGTTGAATCATTATGCTTGCACTTAATTGGCAGTAAAAAAAAATCTGATCCAAGCTAAGCAGAAATTCTACAGCAAAGTTTGCATTAATTAGAACCATGTCTTACACAAATACACACATCTATTTTTTTTTCAACAACTTCTTACCAGTCAGTGAAGACTTACAGTAGGACTCCCAGAAATAGTTTTCTGACTTCCTGGATAAAATTATTGGGTCACTTTAATCTGACAGGTTATACAATGGTTGTCTAAATGGTTGCTAAGTCATGTCTTTCTAAACAAGATTATAAATTGTTGTCGTCTATTCATGCAGGAGATGATCCAGGAGCTGAATTTTTTAAGAGAAAGCAAGAGGACTGTGAAGAACTTGAAGAACTTCAGGTGTTCCTAAACAATCCTGTTGACAGGAAAAGCCCAATTTAATGTCTTCTGGGTATGTTAGTTTGTTAGTTTCAGTCAGAATTTAGAGGAGATGAAAGAAATATGGGTAACAGTAGGTGGAGTTTCCATGCATCTTGTCAGTCTCCATTCTTAAAGCGAACATATGGCAAATTAAAATTTCTCTAAATTTCATTGGGTGCTTGAGGACATCAGAAGGGATGTGCCACCCAAGTATTCAACTCATTCTCCTCTCTGGCCTCACTTGACCAGTGTATTAACAGAGATAACAAAAAAGTGTCAGTCATTTATATTCAGTATTAAAGAGCTTTGAGTTTGGGTAAGAAAATGAAATTACAAGATTTGAAGAATTCTGTTATTTGATCTACAGATTATTACAGAGTTTTAAGTCTGAATGCTGTTTCCCCAATAGTTTAAAATTACAAACAGAGAGCAATGAAGTAGTAATCTTTTGAAAATGTGTGGCTGAAAATCATTTCACAAGCTTAACAGATTATGCACTTCTAAAATCTCAGTAGTTTCCTCTTGATCTCACCTGCCCTGTTATATTTTCCTTTATGTTTCTTTGAAGTAAATCAGAACTGTGGCACAAAATTCATTCAAATGTTCAAATTAGAACCTATGGCCTCCTCTATTATTACCACACGTGGCCTGTCCACCTGGTGGAGATGTTGTGCTCATTGCTGTGCTGTGAAGTTACACCCAACCAGGCACTTCCTTCTGAGTCATAAGCTTAGCTAATGTGCACTAACGGTGAGCTTCATCTCCTGGCACTTAGGTGTTAACCCTGGAGATGACTGTCTCAGAGATACTGCATCACATTTCTGCAGAGTGAAGTCTATCATTTGTTGAAGATGTCTGAAGGTGCTTGGGTCTCTCAGACATTTCAGGCATCAGGCTGGGCAACCAGAAATGGATAGTTGGAAGGATTTAAGTTCCTAATGATCTGTAACCATGACATTAACTTAAACGTCTCCTGAGCCATATTGTGAGTACTAATCTATCATTTAGGCTACGTTGTCACAGTCCTCTAGAGTTTGGATGCTATGGGTAGAGCCTGGTGCAAGTCATAAGGTCCACCAACAGTCCCAGGTAAGGCAAGGTGGTGAACCAGGTCCAGAGTCCACACGGGGAATTTGGTCAGGAGAAAAATGAGGTGGGAGCAGAGACAAAACTGGAAACATGGTCAAAACATGGGTCTAAATCTTACCTGTGACACAGGGAAAGTCAGTGATACTTCTGTTGAAGGGTATTTCAGGGATCATCCACATGGTGCTCTGCTACTGTGACCTATAGAAGTTATAGGACCTGTGAGGTAATGACCATGGCAAAAAAAAAGAAAAAAAAAAAAATCCTGCAACTGTCTTATCATCTGGTGAAAGTGTTACTTTGTTCTCTAATGTCAACAAGAAACTCTACAACGAAACATAAACTTAAGGACTGTACTTTGGAGGCAAGATTTATGATTAGCTGTATAAAGAAACGTCAAAATGACCAGATCCTGGGAATACAGAAAATCCTGATAATTTATAAACTAGTAGAGGTGCTGGCAAACTGAAAATCTGTAGACATCTTGCATATTCATTTCACTGCTGCTTAAATGAGCACTGCAGAATTATATTTGACAACAACAAAATAAATCAAAAGGACTCTTAAAGCATTTGTTTAGAATGTATACCTAAAGGACTGCTGAGAGTAGAAAATAACCTAAGACATAGCCAACCCTCCAGTAAACTTTATGCACAGTTCAGTTTTTTGAAATACATCTAAAAGATTTATGAGACTTGTATATTTGCTTGAGAAATGACACAAGGATATTCCTGGTTTGCAAAAACCTCCTTACTTCTGATTGCTAATTAGTTATATAACACCAAAGATGATTCATTAGTTCACAACGGCCTAAAATGCTGGAAAATATATGTAAAACCTGGTTACATTCTCACAATATGGCTGAACATAGCTTCCTTTCAAATTTAAACCTTCTGACAAATCAGCATATTTAAACCATTTAGCCTGCGGAAGTATACTAGTCTATCAGCTAAAGAAGGTATATTAAGCTTATTTTTCTTTTGAGCTTGCCTGTCAAATATGCTTGCATACCCTTTAATCTGTGTTGAAGGAATGTGTAGTGTTTGTCTGTTTATATCAGCGACAGAGTACAGAGCTGTCCTATTTTCATACTCCCAAAAGCTGAAAATTACTGAGCTGTGTATGAAAAATCTCTGCTCTGGATATTAAAGATGCACTGAAAGAGGGAGGTAAAATCTGTTGCAGAATTATTTTTTTCTACTCGAAAGTGAAGGCAAAATGGAAAAGAATATAGGAGACTTACACTTTTTCTGTCTTATGGCAGAAGAAGTAGAAGTGATATTTGAGAATATTTGCAGGCACAAGTTAGTAAGCAGTTTTTACATTCTAATAATAAAAAAAAAACAAACCCCAAACAACTGCTGCAGTTGTTGATACATGAAAGAGGTGTCAAAGATGTTTTTAGTCAATTTTTGTGCCTCATAATAAAATTATTCCCCTCAAGCCCAGAAGCTTGTCATGTGTTCTGCTTGCTGGCTCTGAAATAGAATCTGTTCACACTGAGGTCCTAAAGCCATTTTAAGAAGGGACATCATAGGCATTTAAGAAGATTTTATAAATGAGGGACAAAGCCAGGATAAAAAGTTCATTTTTTTTATCTGAGTCATAGGGCTGCAGTGGAGTTTGCTTTTGTTTGATTTCCTCATGTCTCCATATTACTTGGGTTATTGGCCTTGAGGTGGCTTTGCTCCAACAGGTGGTATACAGGTTGTGGTTGAATGATTAGAGGTATATAGAGAATGTGGTATGAGTATCATTGAGTTCAGAAGGATATCAAACTTGTCTGCCACTTTGTCTGGTGTGCATTTTGTTTTATTCCATTAGAATGTATTCTTGATAACTCCATGAAAGGAAATACCTCTTCACAATACCTCCTACCCTCCATTTAATGACATAAAAGTTAGGACAGCCATATTCTTGCTATGTTTTTGCTACTCTTGTGATAAAATTTATGTGACTATTGATCCCATCACTGATAATGTAATAATGGGGTCTTTATTCCCAAATCACACTTTCTATTTCCAACATAAATCATTCTGTGGTTATAATATTCCAGTCACATACACCTTGTAGAAAATGGAGAGTGGCAGAAAGCTAAAAATAGCCTTTGGCAAAGATTGAACAGATTTGTATGTTGATATTCAAATCATGACTATGTAAAGCATTAACAGATGGGAATGAACGCTAATATAGAGCAAGAGATGTTTGTCCTTTTGTTATAGGACAACACTTGTACAGCCAAGTAATCAAATGAACATAACAGATGTGGGATTTGTCAGGGCAGTGTAATAATCAGACCTAAATCTAAATCAATGTGATGGTGAGTCCATTGGCCCAGAACATAAACAAATAATATAATAACTCCAGCTCTCATATTTGCCGTTTTAGATATAAATGCTCTGGTGAATGAACTACGAACACTTTGTGGGCACAGATGCAACAAAGGAGAAGCTAGCTTTCAGGCATTTCATTTATTCTCTTCAATAGAAATAACCCAAACCAGAGAACTGAAATAAGTAGATGAAACTATCCAGCTTGTTTGAAGGTCAAGCAGCCTTGATTGTATCCAAATAGGTCTGAACCACATAGTCTTTTACTACTAATCTCTTAAAACTGTAACAAGAGAGTGGATACTGTTCTTTCAGGAATAGAAGTAAAACATAAAAGATATAGTTGTCTGATTAAGACATATTAAATGTAGAGCCAAACGCTTCTGATGTTCCACTCACTAAGGATTTAAACATATAAGTTATTTTGTCAAAGTACTGGCCCAGTCAATGTTGGCTTTACATTCAACATTTCTAGCATTTGCATCAGTTGAGAGAATAAGGAAGCAGAATAATCACAGAAAACAGGTCCCAAGTCACTGCCTCATTGAAATCAGTTTAAGTAAAAACAGATAACATGTAATGTCACTCAGCATACCAAGATTCATGAAGCAATCATGCTTTACATGAAGGTTCTTTGTTTCTCTTACATACTATACTTATTGTTGTTCTATTAGCAGTTAGAGGAAGAAATTAACAAACATGCCTGCTCTAATATTTCATTAAATCCTTGTGTGAATTTGAGGCATTGCTGAGTATTTTTGACTGGCTAATTTTTTATGATTATAAATCAATTATCTGGTAAGAAAGTAAGTTGTAGTTTTAATTACAAACCTATATTTCCAGACACAAAACTTGAAATTATCTGGATGAAGGTTTGCGCACAGATCACTTTGGTATATACTAGGAAGCCTAAAAAATATCTTTCTCTGATTTTTGTATCATTGTAAGTATCAAAGATTTATTGAGGTCTAGTCCTTGCATCCTAAAAGGGCGTTGCCCATGAATGATATTTTTTCCATCTTGTTTCTCTTGTGAGAGATAAATGTTTTTGTTTGCAAAATAACCTTTTAATAGCTATACTATCAATTTAAGATTCTTATAGTACACGAAACTGTCCTTATTATCTTTTATAAGCAGCTCTTGACTTAGAATAGATTTGGATATTACTTCCGATATTCTTCTTTTACCAATACATTATTACATTTTTGTCAGGGAAAAGAAATTATATTGACATATGTTGTTGACATTATACTTGATGTAACAAATATGCTAAAATATTGACATAGTGTAGAATGTTGAATAATGTGTTGTTATCAGTAAAGTTGTCTTTCAAAAGATAGAATAACCTCATGACATATACAGGTCCTAGTAATGATAAGCCTTTAAATATTTCCCAACTTTCTTTAAAAGGCAAATGAATAATCGGACATTTAAAATATATAGTTAACTGGAAAAATGTAAGTTATAGGATGTAAGCTCCAATCCAATGCAAGAACATATGTCAAAATCAGATGCATGTGTTGAAATCTAATATGCCCACAAGGTGACAGAAGCTATTAGCAATTTATTTGCTTCATAAGTTCTAATAATAATAATTGTCAATAAAATATTCAAGCCCATCATAGTTCAGAGTTTTAAGTCTATTTTCACAAAAATGTAAATAAAATACAATTTGACTTGTGGAACACATTCAATAACTACAAACAAGGTTGAACAATCATTCAACTTGCATCAGGTGAAGGTCTGTAAATGATGGGAAGGTTTGTTACAGCATCATGTTGAAAGCAAGTTTTAAATTTCCGAGTAATTGAATAGAATATACAAAATCAGATAAAGTAATAATCATATTTTATATATAAAACAAAGAATACAAACATGATCCAACAATTGAAATGTTTATGAATATTCAACCTGTATAAATATGTATATTTTTAATGAAGAACATAACCAGAACGCTTTAAAATATTCTGAGTGAGACTGGACTTTCCAAAATGGAGTCTATTAACTAGTCTATCAAGGAATGACTCATACATTGTAGAAAATATTAAAAATAATAGAATGGGAAATGTTGCTCCTGTGCCACTTCAGCCTTTCTAAAGAAATAAAAATCTGACATATTTTCATACTGACGTGTGTTGAAAAGAATTAATGTGAAAGTTCAAAACAAGAAAGTTATGCAAAATTTGGTAACTTTTTTTTTGTTGCGGAACCCTTTTACCTCGACACAACCAAAGCAAGAAGTGAAAGGTCTACCAACTGAGCTATAGAAACAAGGTTCAAGCTAAAATTCGTTATTCAGAATATGAAATCAATTTTAGGACTAGTAGGTTGTAATGGCATGGAACAACTTCAAATAACAATCTCAGAAGATTTAAGTCTTAGATTTGAAAAATGATGTAGATTTCTAGTTCGCCTTCTGCTGGAAAAATTCTACACATAAAACCAATTCCAACAAACACAAGGCTATTTTAAGTTGTAGACCAGTTTCTTAGGAGACTTGGCCAAATTTTATTGTTATTTTTCACATATTTTGTCTGATAATGAGATTTCTCCAACACAGTTAAAATAAAAAGAGTATAACTGAAAGAACTGGTATATTTTTTCAAGTAATGTTAATTTTTTTTAGTGTAATTTGATCTTCCCAATGAAACTTCTGCCTTTGGCAATGTCTGTGATTTCTATTTATTGTCCTTAATGTAATATAATTCCAGATGTGATTCATTTGACAGAAACAAAGATGCTGTTTAGATAATACTGAAAATAACTGCACGGCAAAGTATGCTACATCATTACTTCTTTTCCTTACACTGAATGGCTTTTTAATAATACTGACAAGTCTGAAAATATTGCACTTGTTCCCACTTTAAGAGGGTAATTAGGAAGAGGGACAGAGGACGCAGCAATCCATTGGAATGGCATCTTAAATAAACAAAGGACTAGACATACAGATTTTCTTAAAAAAAGAAAATAAATAAATTTACTGCGGATTTTAGCATAAAGAGGAGTGAAGTAGACTTCTGCTTACTTTTATTTTTCTCTTTGTAATTATTATACAGTATTTATAGTAAAGTTATAAACAAATGACACTTATTATAAAATGTCACAACTTAATATATATTTTTACTGAAGTTAAACTTGTAGTGATCTACCTTTGTTTCCTGTATTGTCTCCCATCCCCTTCCCTGTCCTGAGAATAAAATAGAAGAAAAAAACAAGGCTTAAGGATTTGAGGAAGCATCTGATGGATCAAATCAAATATCCTAGTTCAATAAATTTTTTAAGCAGGAGCCATTTCTGTTTCTGAGAAAGGAGGGAATGAAATGGGGAAATAAGTTGTGATATTTGCTCATATCTAGCCCTTAGCTCAAGGGCTTCCTGAACTGAGGGTTGCAGATGACATTTAACAGTTTTAATGAATGCACTTTTTGTGAATGGGCCTATTATTGTCTTAAACCCATTTGTACCATTCACTTCTATCAGTTTAAGTAATACGTGGAGATGTAGGGAAGATGATTAGAGGACGGACACTACTATTTCAGCTGTATTTGCTCTCAAAGCATTAGTTGTAATGTTAGCTGGTCACTTAAAATCTCAGATGACGTAGTTCCCCAAAAATGCATTGCACAAAGAGAGAAAAAAAAGGCCGTGTGAGTCTGTAGTCAAGAAACTCATCAAAACGTAGGTCCAAAATAGCATCATAGAATCATAGAATAGTTAGGGTTGGAAGAGACCTTAAAGATCATCTAATTCCAAACTTTTTTGTTAGTTTTACCCGTGAAGGCATATTCCAAGGATACGAGAAAAAACAGTGTCATTATATCAGCTCCTAATCTTCTGAACAATACAGATCTAACTCTGAATTGTGAGTGGAGTGGGGATAAATTTGGAAAAGATAAACAGCATTTTTATGCATGTGATATAGCTTTCTAATTTAAAGTGCGTGCCAGTTTTCCCAGGGAGACTTAGACAAGCAATGCAACATTAAATGATTCAGACAGAAAATCAGATCGACATGGTGAAGGAGATACTCTTCAATTGTTTCATAGGGATTGTGTGTAAACCTCTAACTGTTGAGGACATCCCAGCTTTGAAATAACACAGGATAAATACATACTGAGGAGGCAAAAGAAAAATAATTGCATGGGTTATTCACCTCTGAAATACAGCATTTAAGGAGCTGTGCACAGAAGAGATAGTATAACCTTTCTGAAATCCTGGTCCTAATGCTTTTCTGTACAGCTGTTGATCTAGAGTTGCATCTTAATGTGGTAATATTTGCCTCCCTGACATGTCAGAAAAGTTGGACTTTATTGTCCAAGCCAGTTTCTGTACTTAATAAATTTAAAGATCATGGCTGTTGTAGAAGGATGCCCACAAACCCTTAAAAAGATAAGTTAAAATAACTCTTGAAAGACCACAGAGAGGAGGGGGAGAAGGAGGAGAAGAAGAAGAAGAAGAAGAAGAAGAAGAAGAAGAAGAAGAAGAAGAAGAAGAAGAAGAAGGAGAAGAAGAAGAAGAAGAAGAAGAAGAAGAAGAAGAAGAAGAAGAAGAAGAAGAAGGAGGAGAAGGAGGAGAAGAAGAAGAAGAAGAAGAAGAAGAAGAAGAAGAAGAAGAAGGAGAAGAAGAAGAAGAAGAAGAAGAAGAAGAAGAAGAAGAAGAAGAAGAAGAAGGAGGAGGAGAAGGAGGAGAAGAAGAAGAAGGAGGAGAAGAAGAAGAAGGAGGAGGAGGAGAAGAAGAAGAAGAAGAATAAGAAGAAGAAGAAGAAGAAGAAGAAGAAGAAGAAGAAGAAGAAGAAGAAGAAGAAGAAGAAGAAGAAGAAAAAAGACGGGTCAAACTGTTGCTAAGGATTTGTGAATGGTAAGGCTCTTATTCTGCTTCAAATATCCACATATTTAAGTGATGTGGATTTACTCTATAAAAGCTAGAGCAAAGGAAAAAACTTTAAAACACATAGTAATTGAACTTAAGTTTTAATGAAGTGATTTTTTTTCTGTGTCATGTCCATCTTAACTACTTCTTATGCAGAACAATTGCACTAATAACAATGAATTTATCCAAAATTCATTTGGATGTCCTAGATAGAAGCATAAGATTTATATTGTAATGCAGAGCTCATTTAGTGTAGCAGTAGAATAGAAATTTACTGACTTTAGTCACTTATTAATACTCCATTGCATTTATTAAAACTGAACAGATGGTCTCCAGAAGCTCAATAATAACAATAATTATAGGAGTTTGGCTGCTCCATTAAGCTTCCCTTGGGATGACTTTATGGATGCACCAGCAAAAGGTTGTCTAGGCAGGCCTAGTCCTTATGTTTCCTACAGAGTTTTGGTGGTAAATGCTATAACCAAGAATAAGAGACCTTTTTTGCCAGTCTTCTCTCCTCTAAATAAGAGATGAACAAGATAACAGGATCATGGGAATAAACTTTGAAAGTCTCAGGTGGAGAAAAAAAAGAAAGTTGCATGCGAAGTGAAGAAAACCATTTTACAAAGCAAGCCCTTGTTTAAAACATCTCGACTAGAGATGGGGACTGTGTGGAAACAGAAATTACATTTGTGGAAGAGTTTGTACATAACAAACAGAAACATAGAATCACAAGGCTGGAAAAGACCTCTTGGATCATCAAGTACAATCATTCCTATCTGCACCTAAATCATGTCCCTGAGACTGTTCCAGTGCCTGATGACCCTTTCTGTGAAAATTTTTTTTCTGATATCCAGTCGGTACCTCCCTTGGAACATCTTGAGGCCATTTGCCCCTTGTCCTGTCCCCTGCCACTTGGAAGAAGAGGCCAGCTCCCTCCTCTCCACAACCTTCTCTCAGGCAGAGAGCAATAAGGTCTCTCCTCAGCCTCCTCTTCTCAAGGCTAAACAACCCCAGTTCCCTCAGCCGCTCCTCGTAAGACTTATTCTCCAGCCCTTTCACCAGCTTCTTCACTCTTCTCTGGACTCACTCCAGAGTCTCAGTATCTTTCATGTAGCAAGTGGGCCAGAAACAAACACAAGTATTTGAGGTGTGGTCTTACCAGTGCCAAGTACAGAGGGAGAATAACTTCCTGATGGCCACGCCATTTCTGATGAAAGCCAAGATGCCATTGGCCTTCTTGGCCACTTGGGGACACTGCTGGCTCACGTGCAGTTGGCTGTTAATAACAACCCCAGGTCCTTCTCCTCCAGGCAGCTTTCTAGCCACTCGTCCTCTAGCCTGTAGTACTGCACAGGGTTGTTGTGCCTTAAGTGCAGGACCTGGCACTTGGCCTTCTTAAACCTCATGCCATTTGCCTCAGCCCAGCGGTCCAGCGTGTTCAGATCTCTTTGCAGACCCTCCCTACCCTCCAGCAGATCGACACTACCTCCCAGCTTAGTGTTGCCTGGAAGCTTGCTAAGGGTTCACTCAATTCCATCATCCAGGTCATTGATAAAGATATTGAACAGGGCTGGACCCAGCACTGAGGCTTGGGGGACACCACTTGTCACTGGCCTCCAGCTGGAGTTAATGCCATTTACCACCACTCTCTGGGCTTGGACATCCTACCAGTTTTCTACCCAGGAGAGTTTTCGTCTCTCCAGGCCAGAGGCTGACAGTTTCCTAAGCAGGATGCTGTGAGAAACTCTGTCAAAGGCTTTACTGATGTCCAAGAAGACCACATCCACAGCCTTTCCCTCATCCAGTAGCTGGGTCACTTTGTCATAGAAGGCGATCAGGTTAGTTTGGCAAGACCTGCCTTTCATGAACTCTTGTTGTCTGGGCCTGATCACCCACTTCTTTCGCATGTACTTCATGATAGCACTCAATACCACCTATTACATGACTGTTCCCTGCACTGAGGTCAGACTGACAGGCCTGTAGTTCCCTGGGTCCTCCCTGCGACCCTTCTTGTAGATGGGCAGAACATCCCACAGCCTCCAGTCCAGTGGAACTTCCCCAGTCATCCAGGACTTCTGGAAGATGATGGAAAGGGGTTTGGCCAGCACATCCGCCAGCTCCTTCAATACTCTTGCTTAAATACCATCTGGCCCCACAGACTTGTGGGTGTCTAGTTGGCCAAGCAAGTCTCTAACCACTTCCTCTTGGATCATGGGAGCTTTGTTCTGCTCCTCTAACACCTGGGTGTGTACACAGAGGTGTGTACACACTTTCCTTACTATTAACAACTGAGGCAAAGAAAGCATTAAGCACCTCAGCCTTGTCCTCATCCTTTGTCACCGTTGTTCCCTTTGCATCCAATAAAGACTGAATATTCTCCCTGGTCCTCCTTTTACTGTTAATGTATTTGTAGAAAGAATTTTTTTTTTATCTTTCACAGAATTGGACAATCTGAGCTCTAGTTAGGCTTTAGCCCTCCTGATCATAACTCTGCAAGAATTCACTTCATCCCTGTAGTCCACCCAAGATACCTGTCCCTTCTTCCAAAGTTCATAGACCTTCCTCTTCTTTTTGATGTCCGCCCAGATGTCACTGCTCAACCAAGCTGGTTTATTTTCCCCTGCCAGCACATTTTCCAGCATATGGGGACAGCTTGCTCCTGAGGTGTCAGGATTTCCTTCTTGAAGAGCACCCAGCCCTTGTGGTCTCCCTTGCCCTTAAGGACTGTCTCCCATGGGACTTTATCAACTAGACTTATGAACAGTCGAATGCCTGCCCTCTGCAAGTTTAAGGTGGCTGTTCTGCTAAGCCCATTCCTCATCTCACCTAGAACTGATAATTCTACCATTTTATGATCATTTTGCCCCAGGTGTCCTCCAACCATCACATCCCCCACAAGGCCTTCTCTGTTCACAAACAACAGGTCGGGGGGGCACCTTCCCTTGTCAGCTCATCTACCATTTGTTTAAGGAAGTTGCCCTCCACACACTCCAGGAACCTCCTAGACTGCTTCCTTTCTGCTGTATTGTACTTCCAGCAGACATCTGGTAGATTAAAGTCTCCCTCCCACAAGGATAAGAGCTAGCGAACTTGAGACTTTCTCCCGGTTGTCTGTAGAAGAGCTTGTCAACATCTTCTTCTTGGCTAGGTGGTCTGTTACAGACTCTCATCACAATATCTGCCTTCTTGTGGACTCCTCTGATTTTTACCCATGGACGCTCAATCCTGTCGTCACCGTTATAGAGCTAGAGTGTATCAAAGCATTCTCTAACGTAGAGGGCTACTCCACCACATCTCCTATATTTCCCATGCTGCCTGAAGAGTTTATATCCCACCATAGCAGCACTCCAGTTATACAAGTCGTCCCACCATGTTTCTGTGATGGCAAATACCTCATAGTCTCCTTGACCTACAATAGCTTCCAGTTCCTCCTGTTTATTATCCATATTCCATGCATTGGTGTAGATGCACTTCAGTTGGGCTGGTGAACCCTCATCTCATAAAGGGAATAGTGTTCATTCCCAAATGACTGGTC
Organism: Phaenicophaeus curvirostris; assembly: GCF_032191515.1. Classification (NCBI taxonomy): domain Eukaryota; kingdom Metazoa; phylum Chordata; class Aves; order Cuculiformes; family Cuculidae; genus Phaenicophaeus; species Phaenicophaeus curvirostris. The sequence continues at coordinate 14,447,452 of NC_091431.1, read as the reverse complement.
CTTGGATTATCTAACTCATCAGTGCAATTACATCTTTTCCATCAAAGGATGTACTCACCCCCACTTGCTCTGAGTTGATATACTGGAGATCCTCACCAGTAAACCATCTCTCAGGCACTGGAGTGCCATTTCCAGTCTCACTCTTGACTAGCCTCGCTTCAACCTTCCGCCCCTATTCACATCTAGTTATAATGGTTGGACTTGATGATCCGGTGGGTCTCTTCCAACCTGGTTATTCTATGATTCTATGATAAGCTCTATTAACGAGCCCTGCTAGATTTTTGTCAAGGAATTTTGTACCTGTAGGAGACAAGCATGCCCCATCCCTTGTAAGGAAGCCTGGAGGTGTGTAAGCCAGCCCATGGTCAAAGAACCCAAAGTTTTGCTCCTCACACCAGGTTTGGAGCCAGGTATTAATTGCCTGATTTGTCTTGCTCTCTTCCTCTTCGTTCCTTGTTGTTGTAATGGTGGAGGTAAACACTGCTTGTGCCCCGGAGCCCTTCACCCTTCTCCCCCAAGCCCTGATGTTCCTCTTAATTGCCCTCAGCTTCCTCCTCTGAATATCATTATTGCCTGCTTGGAACACAAACAGAGGGTAATAATTTGTAGGCTTTACCAAGCAAGGAAGTTTTCTCGTGATGTTTTTCACAGAGGCCCCAGGAAGGCATCAGGTCTCCCTGTGCGTTGGGTCCGGTCTGCAGATTGGTGTTCTCTGTTCCTTTCAGAAGGGAATCCCCCAAGACCATGACTCTTTTCTTTTTCTCAGAGGTTGTTTTGATGGTCAGTTGAGGATGATGCAACCTAGGGAAGGCTTACAGGCTGCAGGAACCACTCTCCTCCTCTGTGGAGTTTGATTCCACTTGCAGTGCTTCATATTTATTCTGCAAGGGAACCTGGGAGTTTGTTGTCTGAATGGGGACAACACATTTGTTGTGCCAGGAAGGATCTCACTGCCATTCTCCACTATTCTTCTCCTCACTCTTACAGTTAGTGGATGGGGATTTTCCAACTGTGCTTGTTCTGGCTGCCTGCTTAGTTTGTGAGAGGAGGCATAGGGTGTTGCTCCACTGGTCTATCTCCCTCTCACACTCCTTAATGGTCCTCTGTTTAGTTACTTCCTCTCTCACAATGCTTTCTCTAGATTAAGTGAGTTTGCACAACAAAACCTTTCTCAATTTTCTCAAAGAAAAATGTTTCTTTTTAAAGTGATTGACTCAAAGCATTTTATTTCTATTTCAAGTTTCCTTTTCAACAATGTACAATTTAAAAATATCTAAGGAAATGTTATTTCAAAAAAGAGGTCTCAAAATCAGAGTCAATATTAGAATATTTAACTGGAAATGTTTCTGTGTTGCCTCAATTTTATTTTCTAACTGTACTCTAAATTAAAATTCTCATGAAATCACCTAATTTCACAAAGTACTCTTCAGGTACGTAGAGCATGGTATTCTGATGGGACAAAGAACTCCTGATATTTCTTTAACCAGCCCCAGCTCTGACATGTGTGGGTGGATGAGTTCTGGGAAGACTGATAATCCACACTGTGAATTAGAATTCATCTTGACTGTTAGAATTCTGTTAATTGTTAATTAAGAACAGTGGTACTGTCATTACAGAAACCCATGAATGATTTCATGCATAGTCATATCATGACATGTGATTAAAAAATCAACCAATCAAGCAATTTTAAGAATCTGTGTGGGAAGTTAGGCAATTTCCTCCTGCAGTTAAGCTGATAGTTTTTTATCCTAGCAGATAGTTTATTGGTATTCTGTGGCATTTTTTAATGTATAATAGATATTACATCAATGTAGTTCCTACTATATTTAATTTATGCAGTCATTCATAAATAATTATTTTATAAACGTTAAACTATTTACCTATAAAACTATTAAGAATTGTGCATGCTGATGGATCTCTAATGGAACTGAATTTGCTTGCATTTTCACTGTATTTGACTTACTAGGAGTTCAAAGAAGTTCTTTGCCTCCTGACCTTTAAGTTCTGATCAGTTCAAATTCTAGTATGCACTGACTGCTTATGCTTGCTGTAAAGCTCCAAACATCATAATTTCTGGAAGGAATTTCGAGAAATCTGAACTAAGCTACCTATTTTAATTATTTATACTCATGTTTCATCTTTACTAATTTTAATGCTGGCTCATAAATGCTTACTAAAAGTTACAGTTTATAAACTGCATATATGTCAGCTGGTTGCAAAGTTAATCCAGAAAAAAGTAGTTATCTCCCAGGGGTTCACATGATCCTTGAAAACTATGCATGTCTGATTTTATGACAGCAAAGCTTTCCCTAAATAGGTCTTCTCCTTCTTGTTTAGTGTAGTTTTAAAATGGGTGACACTTCCATGCCTTTAGAATACATTCACATCTGAAGTTAACAAGTGCCATGAGCTTCTATGGAAACGATCAGATCTCATGGCATCAAGATCTTCAATTCCACAATAAAGTTGGCTTGTGTAAAAGTAAATACTTACATAGAAGGGGGTTTCAATGTAGATATCTATACTGTCAGGAACATAAGTATTAAAAAGTAGTTCCGTGGGAGTTATCTGTCTTCAGATAGATGTTTGTGCTTGCAGCAGCTCTGAAGCTAGGCCATTGTTTTGGAATTTGCTTTCTTTTCTCTGTGTAGTACAAGCTTATCCTTTCTTGAGTTTTAGCCTTATGAGGTTTCCTGGTGTTTTGTTTGGGATTTTTTTCGGTTTTGCTGTTGTTTCTTGGTTGTTGGAAAACATAGTCTTTTTATACTGTTGTTTGTTTTTTTTTTAAAGATGCCTTTATAAGAAGACTGGATCTGCTTCATGTAGGACATTGGCGTGGAAGAATACTGACTCTTAAATCTATGCACTGTGTGCCTGATGAGAAATTGTAATGCTAACTGAAAGGCTGTAAATCCCTGCTGAGCTTACTTCTAGAAACCTTATCAGCTAGTACTGCCGTAATGCTTAATTTCATTCCTCCTTTCTGGTTGCCGTTATGTACATCCAGTCAGATTAGTCTCCTCATAAAATCAGTCTTTTTACAGTGCAAGTTAGTCTTCTGTGCCTACATTTAAATTTGCAATAAAATTGGGATTTTATCTTATGATCCTTGCTGTAATCACGGCAAGTTACCTTGGCAGAAGGTCAACAATTCATTAGTGACACATAGACATAGAGGTAGCTTCTGATAATTTGAAGGAGATGGACTTTTAGTCTGTTTTTAAACTGCATAACCACGTAAACTTTCTTTCTTATCTCCTTGAAAATCACATCTTGTATTCAGCAGACATTGATTACCACCTTCTGTTTTCAAAGGTTATATTAAAGTCGTAAAATGCCTTCTCTTTTTACAGCATTTATAGTACAGCTGACTCTTTTTCTGACTCTTCAAGGTTTTGGATTTTGGTTTTTTGTGGTTTTTTTTTTTACTACTGCTTATAATACTATTAGGACACTTCAAATTTTTAGGCAAACACTCAAAGAAAATAACTTAGCTTTAACTAGAAAGACAATTAGCTCTACTTTCCCTTGACTCGGTCATATTACTATCTGTATGTTTGTTGATTTGACTATCTCTTTTTGAAATGAAACATCTAGTACAACCATTCAGCACTCTAAATGTTATTGTAGACCATTTGCTGTTAAATTAAACAGAGTCAGATCTGATTTCTGGCCAAAGACCAAAAGGCACAGCCTGTTAAAACATGGCTGAATAGAGACAAGAGTGTCATATTTTATCCGGTGTTATTTATTGGTATAGAAAGATCCTTAAAACATAATCACTTTGACCACATTTAAGTGTCTGTATTTTAGACATCTGTATCTAGCTGAGTATATATAAAACCCTTCTTTACTTCTTTCTTTGCCTTAAACATTTTGTCTGAAGGCTGGCCAGTTTTGCCCTTGTTTTGTGGCACCGGCAATGAATAGAGGAGGGGGTGCAGCAGCATGTGCTCCCCAAAGACTGATCTTAGGATATTGCAGGGAGCCATGAAGGGCACGCTTGCCCATCACTTCAGTGGGACCAATTTGGACCATGCAGCTTGGAAGAAGCTGCTGCTGCAGCAGCAGTGACCACGTGTTCCTGAAGAACTGCTGCTGCCCATGGAAGTGGTGATTCTTTCTTTTTCCCTCTTCTCTCTCTTTCTTTGTCTCTTTCTCTCTTTCACTCTATTGTTTTCCTGATCTGGTATCGGTGTGTGTGTCAGATCAAATCTGAGTGACCTTGACTGTGTTCAGGGATCAGATTGTGATCTGAACAGACTGAAATCTGTTTCCTGCAACTTTGGGAAATTGCACTCCCATATCTCAGCTGTGCACCCAAGTATTATGGTTGAAGCCAGAGCAAGTTTTACTTTTGATTTTTCCCCCTGAGAATTAACTTGTCAGCCTCTGAATCACTGCACAGATAAACAAACCCCTCTCTTTCGACTGTGCAGGTCAAAAGAAGCACGGACACAAGTGTGTAGCTCTTGGATCTGGGGCGTGACAGTATACAGTAAAGCAATTTAAACTGTTGCATTCTAAAGCTGAGAAGCTGATCAAATGAAGATGCTAATTTTTCTCCATTGATAAAGGAAGGAGCCACAGTTCAGAAAAAAATTTACACTATAACTTTTAAAGTTATTCTAAACTGAGTTAACACATTTTTAAAAAATATATCTATTTAAGTATTTACCTTTCAAAATGAAAGTGGAATGTATGAATGAAAGTGGAATGTTCAGTACTCAGACAGGAATTTAACTGCATTAAGTGGTATATTTTACTTCAACACAGAAATTAAGGTTTTGTAAGAACTTCTGTAATTATTATTTGATGATTCCACCCATAGTTGTTAAAAGCCCAAGGGTGCAGAAAGAATTTTTGTTGTTGCTGTTACACCATTAATCTTTGAGGAACACATATCACTAAAACAGTGATTTATGGTTCTGTTTACTGTGCTTGCCAGCATTTATTACCAGTCTATTTATCTTTTAAAATAACAACTCAAAAAGCAAAATTAAGTGAAATGATGCCTTGAATTCAAATGTGATTTAAAGAACAAGAAAGATGTGCAAAGCTTTGTATTCTTAATCCTGTATCATCATTTTTCCTTACCTTTTGTCCATCCTGCTCAACTACACTCAAGTCATTGAAGTCTTTAGTAAAGCCTTAGCCAGATTTAAGGGAGGTTTGTTAAATCATGTTGGTGACCAGAGCTGGTTTTCTGATTTCCATTTGTCCCTCCTGGTAGGTATGTCACTTTCCAATACAGAGGATCAATGTCATTTATTCTCTCCTATGAGTTGTTTTGGTCTATGTTTTTAATCTGCAGTTCTTCATATTTCAAGCAACGAAAAAAGCGATAGAGAAATGGAGAGAGTTGCGAGAAAGCTTGATAGTTTTGCAATTAAGATGCTCCAGCTTTCTGTAAGAGTCATCAAGGTGTTTGTTGTCCGTGAAATTCCTTTTCGTTCCTCTGCAACAAAAAGAAAATATAGGTGGCAGGAAAGATGTCCTGTTCATAACTCTTATTTCAACTGTAGTAATAGTTTATTTGGGACAAGACTTCATCAGAGCACTAACTCGTGTACAGAGCTTTCCCCATAAGGAAAAGCCTTGCATAAGCCCAGTGCCTAGCAAGCACTACTTTGTTACAGTAAAATACTTGAATTAACAGGACAGAGATAAAGTAAGGCCACGGGGAAAAAGAGAAAACACATTTTGACAAAATATCAGTAGCACTTGTAATCTCCAGATACAATACCCGGAGCAGTGGATTGATATTCTTATGACAATGAACTAGTCTGTATTTCCTTTCAGTCTTTAATTCCCCTGAATAGCTTATCAGTACTTAGGAAAACTATGTATTAATGCAAATGTATGTCCGTTAAGGGGGAATTTATGATAGTGATTGAGAAGCTTATTTCTCACTGCCTTCATGCTCCAAACAGCCTTTTTATGCTCACCTATGCATTTGACATTTCTCCTCAAATTAAGGGGACACATCTAGTAAGACATTAGTGGTTATAAACTCATCACAGAAAGCTGAAGGCCAGTAAGACTACATCAGTATTTCTATTTCCACAGAAATTTTTGCTGCATTCAGTTCCCACATAGGAAGGCATTTAAAGCAAATAGGTGTTTTATTATGTTAATGATTTCCCATGTAGAGTAAGCAGTAAGTTACAGGTGGGATAAAATATGTCAGACAAAGGCATTCAGATATATTTACTTCACTTTTAAAGAAATATACCTAGGTATTAATTTTAGAGCTAAGGAAGGAGTCTTTGGAATAGAAAATTCAATTTATCCCTTTCAATAGGAAAATAAATTGTTCAACGGATGTTACATTTTGATTCACTGATAGACAGAGAAAAGACGCTTTATTTTATTGACAGCCCAGAAAATCAGAAGTATGCATGAAATCAATATAAAACAAGTGTGCAAACTTAGCTTTCCCATAAAGTAGTCAGATTGCTAATTTAACATCAGTACCTTGCATCCTACCAATACAGTGTATGAAGGTATTACTATTTTAATGTGATGGTAGCTGAGAAGTGACTGCTACCTTGCTAGGTTCTTCCCACAGTATGCAATCATAATTGCCCAAGCTGACCAACAATGAACACATGTGATCATGCTAGTTAGAACTAAATACGATGTTGCACCATTAATGTTACACCAGAAATGCAAAGGAGTCAGAGACCCACAGACTAGCTCTTAGCGACACTGCAGGGTTATTTATTGTTTTACACACAGTTTGTTATGATAAAGTTACCTGTTAAGTAACGAAAGGACCTTTGTTCTTTGTCTTTAATCGTATTTTCTGTTATACTATGTGGCAATGAAGAAAAAAGTTGTATCAACTATATGAAAGCTGGAGGGAAGAAAAAAAACCTATGTAATTGTAAATCACGTTGAAATAAAAATATGAGTAAAATGTCCATACTTGCGTTATGTTTCATTTTCTCCATGGAAACTTCCCTATAGAGGTTATTTGTTTTAGTGAATTTTTATGTTGATTCAGAGTAAAGTAGGTTTAAATAAACTGGAGAAGTAAAGCAGAAGTGTATTCACGATCATTTAGTAGAAAAGAGTAGGCCCACAAATCTGTATCAAACTCTGTTCAAGCAGTTAGAGTCCTTTCTGCCTGTTAAAAGAGGAGTGAACTGAGGCCAGAGTTGTGGTAATTCACAGACTTGGGTGGGAGAAAATGCTTCCTTTTTTACAGTGTGACAGCAGAAAGTGGGAGAAAAAGGGAGAGACTTGTTTTCATTTTTTCTTTTTTTCATTGGGTCCAAAAATGACAGGATGGAAACAGTTGACAGTCATGAAGCTCGTGTGAAGCCAACATCTTAGCTGCAAGAATCAAATTTTTATTTTACAGAATGTTCTTGATGAGAAAAATACAATAAAGAAGAAAATACTTCATACTCTCCTGAGATGGAAGCATCCAAACAGACAGTTTAGTCTTCAACTCATAGGAAGGGTTAAGAAGAGTTCAGCGTAGTCACTTTTTGTATAGGTTACTACATACATGTTGTGCATAACTTCATTCTTAATTTAAACACTTTGTCCTGCCCAATAATTAGAAACACTATTCATACAAAGGAAAATTTAGGAGTTTTAGATGTGCAGCCTAATACACTATTTAGTGTTCTTTGCTGTGGAAAAGTTTGATCTTCAACTAGTGAAGACACAGATATATCATCTGGATAATGTATTAAGTGAATTCAGAGAAATATGCCTGTTCCTCTATTATTTGTTGTGTTGTATCAGTTTGAATTGTATTTGCTATGATAAATGCATTGATTTGGAATTAATTTTTTTTTTATGGAGAGAAGCCTTAGCTTAGCCAAGGTCTCTTCACTATAATTGCATGGAGAATTTAAGAAAAAATATATTAATTTCATATTGTTAAATCATATATATATTTGTCCTGTATTTTACATGTCCTATGTGTGTATTAACCTGCATATTTACACCATCGTAATGGACAGATCAGCAAATTGCTGCAACAAACACTCAGTGGATTTCCAGGCTTCTTCAAACTGTCATCTGTAACCAGTACGGGGAAAGATGACCTTTCCACGTGACTGAAAGATGTGTCAAGCAAAGTGGAAATGGGTTGCAAAGCAACCCAAACAACCTTGCAATGTGACTCCTCAATGACCATGGGATCAGGATAATGTTTCCACAAGAGTGTCCACTTCTTGTTGCTTCTTTCTTGACTTGCACCATTACTCTAACAAGACAAAACTTCTTCCAGATCCTGCACAAGGCAGATGGAACAATTCCTGTCTTAACTCCTATCCCAAATATATGGCAACTGTTATTTCTAAAACTGTAAATTCACCTTGTTTTTCTGACTTGCTATTGCTGTGAATCTACTTTCCTTCTCTTCAATCATCTTATTTTCTCCCTCTTTTTCTCTTGAGCCCTTAAATTGTTTAAACAAAGAATTGAAGTAACTTCTCCCCCCTACTGCTCCATTGTAAGGAACTGTTTCTCTTCTAATTGCTGGATAACATGATATCATCTTTACCAACAAAGTCACATCTAACGCACAGAAACAATAACTTCTGACTCATCACTAATGGTTCTCTGCTTCATCCAGTTACCTATGGTTATGTTAAAGTTATATCCAGGTATTTAAAATAACACCGTTCTTACCTAGTTCATACTATAAGCAAGTCTTATAATAAAAATAAAAAGCTGCATAAAAATACGTTTTCTTGTTATTTATTATACACATTCCTTAAGTCCTTAATGTTTCTGAATCATCCAAATATTTTTTAGCAACACAAAGCTGATTAATTTCAGAGTGTAGTACAGACACTTGAGTTCACATAACCTTTATTACTGTGTTAACCTCAAAGTCAGTGCTGTTCAGATCCAAACACTTACATACTCCTCATCAAAAATTTAAGCTGTGCCTCGAGCAGGACCTGAGACAGAGGACACAGAGGATCAGTGAAGCAGAAAGTACGGTACACTGGACTGCTGTGCTGACTCCAGGTAAAAGAAAGGTTTGGAAATGTGGTGAAATTCATTATTTTCCACTTAAAATATTTAGTATTCACTCTTGAGGTGTAAGATGGAGTGGGGAGAAATATGCTGCCTGAAGTTCATTCTGTTCAGGCTGAGATTTATTTTGATAATTTCATCTTTCTAAAACCTTCCTACTAATAATACCTACAGCGAGAATAAAAAAATACCAAAACCAACACAACAAAAAAAACCTAAAAATACCCCTAAACATTGCTGTTCCAAATCCATCATATACTCCTGTGTTGTCATTTTTTTTTCCTTTACAGTTACGTGTAAGTTCTCTCAAATAAGAATACCTTTTTTTCCTTAAAATTTATCTTTTGTGCAGTATCATTTCATGACAAAATATATATAACTGTTAATAATAGCTCATGTAAAAGTGTTCTGACTGTTTCATTCCTCTTCAGGTTTCTACCTCATTACTCAAGAAATAGGAGAGTTTCTTTAAAGAAAACTAAGCTTGTAGAGGATACAGGCCTTGCCTTGCCCTGCCCTGCCTTGCCTTGCTTTCCCTTGCCATTTCCCTGGATATTATGCTGCGATACTTGATAAAAATATTTATAACACATTCTACATCAAAGCATGGTGAAAGCCTAAGAGTTCAGATTGACATTCTAATAACTTTCCTTTACACAATAAGTAGGATTTTAATAGACAACCATAGTTAATTTTGCCCTTCATTTTTAAGTGAAACATTTTTCTTTGTTGAGTTCCACTGCTGTTACCAAAGGAAAATATTTTCCTTCATTGCGTTCCTTTTTAATTTGTTTTTAAATAGTGTATGAAAACCATGGAGTTTGTAAAAATGTTTATGGAAATATTTCAGCAAAATCACCCTATTTTTAAAGAAAATGTTAATCGAGTTAAAAGAATTAACAAGCAGCCAAAGTAAGGAAACTCTCATCCTGTTGTTACTTAACCAGAAAATAAATGCATTAAGATGAGCCATTCATCTAAGACAACCTATTTCTTAGGAAAGAAATTACTTCATATTTTATGTGAGTGTTCAGCATCTGTCCAGTTCTTTCTGAAAACATTTCTGCAATCTGTTTTCACTTATAAACCATATTAATCTATACACGTAAAAGGAACAGCCCCCAAAGTGATAATAAATTAGGAATTATTGTTTCCTTATAGGAATTGTCATTTGTACTAAACACATCATGTTTTTCTCAGCCTTCTCATTTCATTGCATTTTGCATGTTAAGAGTGAAAAGAGATGTAAGGGCAGTGCCCTACTCCCTTCCTGCAGAGCAGGTTGAATCTTTCATTATCACCCTTTGCAGACTACTGTGTGCAGACATTCAGTCTGAGATTTCCTTAGCAATACTGCAAAATATACTGTGTAAGAGATACTGGTGGTTGGAACTTTTATTAAATAAATCCTCATACTTCTGCCTTTATACTTTATCTGTATGACATTTTATTAAAAGAACTATAAACTAAGAGTTTGTCCATTTTCCATATAGTCACATAAAAAGCTGATATAACCTACTCTTGATCTCACTGATACTTGAACTTAGCCTTGATCTTACTGAAGCCAATGTGCAATTTTAGATATCTTCTATAGTGCCTACAATGATAATTACCTGCCATCAAAGAGTATGTACAAGAAAGCTGGGGAGGGATTTTTTATAAGGGAATGTAGTGATAGGACTAGGGGAAATGGCTATAAATTGGAGAGAACCAGATTTAGACCAGGCATGAGGAGGAATTTCTTCACAATGAGGGTGGTGGGGCACTGGCACATGTTGCCCAGGGAAGTTGTGGATGCCCCATCCCTGGAGGTTTTCAAGACTAGGTTGGATGGGGCCTTGGGGAGCCTGATCTAATGGGAGGTGTCCCTGTCCATGTCAGGGGAGTTGGAACTAGATGATCTTTAAGGTCCCTTCCAACTCAAGCCATCCTATGATTCTGTGAAATGCCCTTCCTTCCCTTGCTGATTGTGATATGAGTCTTTTGGAAGAACTTAAGAATGGCATAGAATGTAAGTTTGTCAGACTTCATCCAACTATCCTAGCTGAGGTTGTCCTGCTGCAGCATGCATATACATGTATATATTCATCTATATTACACAAAAATGGTTACCTGTCTCTAGAAGAAAATGAAAACAAAAATTTAGAAATCTAGAGCTGTATGCTCTCTTTCCCCTGTTCTGGCACTGAGTTGTCATGCAAAAGCACATTTAAGTTTCTTATATCTCAGATTACTCATTGTTACTACAAAGTACTTCTTCTTGTTGTTATTATTATTATTAATCAATCTGAATTTTCTGTTTGCTGTGAACATTTTGGTTTACCATTTTGCTGAAAGAGAATTTATCAGTGACTGATGAAATCCTAATGCATTTTGTAAATTCCAATGAATTTAGATTTTAGACACATTTTGAAATGGGTCACTACAGAAGTGCAACTCTAGTATTGTTAAGACTTAATAGCAGGTTTTGAAATTAACGTAATTTGGAAACACGTTTGTTATTTTTTACTGATTAGTAAATAATTACCCATTATTGGCAGGGTTAATTTATATTCTGCTGACATTTATGGTTCCTTCCTCTAGATGTGTTACGTATGAAAAAGCATAGACCGGTCTGCAGAAATTTTGGTTTAAGCTATAAATATTAAAGGAAGATATTTTTTCTTACTGGAGTCTCAATGACCTTGATGGCCTCATTCTGGGTTTCTTGGATATTTTTCAGTGGGTAGAACTGGGGTTTTGATATATACCTGTAAAATCAGAGCATGAAGATTACTGAACTGTTTAGAAGTTGATTGAACTGTGGATTCTCCGAAAACTTGGTGCTTGATAACAGGTGTCTGGTGTCTCTCAGTACTCTGTAGTTAAGTCTAGCATAGTCACTTTCACCTCTGTTACCAGTGCTATGGCTCCATAGCAAAGGCTTTTGCTTTCTCTACTGTCATATTCCATTCTGTGTTTATATTGCACATGGCAATCACAATGGGTCATATGATCATAATGCCACATTGCATCACTTATTTTTTAATTTTTATACAAGCATTTTTATTTTATTGTTTAGGTCATCTATTGTGCTTGAAAAAGTCACCCCTAAATATCTGAGGAGTCACCTCTTTCTCTTATTCAAGGGCATTTTAAATACCTTATCCCTGATGTTTGTAAAAGGCAATTCAGTAGTTAATCTTCAGATTGCTCTCTTTTCCAGGAGTTCATTTGTGTTTATTTGTTCTTTCCTGTATTAGCATTCAAACAGGATGGAGGAAGGCCTTTTTCTTTTATTCTTGGCATAGAAGCCGAGTCCTGTATTTCAACACGTTAGGTACTGTAGTCGTGTGTAGAAATAGTAATGAACAATAGATAAATGTTTATCATTGTATATGTTGCCTTTTCATCTAACTGGGAGAATCACTTCTCCCTCTTCTAGATCATCTTTAATTACAGATCGCCAGACATTTACAGGAAAATGTTATATTATTCCGATTTCACACATAAGGGAGCCACAGTAAGGATGAAGACATTTGGAGAAAACCACACCTCGTCTTAACCTGAGCTGACATTGTGTTATATTTTCAAGTGCCTGTGGGCTTCCCTTCTGTCAAAATACAACTACAATTTTTTTAAAGTATAGCAGGACCCATCTGTTTAAGAGGTTTTTTTTTTTCCTATTTCCATGAATGGCAATAGGGTTAATTTGTTGTTATTTTCATCTTGACAAGTAAATGTCACCATGCCTCGCATATCTCCTTCTACAAAAAGGATAGCATCTGTTTTTCCTAAGCATTCTCTGCAGAGCTGCAGAGGTATAAAGAGGATGAGATTCACGTTTGTTAATTCTATCAGAGGAAACTGCATGCCTATATGAGAAAAGCATTTAAACACTGTTTCCAAGTCATAGTCATTTCAAGGACATAGGTGTTAAGTCTTATAATGAACAAGGCAGGGGAAAGAGGTGGGAACGCCCCCACCACAAAGGCAACACAAGTACTACTCTTGGTATTGTACCAGTTCAATAAAAAATCTGCAAAACATGGAGACTATAAATAGGACTTAATTCTGAGGACTGGCTATTCAGCTAGAAAGCAAGGTGATCTTTCCAATATATTGTACAATGCAAATGGCAGGACAGTTGCAAAACTGAACATCTCCATTTGGTCACATCTCTCAAGCAGCAGCAAACGTCCTAATGCAATCATGTTAGTGAGAAAATGCTAAAATGTATCTTAAGGTCAAAAGATAGCTCTGAAGTTTTTACATTCCCACAGTGTGCAAATCCCACATTCTAACAGAATTGCAAAATAGTATTGTTGTAAACACTTTCTTGGTAGAACCAGAAATAATTTTATGTTCTTCATTTACCTGAATCTAATAAAAACAGCATCTTGCTTTCATGTCATTGCAATATGAGGAAGCCTCAAAAGTTCTTTTCCTTCTCTGTGTGAAAAGAAACGTTGCACTGAAATAAAAAATACTTTTATTAAGTCAGACATTGTGAGAGAAAAAGGTATGTAATAAAAGCAAATATAGAGACTATTTGCAAATCAGAAATGTTCTTTCATTTGTTTGTTTTTTGAAATTGTTTTCATAGTAACATTTCACTCCCCTGCTAGATGGTGTCTCACAATAAAAAGCCACACGCCTGACATAAAAGTATGAAGCTGTTGTTTAGGGCATTTTACAGAGCACAAGTAAGGCCAGGGTTTTCCTTGTTAAGTGTTCCTGATTAAAAAAAATGAAGTTATGTCACATAAAAATAAAAGTATCTGATCTTGTCATGGAAATATAAAAAAGTAATTATTTTTGAAAAGAGGGATCTGAGAAATGCAAATGCTTTTGAAACAGTTACACAAATGTTGAGGTTAACATTGTACAGTGCTAATGATACAACTAAGAAAGCTGCAAGCAAATAGTGAGTGCAAAAAACATATGATATCAAGTGTTTCCAGTCTTTTTTTCTCTTCACACTAAGGTCCAAGATGCGAAGCTGCTTACATAGATATTTAAAATAAGTTATACAAATTGTTCCTGTTTCTGTCAGACAGCTGTAAAAGACATCCAGTTAACTAGCTTGGATGTGTTGGTATCATAAATTTCTGACACTAGATGAGATGAAGAGAATTTTTTCAAAATCTCAGAGAATAATAAAGCCCAAACCAGGACTGTACAACTCCTCTATCACCCTATGAATGACAGGTGAAGTGCTTTTTCCATTTAATGTTGATCTTTTATATTTCGAATTAAAATGTAAATAATTTATATATTTTTCTTTTGTTGATTAGAACCAGTTAGGGTGACTAAAGTCTCCATGTGATACATATTTCCAACTTCCCGGAGCAATGACCTTTATAGCAATGGACAAAGTTTTCTGGTTGCAGAACACAACCTTCACCCTTATACTGATGTTGGTCACCATTACCATATGCTATAGATGGAGAAGGCATCAAGAAAATAAGGTTGGCCATTTTTCAATGTGCTGTCTCTTTCTCAGGTCTAGCCCTTCACTGTTTTGCTTCTATTTTTCATATTTTTTGAGAGCACAGTTATGCCTCCTAATATAGAGTTTATTGTAATTCAAATTCTGTCAGCTCCCACAGCTGAGTACCTTTAAGTCACTGGGAATAGCTGGCTCCAGCTAAAGATAAAGAATGTTGGAGAATACAGGAGGGAAATATATTAGAATAATAAATAATGTAGTAATAAATAACCTAAATAAGAGTAAATAATTCATTTTTATACACACTATAAATTTGTTAAGCCTTTAAAAGCTGTCTTTTTTTTATATATATATATATATAGGCTATAAATGGATGAATATGGAGAAGGCCATGCATTTAAGGGAAATACAGGGGATGATAAGTTCACATATGTTAATGTGTCTGAAAATAACCAGAAGCAATTTTACTGCTTACTTTCAGGAAGAACTTTTTCAAATTCAATGAACTGTTTCTTTGATTAGGCTTTAAAAGTTATGTAAAACAGGACAAATCGTTTTCCACTTTTCACCCATAAATGCAGCATGTGTGACATGGCTTGTTCAGGTGCTGGTTACATAGATACTTTAACATACTTTACTAGATTTATGTGTATTTCAGTCATGGAGAAATTGAAATAAAACTTCTTCTAGGCTCAGATAAGGATTCTGTATTTGTACTGAAACCTAGTGTTCTTCTATCAAAACTCTATCTGAAAATCTTAAAAAAACATACTAAGGTTTTCTTTAAGAACACGTACAAAATGTGACATTATGCCCTTGATCAAAGTTCCTCTTGATGTCACTAGGAATTTCACAGAATCACAGCATCGTAGAATAGTTGAAGTTCAAAGGTACTTCTGGAAGTCATCTGCTCCAAACCCTCTTGCCTAGAAAGAGCTACAGTTCAGACAGGTTTTGAACATATCCAAGGAAAGAGACTCCATAACCTCTTGGGGCAACATGCACCAGTGCTCAGTCACCTCCACAGTAAAAAAAGTGTTTCTCAATACTGAGACAGAATCTCTCGTGTTTTAGTTTATGACCTTTGTCTCTCGTCCTGCCAGCAGCGCCACTGAAAAGAGCCGAGCTCCACCTTCTTTGCACCCTCCTTTCAGGTATTTGTACACATGGATAAGATTGCCCCTGAGTCTTGTTTTTCTCAGGGCTAAATTGTACTAGCTTTGTTGGCCTTTCCTCATGAGAAGTGCTCCTGTTCCTTCATCATCCTAGTGGTCCTTCACAGGATGATTTCCAGTATGTCCACATCTCTTTTGTATTGAGGAGCCCAGGACTTCAAGTGTGACCTCATCAGTGCTGAACGAAGGGAGGTGATCATCTCCCTTGACCTGATGGAAATGCTCCTAATGCAGCCCAAGATGTTGTTGACTTTCTTTGCCACAATGGGTCATATTTATGTTTATGTCGGGGTCCACGAGGTCCCTTTGGTCCTTTTTAGTGCAAGTGCTTTCCAGTTGAGGAGCCCCCAGAATTTGGTGGTATATGGGGTTGTTCCTCTCTATGGGCAGAACCTTGCACTTCTGGTGCTTTATGGCATTCCTATCTGGGATTCTTCTGGATAGCAGCGCAACCTTCTGATTTTGTATCGGTAGCAGACTTGGTGAGGGTATGCTTTGCCCCATCATTCAGATCATTAATGAAGGTATTAATCAGGAGTGGATCTAGTTGTGACCCTGTGAGAATACTGGCTTTCAACTAGAGTTTGCAGCACCACCCTCTGGGCCAGAGCACTCATCCAGTTTTCAAACCACCTTACTATCTTCTCATCCGGTCCATTCTTCATCATTTTCTTCAAGCAGATCTTATGGGAGACAATAACAAAATCTCTTCCCTCATCTACCAAGTCAATTGCATGTATGACTTGAGAGCACACAAAGACAGAATATGAAAATTATCTGAAACATTTGTCTAAATTAAAGCTTGGCATCCACTTAAAGAATGGTAAAAGTAACTTGGGGTTTGTGTACTTATCACTGGTGTTAATTTACACTAGCTATGGGACATGTGCTGTGGTGCCTCAGACACCACCACTGACTTACCATAGTCATGCAGAGAGCTGCTTCCTACTGAAGTCTGGGTGAATTCCTGAAAACTAAATCTCTGGTGATTTTGTGCTTGACAGTCCTCAGCTAGTGCTCTATGATCCCTATCTTTTTTTCCTGGGTCCACCTTTTTGAAAGAAAATTTATTTTCCTGCTGTTTACTTGTAGGATGCATGGTGCAGCTAGCTGTATTTGCTAGGTCCCACAATCAAATTCTCAGCTTCCAGTGGGTCTCTTTGTGCCAGTCAGTGGCTTACGTCTTCTTGGCTGGCTGGCATCCAGCTATTATAGATTGTTTTACAGAGAAGGAGCATATAACAATGTGCCGCACGAGGTATCAGGAAGGAGATTAATTTCTGCTGTGTGGCAGAGAAAGGGAGAAATACAATAGCTCATTACATGACAGCAGAACGTTTTCTGGGGATAAAGCAATGAACAAGTTAATATTTGTTGAGACGTCTTCCTCAATTCTTTTTAATTCAGAGCAAGACTGTTCATGGGGTCTTGGAAAAGCTGTTATGAATCCCTGAGATGACCAGCATAGGGAGCTAGAATGTTGAAAATGGTATTTCATTGGAGCTAAAGCTCTTTTCTTCAGGACAGAATCAATGTTTGTAAACTCTGACACTTGGCTAAGTCAGAAGAGTTACTGACTCAGGCTGTTCTGGTGGATTTTTGAGTTGCTAGTGTATTTCTTATGTGCTGTCAGGTTTTCTAGCTCTCACCAGGTTATTTTATTTTTGAACACATGATAATCCAGAATTTAATTGAGGGAATTTTTTGATCTGACATGGTAGATAGAAGTCATGAAGATGTTCCAGAAAGCAGGAAAACTCAAGAGAACACAAGCACCAGAAAGTTTTCTTCAAAGTTTTGGATATTTTAGTAGAATTTCGCGTGGTCATTCTGCTGGAAGAGCTGGTTAAACTGTGACTTCTGTGAGAAATTTCATGTGTGATAAAACCAATCATTTTTAATTTCTCATGAAGCAATAATTAAAGAGAAATTTCCTTTGAAAAAAAAAAATAAAAGCAAGGAAAAAGAATGGTGATCTTTGTATGGCTGACACATTGGCCAGGCTTGGAAAACTTCAACTTTTTCACAGAGATACCCTGGGTTACAATCAAGCATTCAGCAGAATCTTGAAGGAGCTAAATGCCAAATTATCTATTATCTGTAGGGGTACCAGGACTGAAGGGTAGTCTGAATTTTTCTTTCAAATGTGACAAATTATACTGTTCCATTGTTCTTCTGTTACTGTTCCTACAAAACACACTATAACATATTAGAGGAACAACATATGCAACCAGTAAATGCATATACTAAATAATAAAAAAAAAAGAGCACTGGTAAAATGTCAAGCAGTGTCATCCCAAAACAATGATATATTTTATGGTCAGATTTGATGAACTTAAGGGTCTTTTTCAACCTAAAATCTAAAAGATTCTATGATTTTACTATTCTACTTTTTAAAGTTTTTTGTAATAATAAAAATTGACACCTGTAAATATATCAAAACCAGCCTTTACCTCATACTACTAATTAGATATAGCAGCATTAAACAACCAAATATAATCTTAATAATAACATTAATAAGGAAATAACATCATTCATCGAAGGGCTACATTAGATGAGTTCCTTCGTGAATAACTTTCAGAAGGTGCTTCTTTGCATGCCTGCCTTATTTCCAAGGATATATTTGAACCTGCTTCTCAACACCAAGTCGGTTAAGAACCTTGTTTGAGCACTTGTCCTGAGAACCTGGGAGCACCACTGAGCTCTTAGGTATAGTAGTCATGTGTGCAGTAGTTTAAAATTAGAAACTGATCAAAATTAAAGGAACAGTAATCATACATTGCTCTTTGATGAGTCCTCTGAATTGACAGACTTATAATTAAAATATTATATATAGAGAAATAACATTATGTATAACTCTTTTACTCCCACACAGTCTTCATCTCAGTTTACTTCTGAGTAAACACTGAGTTAATAGCTGATTTTAAGAATTTTCAAGAAAGTGCTATATGAAATTGTTTATTAAAATCTCTAGGGAGAAGATGTTAATACTTTCAAGAAAATTTTGAATATGAACTTGCATAAATATTGTAAATAAAAGTTCTGTTAGTGTAAATAATGTTAGAATTTTATTTAATGGTAAATCTGATGATGTTTCTTAATTCAGAAGCCTTATTTTAATGAGACTTCAAGATACATTTGAAAAATTTAGTGCAAATATATAAATAAATTCCTCTTGGTACTCTGTTCAGAAAGGATATTTCATGCTAGGCAATATGATCTTTTTAAGAAAAAATTGTATTTTTCTTGCTTACCAAACAAAGAACATGAAAGTCTACAGAGGTCATTAACATTTCAGATCTTTTGCTTGAATAGTGGTTGATCTCTTCAGTCACTAGCAGACAGAAATCTATACTTAAAATAATGCAAAATATAGGTACTCCAAACATCAAATAGATTTTGGTCTTTGTTAATTGGCTACTGGGTCTACAAGTTTTTCTTGAACTCATAAATTCCTACTCCATGCCACTGGCTGAGGTCTGGCCATGAACTACAAGAGACAACAGAAAATTTGTTGTATGGAGAATGTTCTATACTGTTTATGTTCTGTGCTGGGCAGGCTAAGAACTCACACAATGTTTTGGGGATTTTCCTCCATTTCCTAGACATTTGTCTTTAACATACCTAATCTCCACACTTCATACAGGGACTCAGAGCATCAATAACCTTCTATATCCTTCCTTTCCTTTTTATTTATTTATTTTTTTTTAGGGGGGAGGACAAACCAAAAACGCTGCTACACAAAAAAATTATGGATCAAAAATTTGGTTGCTGTTCATTTGAAGTTGTATACTTACATCTGCAATTGTATACTTACATCTGCCTGTTTTACACATGCAGAGTCTGTGCTGTGTGAAAACAGTGAGCAGTGTAACCTTTTCAAAAAGAAACTGTGTGTAAATGGCTAAGTTAAAATTTAACTGTTGACTTTTTTGTATAAGGTTAGGATCAGTGAAAAGCAAAATCAGATTATATTAAGCTGGCCTGCAATTCTGTTAATCACACTGATCAATAGATCATTTCATCAGGTTAGTGTTTCAATTTACAAAGGCATTACAAATCATGGCTTTCTATCGTGGCAGCTATGTATTTTTATGCATTTCATGTCACCTCTTTCAATCACATTGTGATTTTTCTGCCTCCACTTCTGCTTCTTGATATCATTTTTCTAAATACAGAACTATGTATACATCACAAAGCAGATCTGAATCTTTCATTATGAACTTAAATGAAGACACCAACATTTCAAAACAAAGGTGGCAATACATATTACAAATGCAATGGTTAACTAAACAGTATATACGAAAATAGTTTTATGCACAAGTGAACTTACATATAGGGGAAAAAGAAATAAGGAAAAAATCTTGCCCAATTTACAGAGAAGTACATCAAAATGCACTGTGAATTTGTTGTCTTTGTTAATGATAAATTTCTTAAGTTACATAACATGCAAGTGGTGCTTTTAATCTTATATCCTTCAAATCTCATCAATATACCCAGAATGGAAGAAGTCCAGGTGGTGCTTTTAATCTCGAGTCCATCAAATTTCATTGATTCACCCAAAATGGAAACAATAAATTGGTTCTTTCTATTTTAGGATCTAGTGCAGGATTCAAAAGCCTCTTTCTGGTATGAATCAAAGATCTGAAATAAAATTTAAACTAAACTGAAATTCAATTATCTGTATAAATGCAGCTCCAACATTTTTCTTATGTCCATTGACATGTACTGTATTTCATAGCTACAATTTCAAAATGCTAATGTTAACAAGACATTTGTCAATATTCGTAAAAGCTATACTTAATGAAGAATTTATCAAAAAACAACTTTTCTCACTTGTTCCCTAAGTTATGTAAAAACCCCGTAATTGCATGCAGATGGGATTACAGCCATAAAAATTAATATGTAAGAGAGAGTCATTCTTACTGTGGAAATTGAAAGAAAAAACTAGTAGTAGGAATAATGTAGTAGAATAGCATGGAAGTGATTATTTTTAATTTATTGTGAATCATACTTATGCAGTCTCAAAAATAATTAAAAAAGTTAAATTCAGAAATGTATTAAGAGGCATAAAGGACTATCTGGAAATGAATAGAAAAGTCATCCTAGCACTGCTTTTGAGAGTGTTTACACAGTCCCTGCTAACCTTGTTGTATCTGAATGCTTGGCAAAAAGTAACCGCTAGCATATAACACAAGAACATTTTTCACAGAAGCTAGCCTCAGAGGATGAAGTCGTGAACTTTTTTAAATCTATGGAAAAATGTATTTTGACTACAGGAGTGACAAGATTCAGACTTGATGTTTTAAATATGCCCATCCTGATTAAGTTCTAAAGGGTAAATGGAGTGCCAGCAGGAGGCCTGATCACAGAGTCATAAATATTTACATAGCCCATTTCACTTCCTATCAAAGGAGAAAAAAAGTGACACAGAAGGACAAAACTAGACAGGAATTAAAGTCCATCTGTTTCTATGATGTCATAAGGCTACATGAGATTTTTTTCCAAGAAACCAGAGAGTATAGCTCAGAAATATATGTAACGATTTCCAACAACTCAGGCATAAAAAGCTTTTAAAGATGGACTAGTTTCTTTATATATTTGTAATACTTATGGCTGATAAATTTTGTCACTACTAACATAAATTTACAATGTTATATGCAATATTACTTTTAAATATGTGACTTTACAAGATTTCTACAAATATTTTAGAAGTATCCCAACATTGTGTGTTGTGATTGGCAGATTATAATTGTATTGGCACAAAAAAATAAACAAGCACATTTACAACAGTATTTTAGTTCTAAGGCATTGCAAAACATAGAAATATGAAAAGAAAATAAATGTAAAAAATCTATGGTATGACAGTATAATTCTTGTGATATATGAAAAAAGAATTCCACCATTGTAGAACGGTGGAATTTTTCATCTGCTGAGGAAAAAAAATTGGAAACTGGAGTTTACCTGAGATGAATGTGTAGAAAATTAGCCAGCATTCAGCATTTCCTTGATAGAATAAATTCATGCATTTCTGAATTAAGCATTATACACAATGTTTTATTTTGACTGATTGTCATAATTTGGGATAAAATATGAAATCCAGTTAATGTATTTTAATCACCAAACGCTATTTTGAGGGTTTCATTTGTATTATGTAATGATCCACATATTGAAAAGTGCTGTTCATCTCTTAAAATTCTGATTAAGAGATAAAGGATGACTGGTAATTATAGAAAACTTCAGAAAGGTAATGTTTCTTTATACGTGTTCCACTTGCTTTGTGGGGGTGAGGTTATTGGTCCAAAGACTCTATGAAAAACCTAAGAATGCAGTACCTCTCCAGCTGTGGTGATCCCTTAACAAAGCTTTGGGTGGTTATCCTCACTCAGAACTATAATTTGCTATGCAAAGTAGCTGCTATTTTTTCTCACAAAAAGCATTTTCTCCAGATTTGATTCCAGCTTCTGACAATCTTGTGTTTCATTTGAACAAAGTAGTCTGATCATTCTGGACTCTTTCATTATTATCAAAGATGAGTAAGGGAATTTATTGTGTGCATACAGCTAGAAGGCATGCCTTGCGATTACAGCAGAGAGAAAGAAACATACGTACTTGCAGGTTTTCCATGATATGAATCTTAAAGATGCCCCATGATTTAGGATTTTAGATGTATGAAATGAAACATTTACTAAGTCTCCTCAGTGAAATGACCAAATTTTAAGCAAACAGCCAAACTACCATGTATTCTTTTTCTTCAAATACTTTCCTTTGAGTTAGAAGAAGTGCAAAGGACTTCAGCTTTTTCCTCTTGATTACATAAATCTTTACATTTTATTGTGACTTATTCTGACGCAGTCATTTTCTAACATGAAAATGACTTTTGTTGTATAATTTAATTTATTATTTGGTTTGAAATTGGTAAGATCTTTACCTCTGCACAAAACACTATTCTAATAAACATTCAATTAATACTTAAATTTTACTATGTGTAAATAGTGTTAAACTGCTTCTACTTTTCAGCTGAAGTCTAGGGTATGCGAAGGAGGGATGCGAAAAGAATATTGTATAGCTTTCAGTCAATAAAGACAATGACAGCCTAAGGGAAATGAAAGGGAGTTGATACAATCAGAATATTTTCTTTGGTAACTGACATACCTGGTTTATTGCATTTATAAGTAGTATTTATGCATGTAAACATATGTATGTGTGTATAAATACATGTATGTGTAGATGAACTAGTAGCAAATGTCTCATCTAAGGCATTTTTTAATGTTTTTTATAGGCAAACTCACTAATATGTCAGAGGAACACATTAGAAATAATCTAGACTGCAAGAAATATTTTGGAATGCATTTAGTGACATCTATCACAATTATACTCCCTTTTGTAATAACAGATGTTTTTATATTAAAAATTAGAGAGCAAAGTACACTTCAGAAGGAATAATTTGAGCACTCTCACTGCATATCTCAACAGGGTATTATAACATTAGTCTAAGACAGTGTGAGAATGGGAAACAAAGGGCTGTACTCGGTACGTAAAACTTGTCTTTAACTTTTCAGTATCATGTCTCTGCTCTCATGAAGTGTCCTTAAAGTCATACAGAATTAACACCATGGTTCAAAAGAGAATTCTGTAGAATATTTTGTCATCATCCTTCATGGCTGCATGCATTTCATTTTGCATACTTAAATACACCAATATATAGGGAAGGGCTAAATATTAAGAAAATGTATGTTTTATTAGATGTATTTTGATGATTTATTAGATGTATTTGGTACATCTAGCATTCAAGAAGATTTACAGTGTACTTGAATAATACCCAGTCTTCATTCACTTTAGTTCTCAATGTGAAGGTGTGACTGAAAAACCAGTTTTGTCTTAAACATGTGAAGACCTTTACATAATTTTGTGTAGATGACACATTTATACCTCTTTAGTAATGTTTAGATGTAACACATGTGATTTACATGTAGCTTATTTATAAAAGAAGCTGAGCATCTTGAGTGTCTCTCTCTCAGTATTTCCCTGAAGTGGTTCAAAATACCCAGACCTTGAAAAATAACTCCTGCTTGCAATTTTCCAATTTCTCATCTGAAATCCCATGAGATTTTGTCATGGACAGAGTAGTTTACACATTGTATACACTTTGGAAATGTGTGGCACATTTCTGCTATAAAGGGAATGATTGGGTCTTTATTGCACTGGCCCAGAACTGAAGCACATCACTGATGCAATGAGCCTAGCAGATGCCTCTGGACACTTGAGCTGCAAGGTGCAAGCTCACTGCAGGTATAAGTACCTGCACAAGAAATCTCCAAATATGCTGTGGCCAGACAGGGAGTACAGCTGGGGTAATAGCTGAGCTGTAGATAGTTGGGGTAGAGGAACAATTGCCTCAGAAATCCAGGACAAGTTTAACTTGTCAGAAAAAAAACAAATGCACTTGTAAGAAACTGCTTGAAGTGAATTGGATTTTCCTGTTCTACAACATAAGTAGGAAATCCAGCTAAAAAAAGTACGTAAATACTGCAAAGCAGTTTGGAAGTCCAACCAAATGAATGCTCAGTTTATGTGCTCATTAGTAAGATTGGTAAATCCCAACTGACTCATTATTAACAGGTATTTCTAAGCTCTATTTATTTCCTTTTTCTACATTTAAAGATATTTTTGTGACTGCTTCAGCCAGCTGTTGAAACTTGTTTGTTAACTGAATGTACAATTTGTTAACTGAATGTACATAAGTTAATTATGTGTTGTCTCTTACTGAATGACTTTGAGAGGAGATAAAAGAAAGCAAACATTGACTTTCAGGTCTTGAAAATGTAATAGGATGTGAAATAAAAATATCTAAGGAGTCAGACTTTGCTTTCCATCTCCAGTTGAGTGGGAATAGTTGTTTGCTTGTAAATATTAGTTACAGATGGGACAGAAATTGCCATAAGCATCTTACAGTCTTTTATTGATGCATCTCTTCTAACCTGGTTATTCTATGATTCTATGATCTCTTCTGAACTGCAGTGACTATATTTTTGACAGCAAGAAATCATAAAACCATAGAATCACCAGGTTGGAAAAGACCCACCAGATCATCGAATCCAACCATTCCTATCAAATACTAAACCATACCCCTCAGCGCCTCGTCCGCCCATGCCTTAAACACCTCCAGGGAAGGTGACTCAACCAACTCTCTGGGCACGATGTTCCAGTGCCCAATGACACTTCCATGAAAAATTTTTTCCTAATGTCCAGCCTAAAGCTCTTCTGGCAGATCTTTAGGCCATTTCCTCTTGTCCTCAGCCGCTCCTTATAAGGCCTGTTCTCCAGCCCCTTCACCAGCTTTGTTGCTCTTCTCTGGACTTGCTCCAGAGCCTCAACATCCTTCTTGTGGTGAGGGGACCAGAACTGAACACAGGATTCAAGGAGCGGTCTCACCAGTGCTGAGTACAGAGGGACAATAACCTCCCTGGACCTGCTGGTCACGCCGTTTCTGATACAAACCAAGAAGCCATTGGCAAAATTGGCCACCTGGTCCACTGGTGGCTCATGTTCAGTTGCTGTCAACCAACACCCCCAAGTCTTTCTCCTCCAGGCAGCTTTCTAGACAGACTTCTCCTAGTCTGTAGCACTGCATAGGGTTGTTGTGCCCCAAGTGCAGGACCCGGCATTTGGCCTTGTTAAACCTCATGCCATTGGACTCAGCCCAGTGTAATCAGACAATGTAAAATAGAATAAGGGTTAGAGGTCTCTATTCAGTTATAAATTTCCTAGAGACAAAATTGATTTTGTTTCAGAGACTTTTGAAATCCAACATCTTAGTATTTTTATTAGGAAGCTTACCATATTGTATTTATTTAGTAAAGGTGGCTATTGGGACTTCACTTTATTAATTTGTGTGGGGTTTGTCTACATTTTCAGCAAGATACAAATTACGTAGTCCAAAGAATAAAAGCTTTAGGACAAAGTAAAGAGACAGCAAGGAGTCACTGATCATATAGCTTCCCATGGAAGCAGTAACACATTCTGTTTTCTCAAGAGTAAACATTTCTCAGCATATTAGAGATAAAACCCTGATTAACTTTGTAACCGTGCCATTTTGTTCATTTTTTTGCTAGCCCTAGTTTTGTGCATACTTAGTGCAACTATATAACTAGGAGGCTGATGAAGACTTTTTATTTATTTATTTATGCCAAGGAAAATAGCCTTAAAAATAAATCTGATTTAGGTCATAAACATTTATTTACAAAAAAAAAGTATAAAATTACCTTGAACACAGACTGTCAAGTTTCTAACTGACTGGGAAATATAACCTCTACCTCTTAACCTTAACTTTATGAATGCATATTTCACCATTTCTAATTAAATATATTAGCATAGCAATGCCATTTCAACCTATTCTTTTAAGCAAAATATCTTTTTTTTTGCATTTCTAGTTAACATTTCCAAGGAGAAATATACTTTTCCGGAAATTGTTTAGATTTAACACATTGCAGCTCAGAGAATGTTAAGAAAGCTAATAAGGATGATGTAGTCTACATCAAGCATGTTTTCTGTGAAGCAAGTAATAGTGCAAAAAAATGTAACATATCTGCAAACTGGCCTGCTAAATAGTGCTTTTGACCATCTTGCATACAAGGTAGTCTCAGCTCTGACAATTGGTAGTGGTATCTGTATAACATTGTTAGTCCAGTGGTTTCTGAGACTCCACTGAGCTAGAAAGTCTTGGTTATACCATTCTTTATATGCCTTTTTAATGCACTGTGAGGATAATGGCTTTTTTTGTATTGGTATTAATGCCTGCAGCAAAGACAAACTACTTCTTTCACGTTCACAGAAAGCTGAGACAAGTGCTTTTGTTACAGCTATTTGACACTGTTTAAGGTTTCTTTCTGCTGCTACTTCACTTTTGAGGCAGGACTGCACTGTTCAGTGTTTCTTATGTCACTTTGATGCCTCAGGGTCCCATTTCTAGAAGAGATCATGTTAGGAATGTCAGAGAGTTAATGATTGGAACTGATCATAAGCAGTTTCTTTTTCAAGGCTGACTTGTTTGTCAAAAATACCTGGCTGCTCAACTTTTTCTCAGTCTCCTTTTCAAGGCACAATGACAACCGATTTTTATTAATAGGCACTTCTAAACAAGTAGAGAATAGAGGTAGAATTGGGTAAGGCAGAAAAATAAAGTCATGGATCTACATCCATATTGATTTTTTTCTAACTTGTGTATCAAAGTGCAGAAGAAATATTAGTAAAATATTATCTATATTTGCTTCAATAATCTTGTGGGAAATTATGTCAATTAATTTCATAAGCATGCAAAACTTCACAGTACATTTCATACAGAATATTTTTCTCCTTCTTTCTCTTCATCCCCATCACCTGCTGTATAATTTAAAAATTAGGAGAATAAAATTCTGCACTGATTTTTAATCACCCATCTTAAGTCATCCAGAAGAAATGTTTTATAATAAAAGGTCCTAAAATTATTAAAATTACCTGGTCTTCTCAGATGCATAATTTCATCTGTGCAATTTTTTCTCCTCAGTTAATTTTTGGGGCAGTGCAAATGTATCTGTAAAGGCTCTGGGATATAAAATGATTATTTGTTTTTGCCAAACTGAGGTTTCTCCTTTATTACAATTATGTAAAATAACTTGCAGAGCACAAGAATTAAAGTGAAATGAGAACACTCTGTTATAAACAGTTTGAAAGAGAAAAAAGAAGAAAGTTTGATTCTATAAAAAGTTTATATCAAATAAAATGAGGCAGAATGCAAGAAGTGTTGGAAGAGTATGTAGAAACTGACATATTCACCCTTTCTTCAGACCAC
The DNA here is from genome assembly GCF_032191515.1 of Phaenicophaeus curvirostris. Taxonomy (NCBI): domain Eukaryota; kingdom Metazoa; phylum Chordata; class Aves; order Cuculiformes; family Cuculidae; genus Phaenicophaeus; species Phaenicophaeus curvirostris. Next base: position 14,420,007 of record NC_091431.1, on the reverse strand, counting down.
TGAAAATATGATAAACTTTCTGAAACCAAGAAAGTACTTTTTTTAAAGAATAAAGATACTGAAATACAACACAGACACTGTCTACTGAGATAGAAGTAGGAGAATTTTTCTACACTACCTCATAGCAAAGTAGCACATAACTATCTATAAAATAGTTATTAACTAATAATTAATTGTAAACTAATTATTAATTAATAACTACCTGTAAACTTAGAGGATTCATGGAAATTTCTTATTGAAGTTTCAAACAGCTGTCAGATTTGGCAAAGGATGAAACTGGTCAAAGAATGAAACTGCTACTTTGCATTACTCATCTGCAGTATTGTGTCCAGTTCTGGAATCCCCAGCATAAGAAGGATATGGAACTATTGGAACAGGTCCAGAGGAGGGCTACAAAGATGATTATCAGAGAGCTGTAGCACCTCCCATACGAGGACAGGCTGAGAGAGCTGGGGTTGTTCAGCCTGAAGAAGAGAAGTCTCAGAGGAGACTTTATGGTGACATTCCAGTACCTGAAAGGGGCTACAAGAAAGCTGGAGAGGGACAGTTTACAAAGGCTTTTGGTGATAGGACTAGGGGGAATGGCTATAAATTGTATAGGGACAGATTTAGACTAGAAATACAGAGTAATTTCTTCATAATGAATGTGGTGAGGCACAGGAACAGGTTGCCAAGGAAAGTTGTGGCTGCCCCTTCCCTGGAGGTCTTCTAAGCCAGGCTAGACGGGGCCTTGGGCAGCCTGATCGCCTGATCTAGTGGGACATGTCCCTGCCCATGGCACAGGGTTTTGGATTAGATGATCTTTAAGGTCCCTTCCAACCCAAACTATTCTATGATTCCATGATTATCATAACCTGACTGTCACTGCTTCTAATAATATCTTGCCTGACTCCAAATCATGCCCATTCATTAGTAGTAGTACTCCGAAGGACATCCGCAGACTCAGCTTAGAGAGCTTCTTACTAGTTGCTTTTGAAATGCAGAGAGATTGACTTTTTTACAACAAAGTGATATCTCTTCCAGGACCTTTTCAACATAGAAAAGGTATTGCATATGTGTCCTGCTGATTATGCAGCTGCGTGGTGGAAGTTATTGCTGGACCTACACAACCTAGTTATCAGTAAAGCCTGTTTGGGATAGCAATACATACGCATACTGATTTTGGATTGATGGATTCCTGGCTTTCAGTCATACTGAAATCTTTTCAAACATCTTATGCTGGATATCCAGTCGTCTTGACAATTCACTAGAGACCAACATGGTCAGAGTAGTCAAAGGAGCTGACTAGTGTGATATACAGTCAACTTTTTCTCTCTGTGTTCTGGGGAACATGATGAAATGTATTCAAAGTTCCTGCAAAGAGGCAGCAACTCCCACAAACCTATGACTGGCATTTATTTTTCTCTTTTTTCCTGCTTTCCCTCCCTCTCTCCCTCCCAATTCTGTGTAGGTTTTCCATTTTAAACTCAAGCATAGCATGCTTCTTGTATCATACAACCCTTACAGGGTATTATGTTTGTTATGTTACACATAACTCCATTTACATAGAATCATAGAATCACAGAATCATAGAATCATAGAATAACCAGGTTGGAAGAGACCCACCGGATCATTGAGTCCAACCATTCCTATCAAACACTAAGCCATTCCCCTTAGCACCTTGTCCACCCGTGCCTTAAACACCTCCAGGGAAGGTGACTCAACCACCTCCCTGGGCAGCCTGTTCCAGTGCCCAATGACCCTTTCTGTGAAGAATTTTTTCCTAATGTCCAGCCTAAACCTCCCCTGGCGGAGCTGGAGGCCATTCCCTCTTGTCCTGTCCCCTGCCACTTGGGAGAAGAGGCCAGCACCCTCCTCTCTACAACCTCCCTTCAGGTAGTTGTAGAGAGCAATGAGGTCTCCCCTCAGCCTCCTCTTCTCAAGGCTAAACAACCCAAGCTCTCTCAGCCGCTCCTCGTAAGACCTGCTCTCCAGCCCCCTCACCAGCTTTGTTGCTCTTCTCTGGACTCGTTCCAGAGCCTCAACATCCTTCTTGTGGTGAGGGGCCCAGAACTGAACACAGGATTCGAGGAGCGGTCTCACCAGTGCCGAGTTCAGAGGAAGAATATCCTCCCTGGACCTGCTGGTCACGCCGTTTCTGATCCAAGCCAAGATGCCATTGGCCTTCTTGGCCACCTGGGCACACTGCTGGCTCATATTCAGTCGGCTGTCAACCAACACGCCCAGGTCCCTCTCCTCCAGGCAGCTTTCTAGACAGACTTCTCCTAGTCTGTAGCACTGCACAGGGTTGTTGTGCCCCAAGTGCAGGACCTGGCATTTGGCCTTGTTAAACCTCATGCCATTGGACTCAGCCCAGCGGTCCAGCCTGTTCAGATCCCTTTGCAGAGCCTCCCTACCCTCCAGCAGATCGACACTTCCAGCCAGCTTAGCGTCGTCATATAACATGGTTTTATGTATCATGCCAACAAAGTGGCATGATACAAAATTTTCATTTTAACATTTATTTACACTTAACCTGGGCCCTACAGGTTAAGGCCCTACTGAATTAATTATTAATTATTCTACGTCCCTCTCAGAAGATAAAGATTTTACTCAGGAGTAACCAGTGGCATTATCCAAAGATAAAGAGGGTATATGGGTCAGATAGAGTCTGGATGGCAGGTTCAGTTCTTTGTAAGATTCTTAGCTGCAAGACAAATTTATCAATAAGGTTAAGGTGAGAATTTCAATCACAGTGTGTGTAGTGACTTCAAATAAGCCCTGCTATTCCTCTCAACAAGTACAACATATTTTAGCAGAGCCATCAGGCACTTGCAGCTATAAGGACCTGAATCAATGATGATAATCTATGTAGCAGAAATGAGGAAACCTATGCAAAACCTGGTATAATTTTTAGGTGGTTTTGAGTGCTTTGGGACAACAGTTTTAAATCTCTGCCTGTTTCCACACCACTGATTGTTATTTTTTATTTAACATCAGGCTGCAGGCTCCCTTGCCACATGCATAGCATTTATGTTCTATTTGCCTTGCCAATTTTCACAGACACCGCTGCAGTAATCAGGAGGATTCCTGATGATTTAAAGACTGTAAGTTGGTGATCAAGTGAGAGAGTTGCAGAAGGCCATCAGGATATAAACAGATATTTCTGTATGTCTTTTCCCAGAAGATCAAGGTTAGGAGAGAAAAGAAAGAATGGGCTGAGGATTTTTAGCTCTTTGAGGATGCAAAAGACATATATAAATGTGACTGCACACCTAAAAGGAGCCCAGGAATCCTGAGGATGATCCGATAGCTGGGCACACCTGTCATGGTGCCTGTAAGAGTGTCCTTCCAAAGCAAAAAATCACCTCCTGTCAAGCATCACATTTGCCATGTTGTTGCTACATTATTTCCTACAAGCACAGAATGAAATGGAATGCTTTTATCCATCTTAGTTTAATTTACCTAACAGTCAGGAAGGTCACAGGAAATTCAAAGGATAAATGTCTACATGCAATATGAGAAAAGTAGCTATTCTTAGTAGCTACTCTATGCTGTTTCTCCAATCAGACTTTTTTGACAAACCATTAACTACATCTCAATAAAAAATAAAATTATACAGAGAAATGGGAGAATGTGACAAATTAAGAATTTATTTTTGCAGAGCTATCTTGCTGTTTTTCTGGTTAGCTCTGATATAAGGAATATATGTAATGCCAAGAATTTCAGAATGCACACTAGATAATAAGTCTTACAATGGTATTTAGCTACTGATATGCTAATATTTCCTCATTTTTTAAACTTAAAATAACTATAAAAGATAGCAACAAAACCCAACAGAAATCAACAAAATTATCTAAAAATGATTATTTTATATCTTATTATTTGTATTAGTCCATATTCTTTTAATAAACCTCAACTTCAGACTGAATCACAATAAGCAATGAGGCAGCATTACAAAATATAAAAAGTTCCATTTGTAATGTATGTATTTCTGTCACCTTTAAAACTGGAATTCGGTCACATTATAGTTCACTGTTTCGTAGAAAAATTGTACACCGGAGTTTTCAGATTCCTCCCAGAAAAAAATGGGGGAGGGAAGCAACTTTCTAAACTAACTTCTTGTCCGTCAGTGTGACCTCCTTTTTATTAACATTGTTAGGAGATTTCTGCCTTGTGTTGTCCAAAAAATCATTTCTTGTGTTTACTTTTCCCTGTGATTTTGTCAAAAGTTATTGAAGCATGCTGTCAGTTCTCTAATACAATATTAAGGAATGGCTCACATGAATTTCAGATTTTATTCCCATAGGATAAGACTGCAGAATTCAAACTTTTATTCATGGTATATTTGTTAAAGGAAAAGCAACTCTCTGATCAGAGTATGAAAGCCAAGAAATTGAGGCTGCATTTGAGAAACATTACATTGGAGAAACAATTCTCCTTATTAAGGTGGAAGTAAGGTAAGCATAGAACAAAAGCCATTCCAAAAGCACAATGTGGATAATGGTCATAAGTCAGTTAGGAGCTCATTACTCTCTTACCTCCACTAATTCACTGCACTGGCATTGCCCCAGTTTTCTGTTTCCTCTTTATGACAGGTAAGGCTACAGTCAGAATCCTGGTCATCTTTGTCTCCGTGTGTTGCAGTTCTCCGAGATACAGTTTTACTATTCCAAATCCAACTGTATACTTTGAAAACCTCAGTTTCCAGATTCATCTCACAAGGATACAAGTTCTGAAATTCATGTTCCTCTACGGGATAAAATGTCCTTGCTCTTGAATAATTAAGTGAACTTTAAAAGGAAAGCTATATTGACTGGAAAAACTACCTTGTCTACTGCACATGGAAATTTCTACTACAGAGGCTGGACGCAAAGAATCTGAGTTCAAATTTTCTCTCCCTTATATGTTTCATTCTACCCTACAATCTTGTCTTCTGGTCTCTGGCAAGTGATGCATTCAAAATCGTGCCTATCATTAGGGCAGTGCTGATAGGTACAATCACATACCAGCAACTGGATAAGTCTGTCCTTTTTATGGCTTGTACATACTTATACATATTTATGTTAGGACAGTTTATATATTATTTCAGTGTTATTTTGAAGTACTAGTGTTCCTATATTCTCTGAGATCACGTATATATGCATATATCTCTCTACAGAGTGTACTGCTACACATTACCATTTTGAAAATTTGGACTTCATATCTAAATAAGTAGTGTTTGACTCTTACCTCTATGCAGGTTTCTGCACTTTTAATTTGTCTCTGTGACAGTAACACACCTCTTAAGAGAGGGAATATGTTATACAGAAATAGAGAGATATTGATTTCTTCTTGCTCTAATGTAAAATCTTATTTGCAAAAGAAGAGTGACACTGTTTTTCACTATTGTTCTGCCTGTACCAATTTCTGCATTAAGCTCCTCAGTTTGTCAACAAGTTGGAAACTGAGTGTTTTAGGGGCTGAGGAAGTGGAGGCAATATCGTATTTATCAAAGGACCATTACTCAACAAATTCTCTGCAAAGAATATTTTCAGGATTACTGGTTTATTTTCCCTGTGTAAGTCAGTACAAACGGGTTGGTGTGGTCTGCAAACTCAGATAAATTGGATGTATTAAACTTTGTAACTTCACAATGTCAGTATTTTCTATTTCATACCAATTCTTCTGTGGCACATGGCAGAAGTTTCTTAGGGACAGATTTGACTGTGTATTTACTCCTTTCCCTGACTGCTACACAGTAAACTGCAGAACAGGAGGTTATTCTTACTAGCAGGTCTGAAGAGTTGTGTATATTTGTCAAATTTCCTTTTAATGTTCTTGAGAGCAACAAGTTTCCCTAACAGGACTCACTAATATATAATTGGGAAAGATATTTTTTTCCTCATGACAGTGTTGGGAGATTTTTTTAATAGAAGATGTTCTTTGTTGATGCTTCTTACAGTATATTCCCTTAGTTTCACTCCAGACATTCTCTTGAAGACTATGGCTAAGATCAATAAAAGAAAAACAGAGAATCCATCTGGGTTTGTGTGATAAACTCACTTAGTGTGAAATCTTGATCAATGGACTACCACTTAAAATGTCCTATAAGCTGCTCACTTTGGTCCATCATGATGTACTTCCCCAACAAGCTAAACTGAAAGTCCTGGTGATTGAAAAATCTTTAAAAACACATCATATCTAACGAAACATATCAAAATGGCTTACAGGCTTTTTCCTCTCTGAATTGCACTTAAACTGTAGACAAACTTCTGAGAGTTTATAATGATAATCTTGAAATTAATATTTTTGCTAGAGACTTTACAGAATGATATATTCTATGGCATCATTGATTACAATTTAAGCTTTCAAAATGTTTGGTTCTTTCTCATCTTTGTATCAGTTATTAAGCCTATATCTTTCCTGTATACTCCTCACTCATTGTGACAATAATGTAGTATTACAATTAATTGATCTTGCTTGATATTAATTTGAGGCAATATAGGTTATATCAGTGCAGCTCTTCTCTTCTTCTTTCTAGTCTGATTCATGTGAAATAAACTAATTATCTACAAAAAGTTTATTCAAGTTAGTAAAGCAAACTGAAGTTCATTCTGCCTGCTAGTTAAAGTATGGGAAAAACTCATGACATGTTTAACCATTGTCATGTACTGTAAGTAAAAAATACGTAGTTATGAAAAAAACCCACAATCTTATATTTTTAAAATAAAATAGCTTCTGTAGATCTTTGTTTGTCACTGTCCTGTTTGTGATTATTAAAAAAAAAATCTCTTCTGTTCCATGGAAGACACTATTAAGCAACTGATTGAGAAAATTTATGAAAATGAATTTGTAGTCCCTTCTGTTTGCACTGCAAACTTGGATCTGAGATAACTGCTGGCAGTAATGGAAATCAAATACTCTCTGCAGTCCATGTCGCTAATCCAAACAGCTACAGCTTTAACATTCATGGCAATGATCAGGTGAATAATGAGAAAAAATGAGCATTTTTAAGTATGACTGTCCAGAGCTACCAAGAGTACTGCAATAAAAATAATTGCAAATCCTACAGTACTCTTTTTTTGTATCTATAAGATTGTTATTCTCTGTTGTCCTCTGTGTCCTAATTTGATTCTGTTTTCATTGAATAGTAGGGCCTAATGTAACTTTCTTTTTTTGCCCTACTTAAATCTGAAAATTCAGTCTTAGGAGAACTTAGGACATTTAGCAATTTTGGTAATTAGATTGTTTATATGTAGGATTGTAAATCCTTTACCCTCTCTTATTTCACACTCAGAATATGTCTGCACTGTACAATGTCTTCAGCTTTGATTGAGCTAGCTTGCATAATGCATACAGGATATTCAAATTATTAGCTCTGAGTTAGTTAAACCTGTTTAGAGAAGGAGAATATTAATATAGAAAGCAAAAAATATTTGCAGAAACAATGAACAAGGAATACTGTTTTCCAGATTTCAGTATCCATTATTTATATTACAAAATAAAATTATTTCCTCCTACTGTATGTTTTTAGAAGCGATTAATGAGTTCTGTGGGCAAAAGAAAATGCAAAAGGTGTAAATGTAACTATCAAGTCTACATTTGTAAATTACATTATATGGAATCAAATTAATTTCAGCATTCTTTGGTTATGCCATATTATTAATTGTTTCTTATTTCTTAAAACTGCACCTGAGAATATAAGAATAAGGAAAGTCAAGAATAAAGCCATTTGTAACAAAATTGCACAAGTGTACAATTACTATAACTGATTAAATGGGCTTGATATCTTCATCTTTCTTATAAACGCTACTACAGAAGTGATATGTGAAAAGAGTCACGTGTATTCTTTCCAGGCGATATTCGACTTGATTTTGTTCTGTTCATTAATTGAAGTTGTCTGCTACAGGAAAAGCTACAGCATATGCAATTCATGAAGAAATGTCTCCTTCACAAACATTTAATATCTAAAATAGACCATGTGTTTGATTCTCTCTCTTTTTTTAATAGAAAACGTGAAAGAAATTTATCCAGATATTTTCTAAAAGAAGCTGACTTGTTTCACTGTAAAATAATTCAGAGAGTATGTAAGTTCTTTCTGCCATTAGCTATAAGTTTAAATAGAAGGCAAAACAAAAACCACCAGAGTTTGATGGAATATTTGTAACATATTTTTCAACAACTCACTTAAAGCATATGACTGTGAATACTCTTATTCTATATAGTAACCTGATACTGAAAAAAAATAATCAGTTAAAATCCCAAATAAATTTTGGTGTACACAACTACTGTCTTAATATACCATTACAATGTAATATGCAGTGCTTTGAAACAAACAAACAAACAAATGAAAGCAAAAAAAATTCAAGGGAACTGAAGACATATTAAAAATTTAAATTGAATATATTTCTGTGCAGAATACCTTTCTTAGCTAAATTAGTGGGGACACTGAAACAATATTTTACCTTTGGATTTAACAATTCATCTGAACTGTAAAATAGTTTCTTCTTGAAAAAAACATGAAAGAAAGGAAGAATGAGAGAAATTCCTTCTGAAGAATTTATTATTGCTTGTTCTATTCACAGGGTGGCCAGCTCCTTTACAGCACCAGAAAAGAGCCAAGTAAACATTGTTTAAACTATACAAAAATAAAATTTTTGTTGTTGTTCACAGCTGCTGTTTTTCTCTTTTTTTCATCCAACACACTGCCTTAAAACTTTGTCTAAGGTCTGTGCAGCTAGAGTGTTCCAGGCATTTCAGCTTCCTTCAGTCAGTTTTCTAACTCACTTCCTGAATAGTCTAAAATAAGGTCTTTGTTTTTGGACAGTTCCCATTATTTTAAATATTCCACCTTGAAAGTGTGTTTTTTTAAAAAATATTTCTTGCAGTAGGGGGTTTCTTCTATGTTTAGAATTTGAAATACATACATTTTTATCTTAGTTACAAAAATACAAAGTATTTAATATTTTTGTCATCTGAAACTCATCAAGAAGTGAATCGCATTTAAAAGTATTAATCAGGAGAATGCCTAAGAACATATGTGTTGTATTTTAAACTGGATATACAGAGAAGTTAGTAAAACAATGTATGCTCATGCATGAATGTGACTTTGCCGTCCATTCTGAAGGTGGATGAATTCAAACAGTCACTTCAGGGCATGGTTGCTGTGGAAAAGGCATACATGAAATGAATGACTTCTGAGTAAGTAAGACCAGTGCTACATTTTTTCCAGAAAGTCTATAGTCATATGACTGGTGAATATTAATTATTTTCTGATTGCGTTTTTAGGATGAATGTCCAAAACACCTATCTATAGATATACTCTTTCATTGATCAATCTTGACGGTATCTCCTGGAACTCTTATTTCCTTCTGCAGAGTGGATCGACCTCACCAAGGCTGATGGTTATCCAACTAGCCATACCTCAGGTATCAATCTCCCACAGCAGATTTTCTTCTTAGCAGAATGCTATGACCACTTATAAAACCTGAACATTAAAAGGGTATCTACACACTCTCAGAATAAAACATGTACATACAGATATTTCTGGATCAGTATCAAAATGATGATTAGCAGAAAAATTACTAACATTTACATGAACAGACCCCATTCATTCTTAGATAAGAAAAAAGAAAAAAATCAAATACTTATGTAGTGTTTAATGTTAAACTACATAAGTGTTTAACATTACATTTTTAAATCCTATTTTAACATATTTTGAGTGATTATAAAAGTTATTGTAGTTGGTAGTGCAAGTAAATACACAATCAAAAATATACATATTGTATTTTGTAGTTACCCAAAATACATACTGAGTCAAAACAGATTATGTATTATTACTATTATAATAGAATAGAACTAATTTAACAGTTGATATGAAAAACAGATTATAAAAGTCATAGGAATGCGTACAGTAAGAGATATAATGAAGTTAGAAAAAAAAATAAATAGAAAAAAGGAGATCACTGAGAGAGCTGGGCTTGTTCAGCCTGGAGAAGGGTCAGAGGAGATCTTATAGCTACCTTCTGGTACCCGGAAAGGGGCCTACATGAAAGCTGGAGAGGGACTATCCATAAAGGCTTGTGGTGATAGGATGAGGGGGAATGGGTATAAATCGGAGAGGGGCAGATTTAAGCTTGATATAAGGAAGAATTTCTTCACCATGAGAATGGTGAGACACTGGAACATGTTGCCCAGTGAAGTCGTGGATGCCCTATCCCTGGAGGTGTTCAAGGCCAGGTTTGATGGAGCCTTGGGCAGCCTGATCTGGTAGGACATCCCTGCCCATGGCAGGGAGGTTGGGACTAGATGAGCTTTAAGGTCTCTTTCAGCCCAAGCTATTCTATAATTCTATGATTCTATGATTCTACAGTGGGAGGGACGTTGCTTCATGAATTCTTGCGTTGTGGTCCATCCACTTGTGGGCTTCTGGAAGAGAATATGCCAGTGGAGACATGCCTGACCCATGTACTTCAGGATGCCGAACTCCACCAGTGTACAATCCCCGGAATCCAGGCTGCCTGCAGTCTCAATGTCAGCAATCAGCTCACTTGTGCTGGTAACAAACAGATCCAGTAAATGCTGAGAATTAAGACTGAAAGTGTTCATTTATTTGACTGAGTTTTTTCACCAGATAGTTTTGTCACTGATACACCATTTAGAATTTTTGTTGAGTCTGAATAAAATATTTCCTTGGGTTTGAGGTAAGTGTGTATGGAACTATGTATATAAAAATTGAATAACTAAAAGTCACATTTAAGGCTATTATTATATTGATTAAATATCTAGAAAAAGGAAAAAGGAAAGTATTTCAACGATGAAGTTACAGTGTCCTTCATAGCCAGGATGATTTTGTACATGAAATTCCATTTATTTTGGTGAAGAAGTAATTTTCAAACATTTAAGATGATTAGCTGCACATATGTTATAAAAGTCACAACATTTTACTAATAGAAATTGTTGCCTATAGTTATTTTATAATTACCAAATGTATTTTACAATAATATTTTAGTCATACATCTGATTACCAGGGTGTTTCTTAATGTTGCTAGTACTTAGTTTCTTTTCTCTATATCTGGGATAAATATAGCTCTCTTTAAATTGGCTGCACAGTTATTATCCTGTCATTATGAATAATTCTACTCTATAATTTTAAAGATAAAAAGAATATTGATCCAGAAAGAATGTCCCTCTGCAAGAAACAGTTCCTGCTATTTTGAGATTGTAAATTACTTTCTGATATACTTCATCAAATCTACTTAAAAAAAAATACTTCTAGCTACAGCTGTTCTTTTAGATAGTGTTACGGCAGAGACAAACTTAAAAGCCAAATATATGGATGGAAATTATGATCTTTATCTTACTGTGGCTTTAACAAACAGTTACAAAATGCATTCTTGCCATGTGTGGCAGGAAGAGTTAAATCCCTCATTTGCACTGGCACAGAGGAAATTATTTGTTAAATTGAGGGAATCCTGAGTGACACCAATCAGATTTTAACACTGAGCCCTTAAAAAAATAGTTTGTTTAACTGGAGGAGAAAACTAAATACTAAAACCGAAACCTTAATATTGGATGACCAATGATAACTGAAATGGTTAGACTTTACATCATAAACTTTTTTCTTTGTTCTATTTAAGTCTATTAATTTCAAACCATTTTTTAAATATTTTTATTTCAGTCTGCTCTGTAATTTATGCATAAGTAATTTTCTGCAAGACTTCTCCATGCTAAGCACTACCACAAATGTTTTCTTAAAGTATAGACTGTGTCACTACGTTTTTAAAGCTTATTCTTTCAGTTCAGCAGATCAAGATCTAGTTAGTTTTAAGTTACCCAACAGCTGGTGCATGGTGTTACCTGAGTCTGAACAGATAATCTGCCATTGTTAAGGTCACCACTGTGGTGTGCTGAACTATGAGAGCCTCTAAATTAACTTGATAGTGTCCTGTTTTTGTGGAACTGTCCTAGTGGTTGTCTTTCTGAAGTATATTGCCTGATTGGTTTTGCCCTGTTCCTGAGAAGTCCTCACCTGTAGGTATTGTTAATATGTATTCAATAACAGCAGTAGAGAAAAATGCAAGGGAATCAAAAGTTAAAGTTGCCTTTGAAAGAGCAGGAGAAAAAGAAAACAAGATTTATAACTCTCCAGCTTAAGAGTCAAAGCTGCTACAGAATACTTGGAAATCTCTTAGTCTTCAGTGCATTTCTGCAGTGGGAGACAATGGCTCTTTGTGTACACAGATCTTTCTCTGGAGACATGTGGAGGAGCTCTGTGCTGGCTACTGTGCAGTTATGTGGAGGGATCTGGTGTCTGTAAAAAAGATTACAATGCAGGGGTTACTAAGGAGATGCTGACTATGATATCGCCACAAAGATAGAATTTTTTGTTTCACATCTTTTGAATTCTCCAGTGCTAAGCTATTGTTCATTTAGTATATAATGGAGCTTGCTGTGAAACAATAAGAATCTCTCTGATTTTCTGCCTTATTTATCCACCTGGATAAGTAAAAATATGCACAAAGCATTAAGAAAAAAATGGTTTTTTACGCATTGTATAATAAATTTCAATTATCCACATGAATAGAAAAAAACATTAAGACATTAATTGAGTGGGGAGGAAGAGATGGATGCTTACCCTAGACTAATAACACTCATTGTATGAGGGTCCTCCTCTTGGTAGCCTGTGTTAGCAAGTAAAGCAGCACCAGTGACGGGAAAATCTTTCTAGCAGGCTTATCTGGACATGCAGGTGCACCAAGATATAAACCTGATTTTTGGGGGTGCATTTCTCTTTTTCTCAGGGACAGGGTACTACAATTTACTCTTATTAACTGGGAAACAGCTATTGTGTTCCGGATTGATGAACAGCTGTATCTCAGCTGTTAGATATGATAGAATTCTCAGTTCTTGAAGAAGTAAGGAGGGGAGTCAGCAGAACTGCCACCTTGAACTTCCAGAGGGCAGAATTCGAAATGTTTACAAGGCTTGTTGGCGATGTTCCTTGGGAGGCAGTCCTAAAAAGCAAAAAAGCCCAAATGGGATGCATGCTCTGCAAGAAGAAAACCTGGTGGTAAAAAAGTAGGTCAACCTCGTGTGCCAGAAAATGAGTTAGTGGGGAAGAAAACTGGCTTGGCTGAGTAGAGAACTTGGAGTGGATCTCTGAAGAAAGAGGAAAGTATGTGAACTTCGGAAGAAGGTGCAGGCTTGTCAGGAGGACTACAGAGATGAAGTGAGATCATGCAGAGAGAGAATCGGAAGGGTTAAAGCCAAACTAGAACTTAATTAGCCAGTTCTGTGAAAGAGTAAAAAATGTTTCTACAAATATATTAACAACAAAATGAGGGTCGAGGAGAATCTTCATTCTTTATTGCATTGTGTCCAAGTGGTCAAGAAGGCCAGTGGCATCTTGGCTTGTATCAGAAACAGCACAACCAGAGGGATACAGGTGGAACATTAATGTCAAAGGCTAAGGCTGAGGTACTTAATGCCTTCTTTGCCTCGGTCTTCAGTAGTAAGGTAAGATGTTGTCTGGATATTCAGCTTCCTGAGCCAAAAGACAGGAAGGGAGAGCAGAATAAAGCTGCCATGATCCATGAGGAAATGGTTAAAGACCTGATCAGCCAATTAGACATTCACAAGTCTATGGGGCTGGATGGGATCCACTTAAAGGTATTAAGGGAGCTGGAAGCAGTGCTTGCCAAACCCCTTTCCATTATCTACCAGCAGCCTTGGCTGACTGGGAAAGCTCCACCTGACTGGAGGCTAGCAGATGTTAGACCCGTTTAAAAGAAGGGCCAGAGGTAAGATTCAGGAAACTACAGACCTGTCAATGGGACCTCAGTGCCAGGGAAGGTCATGGAACAGGTCATCTTGAGTGCTATCACATAGGACATGCAAGACGACTGGGCAACCAGGCCCAGCCAGCCTAGGTCCTGCCAAACTAACCTGATCTCCTTCTATGAAAAGGGGCCCTGCTTAGTGGATGAGGGAAAGGCTGTGGATGCAGTGTACTTGGACTTCAGTAAAGTCTTTGACACTGTTTCTCACAATACTCTACTTGAGAAACTGGATTCCACTGGCCTGGACAGGTGCACCCTATGGTGGGTAAAACATTGGCTGGATGCCAGGGCCCAAACAGTTGTTCCAAATACAACTAAATCCAGTTGGAGGCCGGTCACAAGTGGCGTCCCCCAGGGCTCAGTGCTGAGTCTAGTTCTGTTCAATATCTTTATCAATGACGTGGACCAGGAGATTGAATGTACTCTTAGTAAGCTCACAGATGACGCTAAGATAGAGGGAAGTGTTAATTGGCTGGAGGGTAGGAAGGCTCTACAGAGGAATGTCAACAGGATATATTGATGGGCTGAGGCCAAGAGGATGAGGTTTAATAAAGCCAGTTGTAGAGTCCTTCATCTGAGATACAACAACCCCGTGCTGCATTACTGGCTTGGGGAAGAGTGTCTGGAAAGCTGCCTGACAGGAAAGGACCTTTCTTTTGACAGCCGACTGAACATGAGCCCGCAGTGTGCCCAGGTGGCCAAGAAGTCCAATAGCATCTTGGTTTGTATCAGAAACAACATGACCAGCAGGACCAGGGAGGAGATTCTACCCCTGTACTCAGCACTGGTGAGGTTGCACCTCAAATGTTGTGTTCAGTTTCGGGCCCCTCACTATAAGAAAGACGTTGAGGTCCTGGAGTGTGTCCAGAGAAGGGCAACGAAGCTGGTGAAAGGGATGGAGAAAAAGTCTTACTACGAGCAGCTGAAGGAACTGGGGTTGTCCAGTCTAGAGAAGAGGAGGCTGAAGGGAGACCTTATCTGTGTCTACAACTACCTGAAAGAAGGTTGTAGGGGAATGCGTGTTGGTCTCTTCACCCAAGTGGCAGGCGATAGGATGAGAATGAATAGTCTCAAGTTGCACCAGGGGAGGTTCAGATTGGACATTAGGAAAAATTCCTTCACTGAAAGGGTTCTCAAGCACTGGAGCAGGCTGCCCAGGGTGGTGATTAAGTCACCATCCTTGGATTTATTTAAAAGAAGGCTAGATTAAGTTCTTAGGAATGTGAGTTATTAGTGTATGCCTGTGGTCAGGTTTGATGATCTCAAGGGTCTTTTCCTGCCTAGGGATTCTATGATTCTAAGGTCAAGTTCTGAGACCTGCACTTGGGACACAATCACCTCATGCAGTGCTTACAGGCTTTGGGAAGAGTGGCTGGAAAACTGTCTGGTAGAGAAGGAGCTGGGGGTCCTAGCTGACAGCCGGCTGGATATGAGTCAGCTGTGTGTCCAAGTGGCCAAGAAGGCTAATGGCATCTTGGTTTGTATCAGAAAGAGTGCAGCCAGCAGGACCAGGTTAGTGATTGTGCCCCTGTACTCAGCATTAGTGAGGCTACACTTTGAATACTGTGTTCTGCTTTGGGCCCCTCACTACAAGGAAGACATTGAGGTCCTGGAGTGCATCCAGAGAAGGGCAATGAAGCCTCTCAAGCTTTATGTGAGGCATCTGAGGGAAATGGGGCTGTTTAGCTGGGTGAAAAGGAGGCTGAGGGGAGAATTTATCGCTGTCTACAACTACCTAAAAGGACATGGTAGTCAATCATAGAGTCGTAGAACAGTTTGGGTTGGAAGGGCCCTTAAAGGTTATCTAGTTCTAACCCTGCTGCCATGGGCAGGGACACGTCACTCAGTCAGGCTGTGAAGTGGATGTTGGTCTCTTCTCCAAGTTATAGGTAGTAGGATGAGAGGTAATGGCCTCAGTTTATAACAGAGAAGGTGCAGATTAGACATACGGAAAAAAATTCTTCATTTGAAGGGGTTATCAGGGACTGGAACAGGCTGCCCAGGGAGGTGGTTAAGTCAACATCACTGAAGTTATTTAAAGGATGGGTAGATGAAGTGCTCAGTGGTATGGTTTAGTAGTGGACAGGTATGGTTGGACTCAATGATCTCAATGGTCTTTTCCAACCAAGCGATTATGATCCTATGATTCTGTGATTCTAACATTCAGTGGTTGATAATTTTCTGAACTTTGTTTTGGATCATGTGCAATGCCAGCGTAGGGACTGAGACTGCCTCTTTCTCCACTCCAGCTAGCCTCTGCCATGCTGAGGAAAGATCTGACCTCAGTCCTGCTTTACCTTTTGGATGGAACATCACTAGCTTCAGAAATGGCTCTGCTCTCACCGACTGAAATATGAATTTATTGGTCTTCAGGGTTGACAGCAGTCATATTTCTTTCACTGCTTGCTGCATATGGGTTTTATTGAGGACTTTGTTTTTTATTGAATGTATTTTATTACGTGGGCACGTAGTAGTTATCCCTATTTGGATTCTAGTAGATCTAATCTGTATAGCACCATAGGCACTGATATCTGTAAACTTACGGTGACTTCAACATTTGAGTTATAGCCACTTCAGGTATCAGTTAGTTTCATTTTGTGATGTGACTCGCTGACAGAGACTCATTCTAAAAGTCTTAACAACTAAATCCATCAGAAAGAAAACTCTCTATTGTTTGCAGGAAGTTAATAAAGTGTTTCAGAGATGTAATTTTGTAAGATTTATCTACTACAGATTAAATTTAAAATAAAAAAATAAAAACCCCAAACACATCTTTATCTCATTTTTTTACTAAATGACGTCTTCCAAGAGACGCTCTGTCTCTGTCCTGCATTGTTATATAGAGCTTTGTCACACATGAGAAGCTGGTGAAATCTTTGCAGCTTTGCCAACGTGTTTGCTCCATCCCACTGACAAATGAGAGCTACAGTGACATCCCAAGTAGCTCAGTCTTGCTGGTCACCTCAAAATAAATCACCATCTGAGTGAGGATGTATCAACACTGACTGATGCTTTTTTCAGTACTAAGGCTGTGATTAGATCTAGAAAGCCTTAGGTGGTTTTAACCACATGCTGAGCTGACTACCCCTGCGGATGGCAGTGACCTGCTCTGCTTTGCCTGCATTCCTGAGGGGTCTGGTGTTCCTCAGTCAGTGGTGACCTTGATGGTGCTGGCTCTGCACTGTTAGAATACCTTTCTGTTCAATCTTGAAAGGGAAAATAAATTTTTTAAGAGACTTAGCTTTGGAGAAGCAAAAGGGAAAAATAAAATCACTGGAACTGTATTTATTCACATAAAAAGAACTTTTTACTGCAGCTGAAAATATTTGTATTAGAATTATGTGAGGTAAAATAGCTTTACTACCTATCGGGGCTTTAAAGATTCTAAATAGTGTGTCTTTACCAGTCTCTGAAGTAAGGTGTTTAGCACTTTTTAAATTTGAGAGAGAACAAGGAACTTAGTTCCCCAGTGCTCAAAAAAGTACTGAATAAAAATTTAGAAAGATTTCATTACTATGTACAGCCTTATTTCATCTGAAAATATTGGTTACAATGAATCTGTGTGGTGGAATGAATTACCTCTTTTTACAGTGCTTTCCACACAATTATAGAGATTTCTTTCCTGAAGATAATTTTAGCTTAATTACCACAATGAAATAGAGAGCACTATTGCAGTTTTAGGGAAATTAATCTGTAACTTCCACAGTGTAGTCCCTTTCTTCTCTTCAAAAGGATCTATATCAATCATTTGTGTGTTGCACAAGTGGGTTGTGGTTCATACATGGACTATTAAACCTTTTTTTAAGTAGCTCACTGAAGACTGCCTGGAGTTGTTAGATACATTTTCCTCTGTTTCTTCCACAATAGGTAATTTCAATTAAGTAAAATGTTGTTTCATTGGACTAGTTTCATAAGAAGAATTTGGTATATGCCTATGTTTATTGGGCTATGTTATAGTGAACTCTAGTCAGCTCTAGAGTCTAACACATCTCCATTGGGTAAAAGTATATCAAGCAACTATATTAGCTCTGCTTTCAGAGGTAGTATACTCTGCCTCTTAATGATGCTAGCTGATTTAGAGTTGTCTGCAATTGATATGGAGGACAGGAGCTAATTACACTCTGATGTAATTACTGCTTACACTTGAGTAAGAGCCATGAATATATATTTTCTTGTGCTACTTACAGAAATTCATTTGCTGTAGATGCTCCATGGATGCTTACTTCTCTGTAAAGGAGAGAAGAGCCCTCCTTTTACACAGTAGACTGCTGCTATAGCACTCCAGCACAGAAATTTTATGTTTAAATCTCACCTTTATGGAAGCACGAAGCTATTTTCTAGAGAAGGTCTCCTTTCCCCTATGGAGGACTTTCTATATTTTAGACCCAGTTACAAATGTGTCAGAGAAGGCACCGTTCTCTTTTCAACTGAAATATTTTTTCCTTCTCCTTGTGAAAATGGTATGTTATACACTAAAGGGAATGCACAGCATCCTTTCGAAAGAAAGAACTTCTTTTCCCTTGAATCACAGAATCACAGAATCACAGAATAACCAGGTTGGAAGAGACCCACCGGATCACCGAGTCCAACCGTTAAAGAGGTTGAAGAGGGAACTTAGATGCCCATCTGTACAAGAAAACTCAAAGATGTTTATGTCTGCTTGAGATTTATATCTAAATCCCCTAAGTGTCTCTGGTGCTTAAAACCCACTTTTTGCATCACTGTATATCCCTCACCAGTAAAGCCACAGATTCCTTCTTCCTTTTCTTGTCTGCTGTGAATCTTGCAGTTAGAAGTTTGAGTAATTTGGTTTTATAAATGGGTGTCTTCACTTAAAAGCCACCTTATTTTGCCTTAATAACACTTATTTCTTTCATGCTTAAATCCCTAGTTGTGGAACCAGGCAAGATTTCCAAACTGATTTTCATGATTGCTTCTCTTTGGTTAAGGAAAAAATTTGTGCTCCAGACTTTTCATTAAGGAACTGCCACTATGAGACTTTTGAGATCCTTATATGTACAGGATACTGTATATATACTGATAATTGGACAATTTCATTCAATTGCATTCCAAATAATATAATTGAAATAAGCAATAAAGAATAGTTGTGGAGGTATAAAAAGATACATGGAAAGCAGAATAGACTTTCACATCCAATATTCTCGGGAGATTTGCGAAGGGAAAGGTTGTCCTCTGAATCAAGGGGAGAATGCTGTAATTCACTTATGCTGGACCTTAATGCTTCCTATGTCTTTGTAAGATGCCTTCTGTGGGAAGACCTTTATGCCTTTATAAAGTGTATTTTTAAAAGTCAGTTTGTTCCAAAATATACAGGTTAAATTTCTCTGGACAGATAAATCTCTGGAATATTAGGTGGTATTTCTCTCTGGAAAGTAGATAACTAATTTGTCCTTACTGCATAAGTCACATCAGATTGTGTGTTTTCTTAACTGTCTGGTCAACTAGAGTACTAAGATAGCAGATTCAGGGACTAAGTTAGAGATAAAATAATTGTTTGTCAAAAATAGTACAGAATAGAGAGTGGAAAGATGAAATTAATTCATTTACAGCTACAGTATGTCTGGGTGCTCCTGCTATAATTCAGTAAACACTGCGGTGGGGAAAAATGTTTATTCTATTTGTGGACGTGGAATAAATTCTAAGTATTTTTCCAGCCACCCTTCCCCAAAACCTGTAATGTTGCATGGTGTTTGTAACCCAAATGCAGGACATGACACTTCAGCTTGTTGAACCCCATAAAGTTGACCTCAGCCCACTGAGTCAGCCTGTCCTTTTTTTTTTTTTAAATAACTTTTAGCTAAAATTTTAGCTTTCATTCAGAAAGAGCAAATAAATAAGATTTTATGTCTCTAAATGTTCAGTCCTGTGAGTAGCAAAATCCAGTTCGAGATTATTGAAATACTGCCCAGGAAGGCACAGGTAGGGCTGTGGTCCTCAGATAAGGATTTCTTCCCCCAAGACTGCCGTGTCAGAAAGAAGGAAACAGCTTATATAGCTCTGCTGGTGTGCTAGAAATTTATGTCCACCCTCCACAACTCCTGCAGCACTTGCTGTCACCATTCAAGAAAACATAGTAAAATGTAACTCAGAAAGGCTAGCAAAGAATAGCTGGCAATAAACCAGTCTATTAAGCCATAGGAAATGTGGATCACAAGACTGGGATTGTAGTTGTGCCTCCTCCATGAGGTAAAAGCTCTACCTGAGAGCTCCAGCAAATGTCTCCATAATCCTTAGGGCAAAACTGAGCATTTGTGTCAAGAGCAAGGCTTTTATGAGAGGCCTCATTCAAGAAAGTGTTTATTTTCTTTGACTGCTTGGATAAACTACCTTTATAATCAAGTGGTCAAATTACTTATTTGCAAGATGTAATTCCCAGTACTTGTTATCAGGCCTCCAAGTGGATTTTCTTGGCCAACACAATAACTTGTTAAAAGTCTTAAATGGATGAAATAAGATATGAATTTTTTTCTACTCATGGTGAGAGTTTTTTTAAAGAACAAGACTAATGCTACCCTGTGATGCTGTGCTGGGAAGGGGAAAGGGCACGTGCTCTCTTCCTGTGTCATCTTCCTTTTACATGAGGAAAAAACAAGCTGATGGGTTAGAGGAAACTTATGGAAGGACTGATAGCCAAATCTTCATTCTTTATTTATTTTGAGTATGTAGGTATCATAATGTGCAGTCAAAATATTTTACTGGTGTCCCTTTTGAGCCCATATGGCTTTTTCATAAGGAGAAACAATTTATTTTGACCTGTTACTGGAAAAACACAAAGCCAAGATTGTTACTAAAGGTGTGATGATGCCAATATGTATGTTAATGCAGGTAAAGAAGTTATGTTTATTTTTTTTTCAAATGTCTTTTCGTGCAACAAAGCTAAAAAGAAAACATTCTCTGAGGACATTTCACTGGAGATTCTTCCAGTGTTTTGATAGAAAAATAAAACCCACCTCTTTTCTTTTGAGTCCTTTCACCATGGGGGGACACTTAACTGTCAGCAAGACACATGGGAAACATCCAAGTGAAATAAAAACAGCCAGAAACCAACTGCTGCAATGTTAAAGGGAGCTTCTCAGCAAAATAAACTAGAAGAACATCAGGTGGATAAAAAAGGTGAACTATTAGCACATTGTTGCCATGAGGGAGCATGTCAGAAAACTCTACTGTAAACAGCAAATTCTGTGCAAGGGCATGATGGAATAGCTATTGAAATGCAAAACCTGCATTTGCAGCCTCTCTATCATTGACAATGGGCTAGATCAACTCAGCACCTCAGCAAACATAAAACACAGGTACTTCTTCAGGTATGAAAAATGCAGGTAAAAAAGGAGGAAGAATATATCTGGAAAAGCATACATTTCATGTTACGAAAGCACGGAGAGAGGTCTTACAGGATTCATGTTTAGTCAAAATATGTAATAATTTTAATACACTAATTTTGCAAATGATTTCCCCTCCTTCCAATCTGTTGCTGCCCTTTATTGCTCAGCTGGTTGAAAGCTTTTCCTGCATGTCCTATGCTGTTCTCTTTTATGCATTTATTTGGTTTTATTTTTCAAGATAGGAAGGAATTAAAATGAGAATTTATTTTTTTGCTTTTATTTCCATGTGATTTTTTACTCTCTATGTGAATGTAAGTTATTGGCTCTACTGTTGCATTTTATAACTCAGAAAATCTAAGGAAGCATTAATTAAAATAAAAATCTGCTTCTGATATAGTCTTACATCCATGTAACTACTTCAGCCCTATAAAAACCAAATAAAAAGTAAGGAAAGGGGAGAGAAAGAGAAAAAAAGATATCCCTAAAAAAGAACCCTCAAAAGCAATTTGTCAAGTTGGAGATACGTTGTTGAAGTTGCATTATCCATTATGACAACTCCTCCTTGGTCAACATTTTACATTGTTACAATAATTTGCTTTGCAAAACAAGCTTGTGTACATGTACAGCATCCCATTATTTCTTTTACTCTCTTGGAGTAAGACATCATTATCACAGGTGCATTGTCTGGCTGCCTCCTCCATCTCTGTAAATGAACACTGGCATCATCCCACCTCTGGGAAAAGATCACCACCTATATCTTGCAAATGTTATGCGGTGCAAAGGACTCCCCCGCAGCACATGACAATTCTACGCTTTTGTGTTTAGCCAGTTGTGTAAGCAGCCTCAAGTTGCCTGTAATTGCCCAAATGCACATTTTACAACCTTTCTGCATTTAATTGCAGCTTAGTGTGCAATTAAATCTCCTTCTGCCAGGTGCTCTCACATCAGGATGATACTTCATCAGCCAGCGCACAGACAGATAAGCCAGGTTTTTGTTCCCGCTCGCAGTTGATCATGGCAGTCAACAGATATCCACTTTCATTGGCATTTTCCTCATCAACACCATTAAAGGAGAGATCATAGGCACATATGTACCATGATAAACTTTCCATCATTCATTAAACATTTCCACACACAGCCTAGTCTTGGTACACTATCAATCCTCATTACCCAGTGCAGTTTGCTGCATAACGGTTTGACAAAGTCTTCTGGCTGATAAACAAACGCTGTAAACTGTAGCAGACAGAATTAGATTTCTGATAGCAACATCCCTGCTCTGGCAGATTTTTCATGGTTATGACTATGAAATTAAAGAAAGGCGTAAGGTTTGTTTCAGGAAGGTAGCTTGTGCAGCCACCCCTAGTGACCACATCATGGCATGATAGTAATCTCATCACTCTTTGCTTCTCAGTCTTCGTCAGAGCCACATATCAGCAGGCATCATCAATGTTTTTTCAGAACACGCACACAAATCCGTTGCTTTCTGTCTGCATTCATCAGACGTGAATTTCTTAATAAACCACACAGTAGGTAAGTCAGGCCAATGAGATGTTATCAGTTTGTTCCTGACCTGTTTCAGACTTTTCCTATTTTCTTTTCGCCAAAGACACTGTTTCTGATTCCTCTTGCTGAGGCTTAACTCTCTATGCTGTATGTTGTGTAAACATATATAAAGTCTGAAGTGTCATTCTATGTTCTTCAAGAAAAAGAGCTTCTAGCTGTTAATCTGTGCTCCAATACTGTCCTTTGAGGCTGGAATATAGTCCACACAGAATAGTTAGGATTCTGTATCTACAATACATTAGATGTTTAAAAATAGCTAATAATGTATCCATTAAAATGACTGATTGCTAGAAATGTCCTAAATGTCACTATAAACAGTTCTTTCTTCATAAACTTATGCCACCCTTATGAGGTAATCCTTCATTTGGAGCGCAGATGATCAATTCTGGAAAGCATAAAAACAAAAAAGCAGATACCGCTTAATAGAACAATAACTGGTTTATAGATGTGGCATTCTTTAGAAAGGAATGGTATAGCCTCAACACCATTCAAAGAACAAAACTTGCAATCTCAGAGTCTTACCAGTTGTTGGTTGGGTGATTAAAACTCTGTTGTTTGAGAAGGAAGAGAAGCTGCGGATGTTTTTGGCATAGTTACAATACTGCTTAGTAAGTATGCATTGTTGAGTTTGCCAGTCTTAAAGCAATCCATATCCTAAAGATTATATGCACTATCATGTCTTAGCAAATTATCTTCTTATCAGAAATAACTTACGTCTTTTGAATCAGAAAATCTTTAAAAACCTATGGGTATGTATATCTCATGCCTCCATGAGTTTAAGAGGAGTGAATATTGGAGGAGAAATATATGATGAAAGTTATTAAATACATGTAAACATATCCACCCTAGGAGTATCTGAGGAATCTTCTTTCCCTTCTGGGATTTGAGTGTAATATTTTCGTCTTAAGCAGATGGAACAATGGTTGCTTCTCTCCATGTTTTGTGCAGGATTTACGGTAAATGAAAGTCAAGCACTAAAACATCAAGAAAATCAAAGATATTTCTTGTACTGCTGGCTCATGTAGTGAGAGAACAGACCAGGGAGTGGAGGAGGAGAGCCCTATAGAGACTGAGGTGTAGCTGAAAAGACATAGCCAAGTATTTTTGAACTCCACAGAGTGTGAGAAGTGAGACTGGTGAATAACCACTCATGTTTGCAGTGGATCCGGGGCATACCTACCAGTTCAAACACATGCTGACTAAAATGGTTTTCCAAAATAAGAGTTCTCATTCGTATAGCTCTGATGTGCACATGTTTTCATGATTTCTCAGGCAGAAAACTGTCTCCTTTCTCACGTAATTAGTGTCTTTGCACATCAGTTAAGCAAGCAGATGGTCACACAGTTTGTACATACAGATTTCCAAATGTTCCTAGTGTTTGACTCCTCTCGATGGCCACAATCAACAAAATCAAATGGGATTCTCTCCAAATTGTGATAAAGCAAAATGACTGTTAAGTTGGATCAAAGGCAGTTATTCATTTAGGTTTAGTAGAGTGTTCATTATAGTCATCATAGTAATACTCATTATACTGCATAAATAAGAGCACTGCGTTAATAGTCCAATTCTGCAACAATTCCTTCAAAAGAACAGAAAAAAACTTTCAAGTGAGATATCTCACAGTGAGACTGTTCAACCTGGGGCATATCATTTGCTAGAGTAGCAGAACAGGGGTAACTACCCTGTAGCAACTGCTCTTCGTAAAGTGTGGGTAAACTCAGAGTACAAGAAATCACCTGAGTACCAGTCAAGCTTAAAACCAATATTTGTGTTTTAGAAAAACCCCTTTCTAGGTATCTCAGTCATATTTCTTTTTGGAGTTTGAAGTAAACTTATTTATATTTTCCGGGTAGATATTACTATAGTTTTCTCTTGGTTTAGGGATGTTCAATAGTAGTATAGGCATAGGCACTTTACTAGTGTGTCAGCAGCTTGTAGGTGAAAATATAAAATTTATTGCATTTTCTAAATGCTGTTGAATTCATAAAACTTATTACATAGCAGTAAAAAACAGTCCTGTATTCATTTTTTTGACTGTAATGTCCACTAGTTCTTCTCCCTTGAAGTTCCTAAAAATCCAAAGGATTTAAGAACACAGGAAATTTCTGTCTTGGTGAGATCAGTAGTCCATCTAGGACAGCACACTATTTACAGAAGTAATACGAGATGTTATTTAGTGAAGCTGTATGTGTTAGGCACGTATCTTGGTTTTAATGATTACGAGAACTCATTAATAAATGCAATAGTGTTTCATACGTGAAAATTCTTTAAATCAAGAAGGATTACTTTTGCTTTCCTACTAGCTATTTATTCACTCAGTAAATGTATAAAAAGAGGGAAATAAACACGTCTTCCCCAAGTGTGTCAAAATGTATAGGTATTTTGAATGCTGGAAGCGTAAAGAACACTATGTGAGAAAAAGCACAACTGCATTAATTGAGTGTTCTCTGCAGCTGTTAGGAAATTCTATTTCCCTCCAGGAATGTGCAGTGAACTTGAAGCATTATTATGGACTGCACACAATTTGGGTGATGGTGATCCTGGAAGAAAATACTAAAAGAAGGTCAGCAGGAAAGCAGTGCGATTTTCTGTCTTCAGTCCCAACAGATTTCCTACTTCTTTCCCTTGTTGTTAAAGCACAGCCAAGGCATTACTTATTCTGACATGTACACCTGCGTGCAGCCAGAGACTGTTTTAAGCACATGTTCTGGGTGGACACAGGTACTCTCGGAATGCCACCCTGTTAACTCTCACTGCTGCTCCCCTTCTCCTCTCTGAATCCCAAATGAAAGTTTATTGTCCTTTCTATTTTTGGTTGGCCTGTTCTTCATTTTGCCTAAATCCCACCCACTATACAGCAAACAAATCCCAGCAAATCCCATTCAAAATGGACAAGTATTACTGTTATGATCTGCTACGAGCTTCTTGGTGTTGTTTAATTTGCTTTGCTTTTGCTTAAGAGAAAGAACAAAAAGAAGTACAGAACTGCATATTTTCTCAAAAGTAAAGGACAGGTTGCAACCCTCTTTAACACCAGTGGAGAAAGCAGAGCACAAGGGCTGCATAAAAGTGGTGGTAAAAGTGGGATAATTGATTCAGTTGTGATAATATCACAACTGAAGATCATAGAAAGAAAATGGAGCTGCTTTAGCCATTTAGTTGTCAAAGCTATTTCCCTCTGCTCAAACAACTAATTCTGATGCAGATAGGTAACAATGATGAATATTTTCATTGATATGTGATTTCATGCTAGAAATTTGTTTTGCCAAATGCCTCATCTCATTGAGTCATAGAGACCAAAGTCTTACTGATTATATTGTCATACACCATGAGAAAAAAGAGCAACACACAAGGCAGCTGGTATCCAATGCTACAGCCAGAGAGTGAACAGAAATGCTCTAGAGTGCTGTTTATAGCAGAATACTCAAAATCACCTTTTGTAAAAGCTCATGTCTCATCATTCCTTCTCTAGAGAGAGCTGAACAAGACCAACTTCCTAAGTAAGATGCTCTGAATCTTTACTGTAGTTACATCATACTGGGAACACTCTTGAGATTAGGTTAATTCAAACTGCAAATCCTTCTCTTGCCTTTGCTTGCCAGTGACTGAGAAGAAGTTATTTCATTGTGTGAAGCAGACTTGTTTACCTTTTGTCTGTTTTTAACTGCAAGCCCCTTCAGTTGTGCATGTGGCCAGCATCAGGAGAGAGAAATAAAGTTCCTCCCAGTCCTCCCCATTGTATGGTAGGTAAGCATCTTCTGTTTTCCATGATTCGGTCAGTGGGGGAATGAATAGAACTGAATATGTGTCTGTTAATATGGCACCGAGGTCTGAGAAAACTGGTCTGTATAGCCTTAGAGTGTTTTTTTCTTTCTTTCTACCTTTAGCTGACATCCTAAAAGCTGACCTTAGAGTCTGAAAACGGGTTTATTTCCTGTTAGGTTTTTATGATCACTTGTACTGGGTTTGTACGGCAAAGTTGTGGCAGCAGGGGAGTTACAGGGTTTGTTTCTGTGAGAAGTCATCAGAAGCTTCCCCTGTGTCTGATGAACCAATGCCAACTGGCTGCTGACTAATGCAGAGTTTATCAGTGATGGTGGTATCTCCCCTGGGATATCATGTTTAAAATGAGGGAAAAAGCTGCAGTGGCAGCAGAAGAGAAGAGAGTGACAATATGTGAAAGAACAGCTCTATAGACACCAAAGTCAGTGAAGGAGAGGTAGAGCATGCTTCAAGCACCAGGACATAGACCCTGCAACCAGTGGCGAAGATTTTGGTGAGCCCTTGGAGGACCACAGTGGAGCAGGGATCCACATACAGGACCCCACACTGGAGCAGGTAGATGCACTGCAAAGAGGTTGTGACCCCATGGACAGCCCATGCTGGAGCAGACTCCTGGAAGGAACTGAGGAGAGCCTGCAGTGAAGCAGGTCTTCTGGCAGGATTTGTGGCACCATGGCGACCCACACTAGACTATTCTATTTCTGAAGGACTGCACTCTAGGTAAAGGACCTATATTGGAGCAGTTAATGAAAAACTGCAGGCCGTGGGAAGGACCCATGCTGAAGAAGTTCATGAAGGACTGTGTCCTGTGGGAGGGGTCCTGCACTGGATCAAGGGAAAAGCATGAGGAAGAAGGAATGGCAGAAACAATGTGTGATGAATTGGCTGCAACTGCCATTCCCTTGTGCTGCTTAGGGAGAAGAGGCAGAGAAAGCAGGAGTGAAGTTGAACCCGGGAAAAAGGGAGGGATGGGGGAAAGGTATTTTAATATTTGATTTTATTTATCACTATCCTACTTTGATTTGTTTGGTAATAAATTAAATTAATTGCCCCAAGTCATGTCTGTTTAACCAGTGTCAATTATTGCTGTGTGATCTCCCTGTCCTTATGTTAGTTATATTCCTTTTCCTCTGTCCAATTGAGGAAGATAGTGACTTGATGGGCATCTAGCATCCAAGCAAGGTCACAATATTCTTTAAGTCACACTCACTGAATTAATTTGGAAACTTTGATAATGTCTTTGGGAATCCATAGAGGATTCTATCCACAGATACACTGATGAAACAGGAAAACAAACAAACAAATTATAATTAAAAAATTACCAAGAGAGTAATTGCACAATAATACAATTATGAATGATGGATAATGGTTAGCTTTTTGGCTGCTTTCCTTTATCTTTCTGGTGTTTTGCGATGAGAATTTATTTTATGTTATGTGGTTACAATATGAAACTTTCAATGTCTCCATACAGATGCTTATTCTCATCTACAATGGGCAAAGTTACAGTCAGCAACTAAAATTAAAAAGTCAGAAACTGAAACCAGAGCAGTATTGATTACTTGAGAACAAAGTTGCAATTGTTTTTGGTCTTTAGTA
This sequence comes from Phaenicophaeus curvirostris, assembly GCF_032191515.1. Lineage (NCBI taxonomy): Eukaryota > Metazoa > Chordata > Aves > Cuculiformes > Cuculidae > Phaenicophaeus > Phaenicophaeus curvirostris. The sequence goes on along the minus strand of NC_091431.1, from coordinate 14,391,920 downwards.
TTAAAATTTTCTGTTGCAAGAAGTTAATAGGAAAAATTTGTATATTGTAGCAGATATTACACACATCCTTGAGTAAGTTAACACTAAAATGACAAAAAAACCGCGTGCTCCTAGGTTTACAAATGTGTCTGACATTGTGTTTTATTAGAAGCCAAGTTTTGGAAAAAGCCTCCATATTCAGTATCATGCTTCAAAACTTAAGGCAATGTGCAATTGTGTACCACAAAAAAAAAATGAAGTAGAGGATGTGTTGTACAATAGTTTCAAAATCTAGGTTCACTCCTTTTTCCAAAGTCATTTAGAAAGGCCTTTTGTTGAGTGTGAGATATATATACATATGTTTGTGTACTGAACTTTGATAGCTCTTCCCAAGCTCTCACAGCAGGTTGGATCCAGTGCAAATTCAAGCTCCAGTGCAAGCCATACCCCATTTTCATGGCTGAGATTCCCCGTCAGGGAAACTGGTTGCCTCACTTGAGCCATAGGGTTAGCCTAAATATGCTCATTGCAGATGATTTGAGAATTTCAGCTTCAGGGCAAAACTAAAGTCAGCATTATCAGTTCATAAATTCATAACATTATATGAACAATTTCAGAATTCTAATAAAAATGTATTCCAAGCACTTTACATCATTTTATGAGCTCTATGCCTTTTTCTTTATGAAGTCAAGGGAAAAATGGAGAGTGGATTTGTTTTGATGGTGATCTGATTCCAAAGTTCAACTATATGACCCAGTTAGAATGAATCTCATTATAAATACTTCTAAGAATTCAAGGAGCTTCACAGAAATCAGGTGATTCATCATCAGTTTCCAAGTTCCCACAATAATGAAAGTATATATGCATAAAAAGAGAATAATGTGAGACTAAGGAAACAAAATTATTCATATACATTAGCTATATTAAATCATGATAATCTGAGAAAGAGATGAATTACAAATCAATATTTTTAAATGAGCAGTGAGAAACAAGTGTGTATATCAGAGATCACTACTTCCTGGACTAACAAGCAGTTAAAATTGGAGAAAAATACAAATTTGAAGTAGAATTGAAAGAAATAAGAAAGATGGATATAGCATGGGGGGGGGGAATAAAAGAATGATTATGAGAAAGAGAGAAATTAACAAACAAACAAACCAATAAATAAATAGATAAAATTGTATTGGCAAAAAGAAGTGAAACCTAATATTTTTCTACTAATCTATATTGGATTATGCCTGTGAGTGGAAGACTTAATGAGCTGGGAAGAAGGATCGGTATCTCAGTGCTGTGAGACAACAATATGCTCCCCAAGGAGATGGGCCATCAGTATACAGACTAAAGTCTTGGACAAACAGTTTTCAAAAGAACACCTCAAACTTTCCAAGAGAGTAAAAAAAATACCTCTACAGTAATTGATGCTACATGCTTCAGGGTACAATTACTATTAAGTAATAAAACAGAGAGCATAAGTAACGCAAAGTTTCAAGCAAGATACTCAGACTTTTTGTTTGTTCATTAGCTTGTCGTATGCAATGAGAGTAGAGAAAAAAAAGCATACTTAAAAATATTGCTGTGTGTTACTGCCTCAGGATTTCAATGTCAGATGGCATTGTCTGCTGCACAGACCATTGGAGGAAGTATTTCTGCAGGACAAGTCATTACACATACTTACTAATTCCTATAGTCCACCTCTGCTATATTGCATAAATTTCAATTTATTATACATCATGTTTAAAATTTAGGTACTCTAGATGGCTCTGATGAAAGACTTCATCATGTTCATGTTGAATCAATGATTAATTAATTCACTTAATTTTTAATTTTGATTAGTAAAGCTTTGAATAAAAATTGATCCCCTCTGCTTGGACCTTTATAGAGCTTTAACATGTGGTCCCTGCCTATCTTATTTAATAAACATCTGTCCTTCAGCAGAAATGCTGAGTCACTATGACAATAACAATAGCTGTCAAAATTATATTCAGTGCATTTTATTAGCACTTCTCCTAAGTAGACGCTTGGAAATAGATTAACATTGCTTTATACCTGAGAAAGAAATTGATTTTTTCAAGGTCAGTTTGTGGAAGGAATTGACCATCAGTTTTGCTGGAGCCCATTTTGACTCTTGTTATTTAGACTCTGTGTATCTCGTATCCTTCTTTGGCTCAACTGCTCAGAGGATGCACTGAGTTCAATAGCAGGCTAATGAGTAAAAGCTGACATAGTCTAGTAAATGAACTGTAAAATACCCTCTATATAAAACATAGAGTATGAAAAATCTCTTGAAGTACATAGTTCAATCACTTGCAACACTGTATAGTCTTTCATAAAAATATTTGTCACTGTTCTTGAATACAGAAAAATTTTCCACTAGCCGCCCTTAAAAATATCCTGTATTCTTGGGAATATTTACCTACTCCCAGGTGTAAATCTCCTTTGTCCTTTTGAAAATGTTGGGCCAAATATTGTCATGGAGCTTATCTAGCATTTTTTTTTGCCTTCTAAGGTACCTGATTTATTTGTGTGTGATTTTATATCTATTTTTCAGTTATGGAGAAATGTTTTACTTTTCTCAGTCTTCTGTATCTGATGATACAGTTTCCCTGCACATCCTAGTGGCTTTTTTGCACCCTTTTGAATTTGATCTTCTTTTCCCTAAACCTTCAACAAGAGTTGAGCAGAGTGTTGAAGTATTTTCCAGATAGTGTACCAATAATCAATAGAAGTTTGATGAACAAACTTCTCTACTCCTCTGCAGGTTTTCGCCTTCTATTTTTCATGTATATACTTGTTATTAGACACCAATTTAATAGTTTTCCATTTATATTTATATTTTGTTCTTTCTGCAATTTCAGTTTTCAAAATCACACAGTACTTCCCATGTTTAAATATTTAATGGATTTCCCATGGACTTCAACAGCTGTGCAAAATGCAGTTGTGAGTTATTGATTTTGATGACAAGAGGACTAACATAAGTCAATAGAAAGAGCAGAAGGCTGGCACTAAGAATAAGAAATATAGATTGAAATCACAACCTTGAAATGAAACAAAATTATAGTGGAAAATAAAATAGAACACTTAATTTCTTACAACTTCCTGAATTTTTTTTTTTTGTTGAAAAGTTTCTTTTTCTGTTGAAAAAGATGACATCTGAGTGTGTGTATTTAAAGGTCTTAGCAAATGTCCTCAGTGAGAGACTCCCAAGGTTCTTGCCATTACTGTAGAGAGTAATTATCTATGCATACACCTATGAAAAAGTGATACCTTAGATACTCAAACATGTGATTGGACTCTTCCCTGATGGATAAATTTTTTTATAAAATTTCTCTCTCATTGAAAATTTTCGTAGAACTTTTTCCCTTATTTAATTTAAAGTTTGTTTTGTTTCATTTTTAAGTAGTGATTTATGACAGTTCTTAAAATTTATATTGTAAAGCAGAAATTCATTCTTTCATAATCAGTATTCATAATCTCCCAGAGTCTAGATACTTATATATGGAAGTTGAAAAATCAGTCTTAGACTTGAGAGCATAAGTTTATGAAGGACTTTCAAAGACATCAGTGTAATTTCAAAAGTCTGGCAAATATTTAAAACTTTATCACTTTAAATTTTTTTTTACAGGTTAATCATAGTATTGTATTAATTGAAACTGGACAACATTTCTGCATGTTTTGAAAAGGGTTGTTTACATTTGCAATGTTATAAAGTTTACAAAATAGAATGTTCTTCCAGCAAAATCATGGTAGCCTCCTTGGCTATTTTTGACAGAAACCACTAGCCAGCAGCTTTCTGGCTAGAAAACTGCCTGGAGAAGAAGGACGTGGGGTGTTAATTGACAGCCATCTGAACCTGAGCCAGCAGAATGCCCAGGGGGCCAGGAAGGCCAATGACATGTATCAGAGTCCAGGAAGGTTATTCTCCCTCTTGGCACTGGTGCGACTGCACCTCGAATCCTGTGTTCAGTTCTGGGCCCCTCACCACAAGAAGGATGTTGAGGCTCTGGAGTGTGTCCAGAGAAGAGCAATGAAGCTGATGAAGGAGCTGGAGAACAGGCCTTATGAGGAGTGGCTGAAGGAGCTGGGGTTGTTTAGCCTTGAGAAGAGGAGGCTAAGGTGAGACCTTCTTGCTCTCTACAGCTACCTGAAAGGAGGTGCTGGCCTCTTCTCCCAAGTGACAGGGGACAGGGCAAGGGAGAATGGCCTCAAGCTCCACCAGGGGAGGTTCACACTAGATACCAGAAAGAAATTTTTTACAGGAAAGGTCATCGGGCACTGGAGCAAGTTGCTCACAGAGGTGATTGAGTCACCATCCCTGGAGGTGTTTAAAAGACAGGTAGATGAGGTGCTCAGGGACATGGTTTATGGCAGATAGGAATGGTTGAACTCGATGATCCAAGAGGTCTTTTCCAACCAGGTGATTTTATAATTCTATGATTCTAAAATGACAGCAAAACCCATTACCTCAGTATTGCAGACAATTTTTTTAAACCACTGATTTTTCTCAGAGCTACTAAAAGGAGCTGTGTTCTTGGCATCTAAATTTGGCTTCGTCTCTTGGGAAATTTTTGTGTCCTTAAATTGCACACTCTAAAGACTAAAGAAAATTAGCCATTTATTATTATCTTGCATGCAAGGATAAGAAGGAAGATATGTTGAATTGCAATGCACCTCTTTAGGAGTTGTTCAAGGCATATTGCTGCATATTCACGGAAGCTCATAAAATGTGGCTAGGCTTAGGTATCAGCCTTTGCCATAAGGTGCAAAGTGTTAACCATATGCCTTCATTTCAAGCTGTGTGATGAGTGCTGCTTGAAGGCAGTATTATGGAAGTGAAGTGACTGTTACTTGCTTATACCATCTTTGTATCTTTCTATCTCATTTTCAGAAATGAATTTTCTTTTCCACTGAACTGTCCCTGTTGCTATTTTTTTCTGTGTTTCAGATGAGAGCTCTATTGATACTAGGCTATGTACCATAAATAATAAACATTTACAAAGCTATGTAATTAAGAATCTTTTTTGTTTCTAAATGGTGCAGTAATTACATGATTTGTAGCATGGAGAAGTGGTTCAAGAAGCACTGGGGACTATACTCAAAATACTTATCCAAAATTATTGCATTCGTGCCCTACTATCATTGGTTAACTGTAGGTGTGAGAGTATTTGGTATTGATTCAGAAAATAAAGTCCTTTTCATCCTCTGCTGTGCTCTAATTCCTTTTCTTTAGAGGGTGAGTCTTTAAGCACTTGATAATGTGAGATTTGTAGACAATATAGATGTGGCTGTATATTATACATAAAAAAGTGTAATTGTAGGAATTGTTTGACAGATGTAGGGGACAAGAGGCTACCAAAAGAATATAAGCTAATTGCTTTCTGGTTTTTAATCAGAATGTATTTAAAATAGTCCTAAAATAATGCCATTAATCTTTAGTTACTTCCTAATAATGAGATAATAAATTTTAGAACATAACAATTTCCTTCTTAGGAAACAAAGCCTTAATTTTTTTTTGCCCAAACACGTAAAGGAATTAGGTAAACAACTTCCTCTAAAGACTTTCTGGTGTTCATTGTTTCAAAATGTCTTTTTTAAAAGATCCTGTGCACCAACTTTGACTTTCATTACAGAGAGCAGTAACACCTCCTGAAGGCTAGGCCAGCAGAAACATAGATGACCTGTTTTTTCTAGAACAGAACTTCTGTTTCATTTTAGAACATGGTCTATGGTATTTCCACACACTGTCACAAATAAAACCTCTTATTGGATTATGAAAAGCATTCACATAACTTTATTCTCATTCTGACTCAGGCCAACAGCAGCGGGACTTTGTCAATAGAAAATGCTTTCAGAAGTCCCTTCTAAGCACTTAACTGAAATATGTAGGATTTCTGGGTTAACGTAATTACCTTCTCCATGTAATTTAACGGTTTATGCAGTTATTTTGTACTCAAATGAATACTAGACTTATGTATAAGCACTTAAAATGTTCCCAAAGCTATTTCTCTGCTGTCATCATATTAGAGCAAAACACAGCCTATACTTAATAATGATATCTGTTAAAAAATGTGACCCTGTATTAATTAATGCTCTGGTGAAGGACGCAACCATAAGCATGACTAAGAAAGACTGTTAGAAAAAGTGATCAGAGAACAACTCAGAATCCACTAACTGAATAAAATTATAACGCTCATTTGGTCAGAGTTAAGGACTGCATTCAAGAATATAATTAACAATATAAGTTAGCAAAAAATTGGTTAATTATGTAGTTATCTGTGACCATATGGAAGAATACCTCGATTAAAAATGTAGCTAGTAGGAACCATGCAGACCATAGACTTCTATTCCTTTTTCACCTAGGATAAACAAGATTAATTATACCATAATTTAATATAGTTAATAATTTCATATTTCCAAGGAATTTTTTCATCAAACTATTCCATGTAGTCATGCAAATGAATCAGAAACATTTTGAACATTTACCTCTAATAATTTATGCATATTTCTAAGGATATTAATAGCAAAACTGGCAATTTTTAGAGGTTAGTCATAGAGACAGAAAAGATCAAGTCAAGTGATTTGCCAAGCCTAAAAAAACGTTGATAAAATTTTGTATTCCAGGTCATGCCTTTCACAATATAAATAACTCTTTTTCTATAGAGCTACTTTAGCATTTGTACCTTAGTTACTGAAAAAATGATTGTCAAAATTTAGGACACATGTATCAAAAGCTCAGAACAAGTATGACAGCATTAGTCATGCAACCATAATTTTTAGTAGAGCATGGTTGATATGCTGTAGAAAAAGTAATTTTAATTAAAAAATTCTGATCTTGAACTGTTTTGATGAGGTTTTGGGGTTTTTTTTTGTGCATGCAGTGGAAACCTATTGGAACCAAAATCAGTTTTTTCCTCCAAATACGACATAAGTTAATCAAACCCAAATGACCAAATGACAGCAAAGACTTATGAGCAGCAGATGGCAGTAGGTTATTTACTATTTTTACACTGTGTTGCAGTGGATTGATGTTTCATCCTATCATTTTTAGAAATTGCAGAGAATGTGTGCATATTAATGAATTCTCTAAGAAATTTTCTGGGTTTTTTACCACCGACATATGCATCCTGTCTCTTCATCTTGGCATTGGAATTTCTCAATCTAAAATCACTGGAAAGGTGATCTTACCGTTGATGTTGTGCATAGCCAGAGACATTTTACATGTCCATGTTATTCCTAATTTTTTTAAGACAGATATCTGCACCTGTCTTACAAAGTACTTTCAGAAATTAGAGGGATAATATAGGACACATACTTACTTTAGGAAACTACTGTGACATATGCAGTATCACAAATACTGATGGACCAGAGCTGTTGTTAATAGCAGCTACAGTAGGTGGATGTAAGTGACTGGAACTAATATGTCTGAAAGGAGAGCAAATAGAGTATCAATAATGTAAGTATATTTGTGGTAATGATAGCAATTCACTCTAAACAGTCTTACCTAAAATTCCCAGTAATTTTGAGGAAATTACAGTACTGCTCAAGACTTGTGTGATAATGCTTCGTGACAGTATGCAATTGAACTATAGAATGGGGGAAGAGTGGTAGTCATCAGTAGAAGCTTACTATGTAGTAAATGTCTTTTTAAAGTAATGACTGTAGTAGGGAAACCATTAGACATGCATTGATTTTTGACGTGCAATATTTTAATTAGATAAAGAAAATGCAGAAACTTTTCAAGGGAGGACAAATGGCATTTTTGCTTTATATCATTTCATGTAAACATCTTTTCTCAGTAATTTTTTTGTCGATGGTATTTTTCATTATAGATAAAACTATTTAATTTCTTTCTGTTCTGTTTAATTGCATTTGACTTTCTCTTTTGGCTTTAGCTGTTTGAGCAGAGTCAAATCTTAAGACAATTTTCAGAAGAAGGGATATCCAGGTCATGTCTACCTGCTGAGATCAGTCCAGGTTAAAATGAGTACGTGCTCTACATCTTATAACAGGAGAAACTATGATCACTTTGACAAGGATTCTGGTTGAGAAATATGCTGTCTCTAAACATTGGAGTGCTTACACGATGTTTGAGTGGAAAGGCAAAGTAGGACTTCATGGGGAAAAGTTCTCATTGGTAAACTCTACTCTGTAACCAGAGTCACACAGTTAATATATGGTAACTGTATATTGCTTTTAAAACCACAGAAAAGTATAGGAGAACTGGGTTTAAAATGGAAAATATTTGACACTTCTGACTGTGAAAAGAATAAATGGTCTCAAAATCCAGTTTCTTTCCGAGCACTAGAAAATCTATGACTTGGTACTAATATATACTGGAAATGATAGTTACAGTAATCAAACTTGAATTTGATGTTAAAAGTAACATGAATAAGTAAGGCTTTCTTCACTTACCTGTTCCAAATAATGATTATCAATGCATCTGTATAGAAAGAAAAATGGTTAATATCTGAGGTGCTAATAAAATTACTTGAGATAATCTGTTTTCCATCTAAATGTGCAGTTATTAAAAAAGGCATTATATCATACAAAATTTTTAGTATAATAGCCTGGATGTACAGTAACTTACTTTACAGAATCCAGTTTCATTTAGTAGTATATTTTAATGCTTGATGAGGAGGGCTTGAATAAACCTTACTGCATGACAATCTCTTTTATTTCACAATATTAGAACAGAAAAGTAAGATGTAAGGGATTTGTATTAGTGAAGATTCATTATCTGGAAAAAGAAGACTGCAAGTCCCTGATTCAGCTAAACAGGCCATGTGGATGTTCAATTCAAACTAATTACCCACACTGAATTCAGTAGTCACAAGATAAGGTATGAGGCTAAAATGGTCAATGAGATTCAGTCACACAGATAAGGGACTAAATAAAGGTGATATAACAGCTGTGGAAGTTCAATGTGTGTGTTTGATTCTGTAATGCAGGTGAGTGTAGGTTTGAATTCAAACTGTTTGGCCAAGGAATACTTTCCTTCTTTAGATCATAGAATGTGAGGACTAAACCATGTCCCAGATAATAAAGAGCAACAGAGGTCATTCACTTGATGGAGACCTCTGGAGATCCCTGGCATGATTTTCACATGGGTGAAAATCCAGCCCTGCCAGTGCTGGATTAGATCACATGTATTTATCTAGTCCAGTCTTGAAAACCTCCAAGCACTGAGAATATAAATCAACTGAAATATAAACCTTTCAAAACATACATTTATCTGTATGCTTTTTTGAATATTATGACTAAGATCGTGTTAAATTATGAAGTTAACTAGTAAAATGAAAAATTATGTGCTGAAACAACATTTGACTTAATTGTGAGGAGGAAAAGACATACACATCATTTTGTTAGCTGGTACTGTTACAACCAACCAACCAACCAACCAACCAAAGTGAGCTGCTTTGACTTTGTTCTATCTAATATTGAAATGATAATTTGTTTTTCCTAACCCCTCAAAATTAATAGCAGAAAAAAAGAAGATCTTAATTTCTGAAGTATCAGGAGGTTTTGTATGGGTGTCATAGATTTCAGATAATCAGAAGCTCACAAACTTAGGAATATTGGAAGTAAATCCTAGGTTATGATTCAGAGTATGCCTGTAAATTGAAGTACATTGATTCAGTAAATCCCTATTATTATTTTAATTTTTTGGATGCTCAAAACAGCACTCTCTGCTTACATTAGATGTGATCTCTCACAAATATAGCTACTTGTAACTCTTATCAATCTAGTTTAGAGCGGTCAGTATTAGAATATCTTGCTATGTTAATTGTTTTCTCTAATGACATTCAACCACCGCACCTTACACTCAGTTTAAGGGATCTGTAAGTACTAACAGCTTCATAAATAAATTAAAAAAAAAGAATTTCCAAAGAGTGGAATGTTATTTCTTGAAAAGTAATTTAGATTGAATTTTAACTGCACTTTGGCTGTTTCTATCCATTGTTTTCAGTAGCTATTCAACATGTTATGTTTTACTAAGCACAAATTTTCAGAAGATTATTTCTTTAAAAGTATAAACATTTAAACTGCTGTTAAGACAAATTCTAAGTTTTCAGTTCACACAGTGTTTTGTATAAATGTGCATATTGAAATAATTAAGTTTCAGAAAAGAGTCAAAAATAAACAATCATGTAACAAAGAAAACTTGAATGTTGTGGTCATACAAACCACATTTTATTCTCTTGACAATCTAATATGGGAAATATTGCATAAATATTCTAACATTTACTATTTGCTCTTCATTTTGTATGAGTATGTTCTTAAATCTTTAATTAGAAAATAAAACTAATAATAATTATTACTGTAAGAATAAAAACAGAGCAAAATTTCTGAGAAAATATTGTTTGTCAGCTACTACAAGCTACAGAAAAACTCAAGTAATAATTTGGCCAGCTTGCATTTGTCTAAGACTGCTTTGTAATGTGGGGCACACAAGTGGAGACAATGCCTTTCAATCTTTGGGGATGCTGGCTTGTGATTTGCATTCAGGTGCCCATGTCCCTCTGGCTTTGTAGAGTCTTAGAACTGGGTAGCTGCATATCTCTAAGGAGTCTGTTGTCATCCATTTGAAGTCAGAATTGTCATCCATTAAAATAATCCTTATAAATAGTTCATTCAGGTTTCGCCAGACTCCGTTTTTTGTGATTTATTTTGTGAGCAGAGATTTTCACCAGGTACTCTGAGCTACTGTCCGAAGGCAGCAGATAGTTGTTAATCAGACAGGATTTTGCTAGTACAGGAAATCAGTCACAGCCAGGGAGCGGATAAAAGAAGCCACTGGCATTTGGAACAGAGATGGGTATTTTCACACCTACTAGTGATTTAACGTGACAGCCATCATCTCCTTTCCTGCTAAGATTGGTGCAAACATTCACTCACACACTCCTCCATTTCCTGTAATTCTGACACTAAAAGGACTCCCAGTTCCACTGTCCTGCTATTGTTCTTCTGCTAACGTTCCTATCTTATGCAGAATTATTTCCCTTATTCTCATTATTATGCTATGGATGTTTTATGTTAAATGCTCAGGAACCTTGAGATTTGTCCAATGTTTAACAGAAATATGCAGGTTTACTCTTCATTTACGGTATTGTTGAACAAATATTTGAAAGCTGCTTTTTATTTTTAGGGTTTTTTTTTAATTTAATGCAACATGCTGTGCTTAGACAATGAATATCTTGAAACGATGTTTAGCTTTTTCTGATAAATAACTAAAAAAATAAACACAAACTCCAAAACAAACCCACCAAAACACACTATTTAGTGTAAGTGATCTTTCTAGTTTATTTATTATAATAGTAAATATATGTAGTGTGCTAGTATTCTTGTTCACCTACAACATGTAAAGATTTGTCTAAGAAGATGGAGTCAAATCTTAGGGCGTGTTAATATCTGGTAGTAAGTGAGGTCGATGATAAAAGTTTTTTGTAAGTTAAGAGAGACACTAGTAGTGAACAGATAACACAAGACAGATGATATAAGGTTACTGACACTTGTAATGAACATCTGATAAACATAGCTGCAGTGGTGGTCCACAGATGCAGGAAGATGGAAAGCTCCTGAAAGTTGAGGACATCTTTGAAGACAAGGAGAAAAACCTATTAGCAAGTGAAATGAGGAAGTAATTAAGTCAATGGTTTAGAGCAATTTCCTTGTGCAGGTCACAGAAAAATCCTGATTAAAATCAGTCAAGGGTATTGTTGTGTGCAAAATGATTTCTGTGGTGGTAAAAGGCTACTTCCTTGAGCTTTCTTTTCCCAGGAACACAAAAATTAGGAAAGAGCTTTTCGTAAAATAGATGTCTTGAAAGTCAAGAGAGTTTTTAAAGGAATTGTACTTCTGTAGCAATTTTTTTCACTATTTTGTTCTTGGGTTTATCAAATCTGCAACACTAAGGCAAATTTAAATATAAGAAGATCATGGAACGTGCTGTAAAGGCAGTGGAAGAATAGATGTTAACAACATTAAGAGTTAAAACAAAAAGTTTAAAACAAGTTGTAAATGTTATACAATTTCATAAAACTGACGGATAACTAAGAGAAAAAAGTCAGGAAAAAAGTTATAAATGCAACATGACTGACTGCAGAGATTACAACATGGGGAAATTTTGGAAAGACGTCTGTTTTGCATGTTCTTTTCTTAACAGGTAAAAGTTGGAGAATATTTCAACAACAGGAACTGTTCCCACTGGGCTGATCTGTCCTGTATGTAAAAAACAGGAAGGAAAAAAGGAACTGAAGAAGCAGTCATAGAAAGTAACGTAATATATAAGAGATAATATGTGCTCAGGGAATATATGCATTCAGGAATTTCTCAGTGGTCATAGAAACTGTATTAAGTCATGAACTACAGTGCTTTTATGCAGGAAGTGATTAAAAAAAATCAAGTGCAAAGCTTGTGGGTCTCTTCCAACCTGGTTATTCTATGATTCTATGATTCTAAGAAGTACTAATGTAGGAAAAGGAAGAGACTAGATGTTACTGGGGGATTATAAATATCTAACAATACAAAACTTTTCCATAATTAGCACGTATGAACTAAAAAACACAAAATAGATAACAGATTAAGTAAAGATCAACTTCTAATTTTGTGTGTATAGAGAGCTTAAAAATATAAATCCAAAAGGAAATGTATTTATTTATTTTGCCTGAATAATATTTCTGTATAAGTTGTTTGCTTTTAGGTTATTTCATTAGCTCATTTTGTATGGGTCCAACTGTGATTTTATGAGTATTTCGAGACTGCTAAAACAATTCATATAGTTGGAGGACTGTCACAGTCATTGCTGTCTTGCAGATAACACCCAAATGTTCAGGCCTCTTGAATGCAATGGTACAACTAAAGCTAGAATTTCTAACTGAAGATTTTTATTCTGACAAATTTACTTTATAATAATTTTTCAGACTTTTTTTTTATGTTTACATAATCCCAAGTGCAATCTGAAGCAGTTTCATTTGCTCTTGTATGTGTATTTCTTCAAATATTGTTACGTCATATGAAGCAATAAAAAGAACTTGTACCGCTGGATGTCTTTATAATGTCAAATAATGTCTTTTGCTGAACATCCAGAAAGCTGTGACATTCTTTCTGACACCACTATTAACCTCTATGAGGGACTTCTTGCCACTGCATGCAAATCGAGTTGGTGCCAGGTATGTGTAGGTGAGGTCAAAAGAATATCTAAAAAATAGAAAATTCCTAAATGTGAAGTAAAGTTTATTATTAAAATACTATCCATGATAATGCCTTTAGTATGAAACATATTTTGGTATATACATAAATACATATAAAATACAGAAATATGTTAAATGGTGTTTCATCTGATATCTTAATATTTTATATTCTATACTTATATGCACATTTATATCTATTAAAAAGATATCTTTTTCAAATATGTAAAAAAAATTATATGATGATTGCATATATGAGGTTTCTTTTTTATCTTAAAAATGTAAACAAAATAGTGGAGAAATAGACAGGACTGAGCTGTCAACAAAGAGAATTAAATTCTCTTATCTATTTCTATTGACAAGCCTTGAGTTAAATATTTGCAGCAGGATATGTTAAAGGCTAGTGCTTCCATTGAATAGTTAAAAAAAAAGACAGAAATTATGAAAAATAAGATAAGTTTGTTACTGCTGACTGTTAATAACATTCAGGTCAGGACATATCACTTGTGTTTTTGTAGAATTTGTTGTGTACTTCAAAATGCTACTTTTTGGTTTTTGTTTTCTTCTTTTAAAACTTCTATCTAGTGGCCTGCCTTGAATACATTAAACTTCATAGAATCATAGAATAATGGAAGAGACCCACTGGATCATGGAGCGCTGTTCCTGTACCAATGAACTCGTTGCCATCTTAATGTTGAAAGTAGAATTCTGGTCTTAATTCTATTGTACAAAACCTCTTCTGGTTTTTGCATAAATAACTTTTTTTTTTCTGTCAGCTGTGAAGCATTTAATAATTAAACCACATGCAACTATACGTGCTGAATTTTTGTAGTTATTAAAGTATTGTTATCTTCTGCCATCTGTCTCTAATCTGGTTGATTTTCCACTTGAATATTTCAGTGGGTGAGGAAAATCTCAAATGTTCCTTGGAAAAGCTGTTCAAGTAGCACTACTCACAGTATCAGAAATAACAGCAAAAGACTCAGTGTTCTTTGAATTGCACTGAATACTACAAAAAATGACAGAGAAGATTGACTTTCTGAAAGGATTTTTTGAAGGGGTGTATGCAAGGGGCATTAAAGATGATTTCCTGAGACTCTTCCCTGAGCTTCAAGGCTTGGCATCATAATGGCTTATAATAAAATGAGTAATCCACTCACAAATATTTCATGAGGAAATAACAGCTCCTGTCATTTTGCACAGACAGTAAACTGCTGAGAGACTGGGCTAAAACTTTTGTTAAAGAGAAAGAAAGTGGGAATGTATTTTTCAGAGTATGGACATCAATTACTTCTCTTCTACTTCCTTCTTAAACTGAACCATTATCTCAGACCTAATTGTTTGTTTCTGTGCTAAAAATGTTTTCATCTGGTGCTAAAACCCATAAAGTCCACAAAAAATATAATTAATTTTAATTACATTTGTGCCTTGATCATCATGATATTATCCAGTGGAAGCACACAGACATTACTTACACATGGATGTAAGTGGATGGCCCTTTATAAAAACTTGTATTTACTGAGGAGAAGGGTTGTTATGAATCCTTTATTTTGTTCCGCTGTCTTTTGCTTGCCTGGACCTCACAAGACAGTGAGGGTTATCCCTTGGATGGAGTGCAGTTTTTGTAGATATTGTGTCATTGGATGACATAGTTGTAAGAAACAGTTATTCTAAGGTCACATGACACTTTTTACTTACATGCCTGTGCGTATTTTTATATCATACATAAAAGGAATAAGACTGGAGATAGCATAATAAGGATTTTTATTTTGTGTTATGCAGTAAGTATACCCACACCCTAAGTATAACCTACCTGTAGCCTGTATTTACGACTCATGCTTGGAAGCAAATGCTGAAGAAAGAACAGTTCATGCACTGAAGATCTTCTAGTTGCACTTTTCATAGATAAAGAGTTTGATCTGCCTAAAACTGCAATGAAACTATCTGAGCTCCAGCCACAGGTGGGAAACTGCTTATATGGAGCTTACTGAATGTTGCCTACATACCTTACGTTTTACTGCATAATAGCTTAGTGGTGCTATATTTATTGCTATGGCCTCAAGCTATGCCAGGGGAGGTTCACACTAGATACCAGAAAGAAATTTTTCACAGAAAGGGTCATTGGGCACCGGAACAAGCTGCCCACGGGGGTGGTTGAGTCACCATCCCTGGAGATGTTTAAAAGACAGGTAGACAAGGTGCTCAGGGGCATGGTTTATGGCAGACAGGAGTAGTTGGACTCAATGACCCAAGAGATCTTTTCCAACCTGGTGAATCTATAATTCTATGATCCTATGATTGTGTACTATACTTTCTCATACTCTTACTTTTAACCTTACTAATCCTATTAATAGTCTATAATTACTATTTATTACACAATTAATATATTACTAATACGTTTGCTACATAATTGCATCTTGCAAATTTTTGTGGAGCAAAGATGAGAAAGCTGTCTTACTCTTATCTAGAACCAGTCCCAGTTGTAACTTCATAGATAATTTTGTTTATATGAAAGACTGTAGATTCCTGTTAAAAATTCCTGACTTTCACTTAAAGCTTTGTCACTGATAAATAAAGAAAAAGAAAGTGATTCTCAGAGCTGTATGTTCCTGGTGAGAAGCACAATTTTCCTACAATAAACATGCATCATGATAAGCTTTGTCAGCATCCATGTACTTGACTGCTGCATTGAAACAAGAGCTGGGTCATATCCTTCTAAGAGATAATCTCCAAAAGAGCCACCTCAGCACCTTTGCCAGACCTCTGAAATGCTTTTTCTTGAAATGGTATCAGACTGGCAAACTAAGGTAGTTGTTAGCCTGCTCAAATTAGAGGACTTCCTTAAAATATTGCATGCAGAGGAGTTATTTATTTTGGGTTGAGGAGGAGCATGGTGGCTTGGCTTTGTTAATTTGTTTAGGGCTTTTTTGTTTGTTTGGTTTGTTTTGGTTTGGTGTGGAATTTTTTTTTTCATTGAGAATTGTTGTTGCCTATGAAGATTACAATGTTAGGATGAATTAGTTATGGGATGAACTACTTTTCGTGGTCTAAAATCCCTTGATCAACCAACAGTTCCCAATCCCTATCTTCCTCTAGGACTATTTATCACCTGATGTTTTTGTAGTACTATATATTTTGGGTCTTTCTTGATTGTGATTATTTAAAAGAAAGTTAGTGTAAAAAATAAAAAAAATCTGACAGATCAAAGGAAATACAGCTTGGATGTAGAGTTCATGCTAATACTATTGGTTACACAGGACTGCATAGTATAATACTGTCTTACATCAGATACGACTTTTCAACTTTTGGCTATATTAAAGACATTAGTTTCTTAATACCATACCTATGCATAAACCCCAAGTAGTAAAGTATTATTACATCCTTTATAGGCAAAGAGTGAGACTTTAGAACAGGCATATTGTGATCTTTACATATTGAAAGTATACACAAAATGTCACTAACATCATCCAGAAAGTCATGTAAATATATCACATTTTATAGAATAGAATATCATAATTTAATAGACTACATTTTACATGTTGGACTGAAGATTTATATTGTGGTTATCTAGTCTAACTTAACTATCATCATCCAATATTTTCAAGTATTACTGGTACTGTACAACACTGCTCCAAGCATCACTTTTGTCAGGGAGCTCTGAGAAGTCTCTTAAACCAATGTTATGTAAAAAAAAAAAAAAATGGCCAAAGATATACGTGGAGTATCCTGGCTGAGGTTCATGTGAACAAAAATAATGACTGTGCATAAATTTTATACTGGGAAGGGTCACTGACAGATCTTCCCAAACATGCTTAACATGGTTCACATGATCATTTGGAAGAGTGAATTAGCTGACAAAACCAAAACCATACTAAAATATGGACAGCAACTGAGTCCACAGTAACATATTTCATGTAGGGTTACCAAGTTATCTTACCTGAGCTATGAATTTTAAGTTTACATTTTAATTTGTTATCTTTCAGTGTTCTTGACTACATAAAGTCATAAATCACATTGCTCCTTCTCATTTCAGTCGGATTTAAGGAAAGTAGGTGCCTTGCAGGCAATTCTGGGTTTTTTTCCAATTAAAAAAGTACAGTGCACTGTCTTTTTTTAACTATTTCTTGTAAGACCCTCATATTTTGTTAATGCTGGGGTCATTTGACCTTCAGGACCCACAGAGGGGATGCCAGGCAAAAGGAGTTTCTTACTTCACGTAGGGAAGGTTCTTTACCTTTAAAATAAAAAAAAACAAAACCAAAACCAAATGGTTCTCAGAGATGCGTGCTCATACAGAGGGGTGCAGATATAGAGTGGTATGAATTTCAGTGAAAGGTGAATAAAACCATTTGGAGGAAAGAAGAAGCAAAGGACTGCAGAAATGCTGTGCTTTTATATGTGTCTCTTTAAAGCACTGACTAAATAAAATTTATTAATTCTTTTAAGCATGTATGTGGCAGTAAAATTTGTATTCTTTCAACTGGAAATTGGAGATCATGATGCTTGGTGTTGTACGAAACACAGGAGGAGACAAGTACTGCTCTGGTGAGCACTCTCTGCCTCTGAGCAAATATTGATATTTATTGAATTTAATAGTATGGCAAGTCTTATATTCACAAATCAAGTCAGGGCAGAAAATATACATTTACATATTACAATATAAATCTCACTTTGCCAGCTTTACCCTGATATTTTTCTGTTTGTTTTTAATATATTTATTATACCTTGTTTCACTAGTGCCTACTTAGGAAATTTGAAATATCACATATGTCATGCAAACACACTGTAGGAAGATAAGAATCTATATTTTGTGGGTTATTTTGTGAATTTTGCTTTAAATTAGAGGAAAAAAATACTTCAGAATTTTTCAGAGCAAGTCTTTCACCTCATAATCTATCACACTGATATTGGTTATAGGATGTTGGGGGGTGGGTTTTTTTAACAGGAGAAGAAAGCAGAGACATGCAGCAAGATATTCAGCACCATGCATCTAGGCATGAGGTACTGACATTTGCGTTTTTTGTGCTTTTTGTATGTTTTCATTAAATATACTTGAATACAGAAATATTCTCTTAACAAAGGCTCAGAGATAAAGTAAGCCCTATCACTGAGTTTTAAAATATGATCTGCATAGATGGAACACAATGTCCCATACAATCTCCCTCTATCTTCTTTCAAGACAATGTGTAAGCAACAAAGAAACTCCATCAGTTACAGATAAAGATCAAAGACTTTATAATGCTAATAAGCTGAAAAAACATAAAAATCTTATTTTCTTAATTTTATTAATATCTCTGTTTAACAGCATTAGTTTCCAGGAAATTATGAATGTTAATGCTCTGATTTCATTAATTGACTGAGCACAAAGGTATTCTTGTCAAGTTACAACTGTTTCCCCTTAAATGGCTATGCATGTGAGCAAGGTCTTGAGACATGAATTTGCCATTGTTCTATACGATCTGGGAAACTCAAATCTTTCTGGAAGGTTTTCCACAAAATCTAACTAAGGAAAAAATAGTTTTTTTTGTCTTCAGAAGTGTATATGATGTCATGTATCCATATTTGCTCAACTGGAGAAGTAGATTTTTGATTTCTTACCTTGTTCAGTATCCCACAAATTTCTTCAAACTGCAGGTCAAAGTTTGCCTATTCTTCTTCAGTTCCAGGGAAACCCACATTTCTTCAAAGACTGTAGAATGTTGTGAATAGAAGTATTTCTGTTTTCCTCCGTGACACAAATGACTACAAGACTTGGGAAAATCCAGGTGAAGTTTTTGATTACGCATATTGAGGAACAAGGATGAAATTCTCTACTGAATGAAAATTTCATGCAGACATTAAATGCCTATTAAAAATAATCTAACTCACATATACTTACTGTACTTCAGAGGCAAGTAAGCTAGCTATTGGTACCCCAGTAAGGTTTTGTACAGCTTCTCAAAGTGCTGTCTTTACATGTAAAGGGAAAGCTAGTAAGTCTCTTTACGTTTGAAGATAAGGTTACCTTTAGAACCTACTAATTAGCAGCAGCTGTTGAACAATCTTCAACTTCGTGGATATTGGTTTTCAATTAAAGAGCAACAGTCATCTAATAGTGGTATTCATCTGAACAATATTTTAGTGGAATTATGATTAACCAAATGCCAAATTAGAAATCAAGTAATGCACAGAGTAATAATTATTGCAGACCTGTGTATAACACTAAAGCCTACAAATGTTATAGTTTAATATTCAGAAAGGTGGATGTAAGATATTATTTTCCAAGTTCATTGTGGAAAATAAATTTAAGGGTGATAATTTCTGTGAAAACTGTGAAAATAAAAGGCTGGTTGGCTTTTAGTATATAAAAAGGCAGTTTCCTAACAAAAACAAGGTTTATGTTCTTAAGTTGTACTTATTTACTAGCATCAATCTATTAGAGCTTATATTTTGAAAACAGTAATATTTCTTTTCCCTCTTATTCTTCACTTCACTCAAAAAAGAAGGTGAAAGTAATAAGTTTGGCAAAGAATGTAGTTGTGAAGAAATGTTGATCAGGGCTAACACATCATCTAGGTTTTTAACTCCAGTTTACAATAAAGTGAGTGAGAAAAAAAATCTGAGGAAGTTGTTCTAGTTATTTGCAAATCATAGCAACATGCCTTCAAAAATAAGAGTCATTGCAAATGTCACTGGCAAACCTAAAAATAAATATTTTTCTTTTGATAGTTTATTCTATAACTCTAAACAAATAGAAAGATTTTGCAAAGATGTAGTCCATTTGATTGACCTCAGACTACTGTAGAAGAGATGGAGATGGCTGAGGGTCAGAATCAGTCACTTTTCCTCTGATGGCAATTCCTGTTCTTTATTTTACAGTGACTAAACGAGGCAAATTCTTGCTGCTAGCGTACAGAATGAAAGATCAGTGGTTATTTTTTCTGATGTCTTGTCAATTGCTGAAATAAAGGAGAAAATAATTTTCCCTATGGCTACTCCAGCTCCTGTGTTTCTGAAATGAACACATGGCCAAGGATAGTCAAAAACTTTGCAGCTGCATACTGCAACAGGCAATGGTGACCACAGAAGTTCTCAAGACTTATAATTTTTTCTTTTAAAGAGAGACTGTTCTAGTTTTTTTCATTTTCCATTTCAGTCTGTTACTTACACAGCATCCTTTATAAAATGTCCTTTTTTTGCCTCCTGTTCTTTTACACAATGATTTTTCATGACTGAATTGCAAGACTGGAAACAAATATCTTCATGATGGCAGGAAGAGGGGAATCTGAGTAAGTTAAAATTACTGAAGTTTGATTAAATTAAAGATAATTTGTACTTCCCCATCTGCAACCACAAATGTAGCAAAAATGTTACACAAACCTATTGAAGGAAGGTTATCTAATAAATATTATTTCTCTGTATATAATCAATGCTTTACCAATAAAGTCAATTCCAGGTTTTCCTGATGCAATTGTTACTTGGTGCTCAGCTAATTTTTTAAAAGTAATCAAATAATCTGGTATTTGAATTAATGTAGTGAAGTACTATTCTTTCCACTTTCTGATTTTACGTATGTCTAGACAGTGTGTGTTAGATATATTATGGTATAATTAAGTTTCTTTTCTCAGGCTATTGTTGATTACAGTAAAATTATTAATTTAAAATGAAAGGTTTATTTCAGATATCTCTGCTACCACAGGCATCTCTGGCTGCCAGGGTTTAGATCCAGCTGCTTGATTTCTTTTCCAGTGCTAGTTAACTCCCACTGTTCTGCTGTCTTGCTTACAAATATTTCTCAAGTGATTCTCTTGGAAAGGATGCAAAAGAAGAGGCAGATTCATTTGCAAAGATTAATTTTACTGAACAAGACATAGCAGAAAAATCTTGGCTCAGTATGGAAAAGAAAACACATGTAACCCCCTCTCCAACAAACTGGGAAAGAATTTGTTTTGCTATACATTTAACTACTGGCTCATCTAAGAGGGAATTTGAAATATTTTTAATTCCTATGTTTTCTTCCTAATCCAGGAAATCTCTGGAGGAAAACTATAAGAGAAGTAACACAAACTTTTTGCCAAACTTCAAAAGCTGAAGGAAGTGAAGCATACTAAATAAGAAAGCTGGACAGGCAGTTTATGCTTTTGTTTGAGGTCCTGACCAGAGAGACAATTGTCTCCAGCACACCTTGAGGCAGCTGTTCATGCAGATTTCTTCCTCCAGGCACATTTGGGCTGTGTGTCCAGAGAATTAAAGAAGTACAAGCCAGGAAACATCTGCTTTTGACATGAAAGGACCATGATGATCTGGAGACAGAACAGAGAATGTGAGTGGAACATCTGCTAGGAAGAGAGCCTAGCAAGAGGACAAGACAAAGAGACTTGTGTCACTGTGGTCTTGCATATTCTTCTTGCCCATAAGCCTGTTTGTGGTTCCGTTTGTTTGGTTTGGTTTCATTTTATGTAGCTGGATTTTATGGGTTCTTTTTCTGATTGCTATCTGATTATTTTTATTATTTTATATTATGTACTGAATTTATAGGCTAGCTTACTAGATTTGTTTTGCTTAATTTAATTTAATTTAATTTAATTTTATTTTATTTTATTTTATTTTAATTGTGACAGAAGATCTCTAGTTAACTTCTTTGGAATTAAGAAAGGCAATGTCTTTCCATTCTTGTAAAATTTTTCCAGCTGTTGATAAAAATGATAACACACTCAGCAATGATGTAGGTGCTAATGGCTGACATGGATCACAGGATTTGTGGTGTCCATTTGCATATGGGCCCTCATTATTATTTTGTGTTTTATTAATAGTAAGCTCTGGATAATAGTAGCAAACATCATGGTTGTCCTAATCCTGAGTTACTTGGTAACATTAATGGTAATCTGTCTTTCTGATGATCCTCTTGTGAAGTTTTGTGTACAGCTGGCTGTCTCAATATGGCATGTGTGACAGGTGATATGTTATGGCTTACCTGTTCTCTGCATCATTCTGGCAGTTGTCAATTTTAAGTGCTTGATGATAGCGATAATTGTGATTTGTTGTCTCATTGTAATATACCTAGCTATATGTATAGCTGTAGCCTTACTTGAGAATTTGGGGTATTATTTAGTAAGCCTTGTTTCCAAGTGCAGCTTTGGCCTTGTCTGGAACAAGACTGACATTCAGTTCAGCACCTGAGGAGCTAAACTGGGGAAAATATACCTTCTCATCCTATACCTAGCTGATTCCATTAGATTTTAAGCGAAATTGCTTTATGTCATTAATAATGCTTCTGAATATATTACTGGATATATACACATTCAGCTCAGCTTCCAACAATTGTATTGCTTTGATAAAAGGCCCTGCAAAATGCAAATGTAGGATAGCAGCAATGAAGACATCATCACTTTTGATGAGTACCACAAGTACACAGACACCACCAGCCTTCTCAAGCACAGTTGCCATGCAGGCAGCTACTCAACCAAAACATGAGCCAGTGGTCACAAACACCATAGCTATACCAAAATTTACCAGAGGATCAGCCACTCAGTAAGATCTAGATCTTTGAGCCAAATACTTAGATACCTACTATGGATATGCTTACTAATATCACACCAGTGTCAGTCGCTCCTGTGAAGAAGAACAGGAATTAAAAACAAACCTCAGGAGAGGAGCAAAAACAGCTTGAAGAGGTAGTTAACAAGGATAAGGATGGTGATGAGGACGAAGAAGAAACAGCTTCTATTCCAATGCAAGAAGAAGACACAGGAGGATATCCTTCACATTCACCAGAAACTTCATCCCATCCTTCAAGTCCTGCACCGTTGACAAGTTCACAGTCATCATGTCCTGAACAACTGCCAAGTCCATCATGACCATCAAGTCCTCCAACACTGCCAACTTCACCATGACTATTAAGTTCTACACCATTGCAAGATCCAGCTTTCCTTTGCCATTTCCAAATACTTCACAATTGCCAAGTCTTTCACCATTACTAAACTCTGCATGACTTTTAAATCCTGCACCACAAAGAGATCTTTTGAAATTACTGCCATCACAGTATCAGCAGAAGAATAATTCAGGACAATCAAAACCACACAACCATCAGATCCTTATCTATGAAGAAGCTCTGAATTCTGACAAAAGACTTTAGCTGTTGTCAGGGTAAGCCAATTGTTTCCTGGTTGCTTCAGTGCTGGGATAATGGAGCTAATACCATAGACTTAGATAGTAAAGAAGTCAAGAAGATTGCACCCCTGGCCAGAGATGGAGCAATTAACAAAGGACTTCAGATAAAGGCAGAGATCCTTAGTTTCTGGAAATGATTCTCAACAGCTATAACAGATGGGTATTCCTATAGAGATGATATTGAATGCCACCCAGTTAGATGGAGCGCCACTGGGAGAGGTATTAAGTACCTGAAAGAACTGGCTTTGAGAGAGTCTGTCTATAGTACATTGCGTTCAGTTATAGATCCCGATAAAATGCCATGTTATTGAGCTTTGTAATGTAAGTTTGTGCAAGGTGCTCCACCAGTGTATTCTCACACATTGTCAAAAATAATTTGGGGAGAAACTGCTGGTAATCCAACTGTGTGTGAATTAATTGACAAATTCCAATAACATGAAGACAGTTTCTCTCAGCCTTCAAAGGCCAGTGTCTCAGTTTTGGAGAAATTATCTGAAAAAATATCCAAAGGTTTGAATGATTTGCCTGATAAATTGCCTCAAAGGGATGATGGATCCTGCTCTTCACAGATCCATGTCGCAAATATTGTTCCAGTTTTCAGTGGATAAGAATCTAAACCTACCAGTTGAGCTGGTCCTGCTTAATCAGACCTTCAACATACAGTAGAAGGGGATAAAATCTCTGTGTTGCATGACAGGGATTTCCTGGAGAAATTTTTTTCCCCACTTCAGGCAAAGACAAACCCATTCATGGGGTTCTTTTCATTCTAGGGCATGGATATACTTGGCGGCTGATGTTAAAAAATGGTAAGATCTATGTGTACCTCAAGGAAACATGACCCTTGGTGACAATGCTCAATCTTAAGTTTTATTACTAAGTGTTTGCTAAGTTTTTCTTTCAGGATAATGAGCTAGTTTCATCATGTGGCATCCAGTAATCTTTGTGAGGTTGACATTTCTAACTTGCTGCCTGTGGGCACTAACCATGATAAACCTGATATTATTTTTCTTACCCTGAGAGACTGCTATAATGAATGGACACCCGTAGTCAAGATCTCAATCAACTTTTGTGTTGATAGATCATGAACTGGCCGTACATGTGCGTATTTGAAGATAAAAAGTAGTAATTACTTAGGCATAACATAAATGGTGTGGAATAAGGGGTGGAATGTTGTAGTTTGAGGTAAATTGGAGTCAGTTTTAACTCAGTTGCTGTAAGTAACTTAATTTCTCTGAAAACTAACTGCATGTTTTTGAGACAGTGTTCTTCTCTAAAGTGATAACACAGGGCATTACTATGCAAGACGGTCAATGCATATACTTAACAGAGGTCATCCTCAAACTGGTGGAAAAGTAGCCACACCTGTGAGGAGGGATGAATAGGACAGGTGACCCTAAACTGACCAACAGAGTCACATAAGTCATACTTGGTATAAAACTGAGAGATCACAAGAGTCTCTTGCTTCTGAGATGGCCGATGTCCAGTGGGCACTTTGTCTGTCTGGTAGTTCCTGATCCCAGATCCGTGTGTTCCTGAGTCCAGTTCCTGAGTCCAGGCACTTCCTAGCCATGGACCCATTCCCTAGTGTCTGCTCTACAGTATTTGTGGTGACATATAAATATTGAGGGATGGGGTCACAACCTCATATCTTTTTATACATTTTGTTACTTTAAACTTACTTTCAATATTATTGTTATCATTTCATTAAAGCTGCAGTTTTTGTTTCCAACCTATAAGACTTTTCCCTCTCATTTTCTTCTCCCTTTTCATCAAGAGGTAGTGGAGGAAAGGATTTTGGAATCTTAATTGCATGGGTTTTAGCTGCCAAAATTCAGCTAAACCATGACAACTTTGTTTCACTGTAAGAAAATTCCTTAGTTTTCTAAGGGTTATTGTCCACTTTCTGATGAGCTATTGGTCCCCTCTTAGGTATACAGTTCACTCATTCTGCTATTGAGAATACATATTGGTCTGAAATGGTAGTTTGGGATGACTCAGCCTCTATCTAAATGATCTCTGTGTGTTTCCTCATTGAGACTGTTGTATTCCAAAGTAAAATGTAATTGTAATAGGCAATGCTCAGGGGAAAGGATCTGTTTTGCATGGCTGCTGTTCAGAATTGTGTTGTTAACAAAGGACAGTAGCTGGACAATCCTGTTTCTACAGAATGTAAAACATCTGCCAATGTTTGGTCTATTTGAAGTCTGCAAGGCAGTGGAGAAAAGTGACCTGCCTACTGGATGAGGGAAAGGTTGTGGATGTGGTCTTTTTGGACATCAGTAAAGCCTTTGACAGAGTTTCTCACAGCATTCTGCTTCAGAAACTGTCAGCCTCTGGCCTGGACAGGCGCACGCTCTCCTAGCTGGAAAACTGGGTGGAGGCTGGGCCCAGAGACTGGTGGGAAATGCAGTTAACTCCAACTGGAGGCCAGTTACAAATGGTGTCCCCAGGGCTCAGTGCTGCGTCCAGCCCTGTTCAATGTCTTTATCAATGTCCTGGATGAAGGCATCGAGTGCACCCTTAGCTAGTTTGCAGATGACACTAACCTGGGTGGAAGTGTCGATCTGCTGGAGGGTAGGGAGGCTCTGCAAAGGGATCTGAACAGGCTGGACCGCTGGGCTGAGACCAATAGCATGAGGTTTAACAAGGCCAAATGCCGGGTCCTGCTCTTGGGGCACAACAACCCTATGCAGTGCTAAAGACTGGGAGAAGTCTGTCTAGAAAGCTGCCTGGAGGAGAAGGACCTGGGGGTGTTGGTTGACAGTGACTGAATGTGAGTCAGCAGTGTGCCCAGGTGGCCAAGAGGGAGGATATTATCCCTTTGAATTTAGCACTGGTGAGACCGCACCTTGAATCCTGTGTTCATGAGGCTCTGAAGTGAGTCCAGAGAAGAGCGATGAAGCTGGTGAAGGGGCTGGAGAACAAGTCTTACGAGGGGCGGCTGAGAGAGCTGGGGTTGTTTAGCCTTGAGAAGAGGAGACTGACGGGAGACCTCATTGCTCTCTACAACTACCTAAAAGGTGGTTGTAGAGAGGAGGGAGCTGGCTTCTTCTCCCAGGTGACAGGGGACAGGACAAGAGGAAATGGCCTCAACTCTGCCAGGGGAGGTTCAGGCTGGACATCAGAAAAAAATTTTTCACAGAAAGGGTCATTGGGCACTGGAACAGCCTGCCCAGGGAGGTGGTTGAGTCACTTTCCCTGGAGGTGTTTAAAGGACAGGTGGATGAGATGCTGAGGGGCATGGTTTAGTGTTTGATAGGAATGGTTGGAATCGATGACCCTGGGAGCCTTTTCCAACCTAGTGATTCTGCGATTCTATGAATTATTTTACTATGAAAGAACGAAGAAGAGGATGACTGACTATTAGGATAGAAAAGAAAATCCTATTTGTAACAAGTTTGGACTGAGCAAAGGCAAGCTGCTGAAATGCCAGCTCTCATTTTGGAGGGATTTCCTGTTATTGTTGTCATGGGCCCTGAATACGGTGTATATCCACTTTACAAGTAGCAATTAGACAGTTCCAGAAATCACATCAAGAGAGGCCTCTGGTGTTTTGAGTAACACGCTTCCAACCACAAATGGCAGTGTGTCTGCTAGGTGGCACTAGCTATCTCTGTTTTAAAGATTTCAGCAACAAACTTCCTTGCTTTAGACAAGTTTCTTAGCACGTGGCAATTAGTATGCTCTTGATGGAGAAGTGTATGCGTATTTTAGGCAAAATCCAATGCCAATGTTCTCCAACCAGAATTGTTGCTCATAGCTTTGGTGCAGAACACGTGTCTTACCTGGAGGAGAAAATATAGGATTTTTTTTGCCTCATTTTGCATCTTAGTGGCTGGGAAATGCAAGTGCACTGCAGACCAGGTGATCTAATCCTGCATCCCAGATCATATTATTGCTCAGAGGTGTGCAATATAATTAGTATCCTTGAATTCACTGCCACAACGTTCATGAATAAAAAGTGCAAGACGGTAATTTGTTTCAGTCACCTTCAATCTGAATTTAAAAGCTAATATTAAAAACCAGTGCAGAAATACTTCTGTACTGCCCAAAGGTAGTATTTATTGTTCTAAGTACACTTCACCCCATATTCTTCAGATGAGTGAGGATTTTCTCTGCATTTGAATGAGATTAGAATGGCAATTGCAAGTAGATAATTATGTTTCTGTATAGTATACTCATGCATCCCTTGCCTAACATACAATTTCTTGTCTTCATAATTTCTTTTGAATTTCTAAAGGATATCTGAAAGGTATCAACTTAATAAAGACTGATTGAAGCTGCTAATCATAAAATCTTCATGATGCTAGAGTTATTGTCTTACTTAACACACATAAATATAGCATAATTGTTTTCCCAGTCTATAATGAGGTCTTGGTACCCTACCATTATTTTATTTTATGGTATTTTTATTTAGTATTTAATTTATCAGGTCATTAGCATATGTGATCATATGCAATCTGTGATCTATAAAATACAATTTGTTTGTCTCATTCCCCATTCTCACTCAGCAGAAGTATGACACAAGTCACTTCTTACTTTTGTTCTCATTTTTTTGTGACAAGATTAAAATTTTATGTCCCTTTGTTAGTAACTGTGACTTCTATTACTACATTCTTTTTTTCACATATGAGATCACACCTGTGGCTTAATTGGTGTCAGTAGAGTTCCTCAAGACTGTGCAAAAATCTTACATGAAATGGATAATTATCTGTACATTTGAGATTTTGAAAAACATGTAAGTGATATTTCCTTAGACATTTGACATGGTGTCTATTTTCAGGAAGTAGAAGAAGGTTAATATTCTTTGGAAGACAGTAAAAGGATTTTACATTTATTAAAGCTTGTCCAAGTGTTAGCACTAGTCAGGAGAAATAAGCCTAGATTTGAAAGTTTCCTGAGGAGTAGAGGTGTAAATGGGCTGTTTTGAAGGGCTGGTTAGGAAGTGCTATGCTTGCATCTTGTAGAAGCATTGAGATAATCCTTCCAAATCACTAGCTGAAACTGCTTTGACATTTATGATTATATTTAACCTCTATTGTTTGACTTTTAAATTAAGCTGAAATCTATTAAATTGGTGTAGTCAAATGTCTATAATAAAATCCTATGGTTTGTTAAGTACAATTTTGAGCACATCAGAATCCTAATTTAATAATCTATGAAAATTGATAAAAAATAAGAAAACAGTTAACTATGTCCTAGCAGAGAACAGAGCAATGCTAATGAACACGCAACTGTAGGTAAGATTCAGCATTTATGTAGAATGTATAAAAAGAAGTCTGGATTGATGAACTTCGGTTTGCAATGCTATCCAGGATTCATCTCCACGTTAGACATGGTTTGCATCAAAACTAAAGAAAATTAACACAGTTTAAAACTACAAATCATAGATATATATCATTGTGAAGTTATATAAGCATGTCTGCCATAAATCATGTAACCTAACTGACTTTAGAAACTGGGAAAAAAATAAACAGTGACAGAATAGATAAACTGGATGTAGATCTAACAGTTTTTCCGACAGTGGTTATGGGTGGAAGTAAAGGCTAGTTAATATTCTTATAGGTTTGATTCTCCTCTTCTCATTTGCGGCAAACATTTAAAAGTGTAACAGTAAGTAGAAATTTGGTACTTGTCTCTAGGACTATTTTTTCTTTTTTAATTTTTTTATCCTGAAAATCTTTATGACGTTATCCCTTGGTTAACTTAATACATTTCAACACCTAGGTATTTCAAGCCCGTTCTGTGCTGGTTTTCTGTATTTTCTTGGGAACAAAACCACTTCTGTCTCACCGTATGTTAATCCATATCTCCAGGTTGCAGCACAGGGCTGCTGCAGGTTCTGTTTTCGTATTTCTCAGTTGTATTGCAGCGTTGTTTGTTTTTTGCAAAATTTCTCTCTAAAAAAATCCTGGTTACTCTTTATCATTAATACCTTGAAAGATGGAAATTTTCAGCTTTCCAGTCTTTTTGGAAAAGTAGGATAGATTTTATTCACCATAAATATATGTTAAAATAGCAGGATCATAATTTTTATTGTAAGTTTGAACAAAACATAGTTTTTATTTTCAAACTTCAAGACAGTCAGTGCTTTAGATTGGTTCCTCTGAATGATCTTCCTAACCCGGCTAGCACTGCATGAGTTGGCAAGATACTGACCCTTGGAGATGATTTAAAAACTATCTTAATATTGGTAAACCGTTACACCTTAAAATACGTGGCAGCAATAACTTTGGGATTACCCTGGGAAGTTTAGTGGCCTGACATAATAAATGCTCTGACTGATGACTACACAGAAAATAGAAAAGTTGATTTTCTTGTATTACTGGAAATACATTGTTATATCAGTCCAAAACATGCCTAGATGAACAAAGTATTACTGGTAAAAAATACTTTGCTTACCAAAATAGACCCTTTTATTTATATGTTAAATTTAACAATAGCTTTGTAGTTACAGGATCTAAGAGCAGGATTTGCTGGGAAAGTAATAGAGAAGTAAAAATCACTTATTTAGAAGAAATTTTTTTACATTGAGGTACAAGATTTGATGCTGTCTCTACCTTTCATTTCAAACATTTAGTTCACGTTAGGGCATTATTTACTCTATATTCTTAACAGTAGATTGTATATAGTTTTGTTTAATGAGAGTCTATCAAATCCTTATTATCTACATCAAAAATTATCTTTACTTCTTTTATCAGCTAACTTTTTCCCAGTCTGACTTGTAACTCTTCTCAATTTTGTCTGCCAATAGAAGGAGCTCCTGCATTAGGCAACAAGCTGAAGGTCCCAGGAGAACCTTTCCTCTTATGCAGACAGATGGATTCTGGCTTTCATACTGTGTGATGTGTACAAGAATTTTGATTACACTTTTGGTACAAACTAGCCAGTCATATTGCAAACAAACCCTGTGAGATTATTGCCAGATAGGAACATATCACTGTCTAGAAGAAAGTCTGTTTTGGGGGGAAAAAAGGTTTATCTACTTGTATATTGTCAAACTGCAGTGGCTGGAAGCACACTGCTGTCGAGGAGTAGTCGGTGTTGCCCCTGTTCTTCATGACAATGGACATTTCCAGGGTGCAACTTAAACTGCTCAGTGATATTAGATCAGCACTGAGAACCAAAATAAGATTAAACACCAGTTCCCAAGGATTTTAAAGGTGTTGAAGGTACAAATTAGGGAAAACATACACATGTACACCCTGTGTGGAAAGGAGGAGATGCACCTGGAAGAAAGCAAGATAGGAACTCCAGCAAAACAGATTCCAGTTTGTTACAGAAAATTTACATATCTAAGTAACTGTTGGATGTTGTCAAAATGATTTGAGAGAATTTTGGCTCTTTGATCTCAGGCAAACCAGATATATTGTTTAAGATGATTTTAAAATAGCTTCACAGAAGAGAATGGTGCATTATTTAGCCTGTTTTCTGAAAATCTTAATTTCATTACTTGGACTCAGATTTCTTAGTTCATTCTGATAGACATTAATTTTTGTATGGTACAACTATCTTCTCCCTCTGCTTTTACTTTAATGCTACCTTTTAATTGCTGTCTGGATCTTTTGTATAGCATTTCTTAATGACCGGCAATTCCTAGCTTCTGATACCCAAAGTGCCCTGCATTATCTTCCAAGTAACAGAAAAATATTCAGAAAACCTGTGATTCCCTAAATTCTGTGATTTGATTACAGTATTAAATCCCCTACTGCATAAAAATCACTGTGTCATTGCAGGATTAGAACATAAAACAAGAGTTATAATGTCATTCTCCGTTTTGGACTAAGAGGAAATATAACTTCTGGGCTGTGGATTTTTGCAATGGATGTCAGAAAAATAAACAGAGCTTGTGCTGTGGTCATGAATATGAGGCCATTTTGTTCCTCATACAACTGAATTGTAGGTTTCTATCCAGATTTTCTTTCACCACCTTTTCTGAAAAGCCTACTTTTTTCATCCTGCTGTCCCACAACATATTTTTAAAGATGTCTTAATGAAACATAACCTGTACTATACCTGACAACTTAAGTTCTGCTGTTTCTGAAAATTGCTTTTCTTATTCTTTCTTCTAAATATTAAAGCCCTTTATGAGTTTGTATGAACGTGATGCATGAATTGAGTACATTAACTACCAAGTGACTACGGGTAATTAAAATCAGTAATGAGTTGATGGCTGAGCTAAGTAGCTGAGGCAGCAATCTTTGTTTTAATGCTTTTCTGGTACCTGTATTCCTGTGAAAAAGTTAGCCTCATTTCCTTTTTATTTTCCATTCATTGTTCCTTATCTGAAGAGTTTTTTCTTCGCTCTACCAGTACAATGGTGCAGGAGAGAAAATAAAACCCATAAAACACGCTCTGCTTGCCCACGTGTAATGAAACAGAGGGCATTATACAAGAAAGATCCCTCCTGACTTGCTTTATATGGCATTTTGCCTGTGTGAGAGTGAATGATCTCTCTAACTGAAATACCTGGAGTAAAAATTGAATCGTCAAGCAAAAAAACTCTGTAATATTTCCTCCCAGACATGTACAGACTGGAGGCTTTACTTGCAGTTAGGCTGCATATCAAAGTCCCTAATATACACTTACAGCTTCCACAGACAGGTGAAAAGGTATTGAAAAAAACAAAGTGAAGAGTCTCACATGAGACCTGAGAGACTCAGTGAGGTCTTGGGGATTGTACTTCTTCCTTTTTTGTCAATTTATCTTCTATTGGCTTTGTGAACTCAATAGAGATGAAAATCTTCATCATGGCATATCACCCCTAAATACTCTAGGGATAGATTTGCAGGTGAATTTCATTCTTTTATCCTCCATATAATTCATCCAGTATCAAAAGACCAATAAATTGACAACAAATTCCTGGTAGAGCATTCCCATGGTATTTGGAGAAACTGTTTTGCATTGCTGTTCTGGTCTGGATTTGTTTCTCTACTTGTCATCTTCCTGAGGGAGAAGCAAAACAATGTTATGACCAAGCTATGTTTCATCATATCTCACATTTGAATGACTTCTATTATTTTATTTTTTGTTTAATGTATCTATCCTACTATACTACTTCACTTCAAGAAAGGTTTGCACTCCTATTCTCTGTATTAATAAATTAAGAGCTGGGATACAGAGATTCCAGCCTTCAGCTCAGCTGCAGCTATCTTATTACCTAGAATTTTTTTCAACACTCAGGTAATTTTATGGATTTGTGACAAAGTTTTATAAAAAAGTAAGTTTGGTTATCTTTATTACAGATTTACCAATACCTTTAATCATCTCATACATACACAAAAGTTTGCAATAAATCTCAAGAAAAACTTATTTCAACTAATTATTGCTCTCAATTTCTCTCAAATGCAGAAGAAAAAGAACTTTAGCATGGGGAAAAGGAAGCTTCTGCTGCCTAGTCTGTCTAGGTTGCTTAGTTATCATGACCCCAGAGTAATCCACCTACATCATGCCTCTAAACTTGGAGACTTTCTTATAACATTGTGTTGAAATTATGCTACCTGTGTCAAAAGATCAGAGTTCAAGTTAGTGATTTCCTAATAAACATACTGTCCTCACAAATGATCTGAGAATTTGTAGAAAATCTATTTCTCAGATTAGTTTTTGAAATAAAAATGCACAGGTTCAATGCTGCTGTTACAGCTCTGTGGTCTAACAGTAGCATGTAATCTGAGAGCCTATTGATCTCATGATTACAACACCCAGCTTACATGAGAACAGGGAGTGATTATCTTCAAGCTCAAATTCTTCCTTCAGTCACATTTCAGCTCTCTGGCAATAGTTTTCAATCTTTATATTTGCTCTAAGGCAGACCATTCTCCCTGCCACCCTCTGGGCTTAACTGTGCACACTGATACCTTTCTGCATAGCAGAAATGCCTTCATGATCACAGCTGGTGACAGATAGATGTTTCTGCCTCTCCTGATATTCCTTGTTTTACTTCTACACTTGATCTGTGCAGGTAAAGAGAAAATATGCTGGAAAGGAACTGCAGTTATAGGCATCCCTCCAAACTGTACTTGATAGGTGTCCATGTACAGTTCATAGTTTTGCAGCTGCTTTGCAATTGTCTTCAATCATACTGAGTCTTGGGTGAGGGAAATGCAAAGAAGATAATGCATTCACAGCATTCCAAACATGGAACATAGTCACAGATTGTTTTAAATGGGACAAATTAAGAAATAAAAAAAAACCCCAAACACTTCCCAATACCTTATATTTATATGTAGGCTAAATCAGAAAGGCTTCTTCCTTATGCACGGACAAAGCTGCAGTCAGGCTTTCAGTTTTTGAGCACACCACTCAGAGAAAGATCCCACATTGGAGAATCTGTCAGATAACCCATTTAAAGAGGGAATTTCTCCTACAGTGTCTCCAGCAAAGAATACTTTTTAGAAAACTCTCTTGCCTTGTTGTTCAGGTCTCTGATCCTACAAATAATCATTCTGCTGGAACTTTGATCCTCATGAGAGACTCACGGGTGGACCTAGAAGAGCAATCATACAGATCATCTTACATCCCAGCAGTTAATATATTGCTTATTAATTACACGGTCATTCTTCATGATCAGAGTGAATACTGTTTTGCTTCTAGGACATACAAAAGCATCTGTTCTAACATAGGTGCCATCTTCTATATGGTACTGGTCAGTAAAATAAAAATGTTCTCAAATAGATAATCAATTATATTTCCCTTTATTTCTGGTGATTAATTGTCATAGTTCTATGTAAAAAATGTCTTCCACTGAATTTTATCATCCACTGCATGAGCCAAGACATACTGCACAAATGTCTATCTATCAAAAATGTAATCATTAAGAACAAATTGATATCAAATGTGAGGTGAAAATATGCTCAGATCTACTAATTTGCAGACTCTTTTTTAAAGCTTTGCAAGATAGAATAGTTCTAATGAAAAAAATGGAAAAAAAACACCTGCCTCCCGACCCCAAAATTATGCCTTATATCAGGGTAGTTAGAATAATAAGTCCATATGTGGCAGGTTGACAGTGGACGTCAAATGCCTACCACTTGTATCTGCTGCTCCTTCCTCGGCATGCTGTTCCCTTGCTCTAGCAGGGGGACCTTCTCACAGGAGAAAGTCCTCCATTAACTTTTCCAATGTGGGTCCTTCCCAATAGTTGCATTCTTCATGAACTGCTCCAACATGGGTCCTTTCCATGGGGTGCAGTTGGTCAGGGATGAACCACTCCAGCATGGATCCCCCATGGGGTCAGAAGTCCTGCCACAAAACCTGCTCCAGCATGAACTCCTTTCCATGGGCCACAGGTCCTGCCAGAGCCTGCTTGATTGTGGGTCCTCCACGGGCTGCAAATTTCTCCATGTCATCTTCATGGTACGGGTTCCTCCATGGTCTGTAGGGTGAATAGCTGCTCCTCTGTGGTTCTTAGTGAATCTCAGGGAGACAACCTGCGTTCACCATGGTCATCTTCTTGGGCTGTAGGGGACTCAGAGTATCTCCTCCCTCTCCTTCTTCACTAATCCTGGTATCTGCAGAGTTTTTTTCTCACTCCTCCCTCCCAGAGATGGTGTGCAGCA
Organism: Phaenicophaeus curvirostris; assembly: GCF_032191515.1. Lineage (NCBI taxonomy): Eukaryota > Metazoa > Chordata > Aves > Cuculiformes > Cuculidae > Phaenicophaeus > Phaenicophaeus curvirostris. The sequence goes on along the minus strand of NC_091431.1, from coordinate 14,357,050 downwards.
CTTTTCTACCATTCTTTAAATATATTTTCAGAGAGTTGCTGCTAATTTTGCTGCTGATAGATTCAGCCTTGGGCATCAGGTCCATGTTAGCTGTATCTGGCATGGGATAGTCCTTAATCTCCTCTCACAAAAGCCATCCCTGCAGTCCCTACCCTTTGCTAATGAAATCTTGCCATGTAAACCCAACAAACTAGAAAAAGAAAAAAAACCTGAAACCCACTTTTCTGTAGACTGCTTTTTTTCTTCAGAAATTAATCTAAGTATCTTTGCAGGTAAGATTCTCAGTCTTTATGACTTTATGAGTATATGTGAACTTATTTGTGATTTTAGCCAATGAAATATCTTGTTTCTGTGATAATATCAAAGTAGAATTTATGCATGAATTGGAGAACTTCATATTCTGAAAGCATGTATTTTCTGAGTTTGTCAATAGTGAATTTTCCATACAGATATACTAACAGCCTGCCTCTCTTTAATGATTATCACAATTATCAATAGCAGAAATATTTCACCTCAACATTTGTCCATCCTAATTTTTACTTTTTTTTCCCTGTTAAAAGTTGCAGTTGCATATCTTTATGATATACAGCTTTATGTCCTGGAAGGGTGCTGTTTTTTGGTTTTGTTGCTGTTATTGTTGTTTGTTTGTTTGTTTTTAATGTTTTAATTCCAGATGTTTCCTATTTTCTTAATAGTGTGAGCCATTGTCTTTTACAGCACAGACCCTCCACCTCTACTAAATGATATGATTAAAATGGATGAACTTACAAGATTTAATGCAAGCAGAATATATGTATCTGGTCTTGTATAAAAATGCTTAACGTTTTGTGAAAAATAATTTTTTTTTGATTTATGGAGAAACTTATACAGTCAAATATTTAATATGTAACTGTGATCAAAAACCTATACTCTAGAGGATCTGAACCACCCAAGGGACAGGTACTAGGCAATTCGTTCCTAGGTCACTAGCCTGGAGGTACTCCAAGTCTCAGTGAAACTGACTGAAGGATGATGTCTAAGGTTTTATTTGGGGCATCTTCTAGTGATTAAAGGTCCAGCTCAAATCAGCCTTTATCATAGCTGTCACTAGTTACCAGCCATACTATCATGATATATATTCTAGTTGGCAGTAACAAATTTCATGAACTATTTGGTTTGACTAGCTACTGAACTGTTCTGAACAGCCATTGGAGACAATTTCTACCAGATATCTTCTCTTTTCCCAGTCAATCACAGCTGAGTAGTGGAAAGCAGTTAATGATTCTAATGTGTTGCTTTTTCATGACACTATTTTTTCCCCGGTTATCATACAATAGACATGCAAAGAATGATGGTTTTCCTCTTCCAGTCCTTTTCTCAGTTTCACCATTTTGCCTTTGTGCTTCTTTACTCTAGATGGCTATTAATCTACTCAACTGTCCCTTACCACTTGTTGTGACTTTTTAGACTTCCTGTTTCACTTGTGAATAAATTTTAAATCTCTCCCCTTACTATAGGAAATTTTCAAAAATTCATTCCTTTGTCAAGCAAAAATAGTCTTCCTCAAAATTATTGTCATTTACATATTCTCTTCCTTTTCCCTAAAATATGTGCTGTCTAGAAGAGATTTCTGTGTTAATATAATTGTGTTTCTCTCAAAAAAATAAAAGTTGCTCCCAGAAAAGTTTTTTGAGGGCATTATTTTTAATTTGCAGGAAAATTATCAATTACCTTGTGCTAATAGTTCCCATATTGTTTCTTTTTGGGAGTTATTTAAATTATGTCGTATTTTCCAACTTAAGACAAAATTTGAATGCATAATATCTAAATAAATCATATCAGAGTGCCTTCTTTTATTCTTTGATTTAAAAGTGGTTGGAGGCTCTCCCTGCCCTTTTGCTTTCTTATGATATGAAAGAAAAGCAGCGAAATATTTCACAATAAAAAAATTCTGACATTTTCATTTCTGTTCTAAGACGCTCTGGTTTTGGCCAAAGCAACAGGATGGAGTGAAGCACTCTCTGTGACCTCTGGAACTTTTTATAACCGTAAGCGAAACTTTTCTGCAAGTCCTAGCATTCAGTGTTTTTGAAATGTCTGCTTCTCCTAGGTTGTATTTCCAAGTCCTCGCTCCAGTAACTTCTGTGAGTTGTTCCTACAACTGGCCAAGTCTGATAAAGAAAAGAGATTCCTTTCACAGATGGCACGTATCTTAATGTTGACAAACAGCACTGAAAAAAGCCCCTGTCATTCAGAGTAATATTTTCAAATGCTCCAAAGTGGTGGTGGAGGGTGGGGTGGTGGGGGAATATTATCCAAACATTTTTATAACTACAAGTCTTTAAGCACAATTAGAGAGATGTGGAAATGCTTTTCATGGCCTTTTACTAAAAAGAATTATTTCACAAAAATTTATAACACCAATTTTTAAAACATGGGGAAAATATTCTCCACAACTTAGTAGCTATCAATAATAAAATAAAATAAATGTGATGGGGATAATATGATCTTCTACCTACTTTATTTGCCTCAGTAACTCATAACTACATGTTGCTTGGGTTGCAAATCTCTCTAGAGAAGGCTGAGGAGATTTTGTTAATCTTAAAAAAAGTTAGGTTCAACACTTCGTGTTTGAAGGAGAAGGAAAGAAAAACATATAATCCATAGCAATGGCATTCAGACTAAGAATGACAGCTGGTTTGTAAACTCTTAATCTAAAAATAATAAAGGCAAATGAAATTGTCTCTATGTACAACAGAGAGATTTATTCCCAGCTTACCTCCCCTGGTCTACTGTTGCTGTGACATCTGAAACAAATGGTTGAAAGAGCCACTGGAGACACATGAAAGTAGAAGAGGACAAATACATGCTTTGTTACACAAGTCATACTCTCAAAAGCTGCTTGCTTCAATTTGCATGTGTTCAAAACCTGCTTCTACCTACAAAACAGACTGTATTTTATCACCAACGCGCAGCTGTATCATCAAAGTACATGATGACCGCTTCTGCATGGATATTTTGGAATAATTTAGACATTGTATTTCTACGTTGTATTGTTTTTATCTTAAATTGTGTTTATACTAAACCATCATCCAATCCCATTTTCATAATGACTGAGTTTG